>NW_020622492.1:5502612-5870687 GCF_003573695.1 Papaver somniferum | reverse complement strand
GATGCAAAAAAAAAAAAAAAAAAACAGACCATCTGACCAACTGGAATAAATTCAATAAAGTCGACCACTGGAACCCTTGTATATGCCAGTTGTGTTGACCTAGAGTTAGGATTATCAATCACTGGTTCCCTTGTATATGCCAGTGTGTTGATATTAGTCAGACTAGTATCTCAGTCCATTAGGATAGGTTCATTTTGGCGGAGGCCTTCAGAGAGATATGAGAAACACCGTTCACCTGGTAAACATCAAAACCATCTATGTTTTTATATATCCATCTTCTTGATCTATCCATGTGATTAGTTTTGACTCCGGATATTGATGTCCATAGTGCGACTATCTGAGTAGAGCTCTGTTACTTCATATAAATTTTAGTATGCTTGAGTGCAAACTCGTGTACAACAATTGGAATTTTGCATCAGGGTACTTCCTCCTGTAGTCAATAAGTATGCCAACCAAGGAGATTCTTTAGTGCCTTCCAAGGTTCTGTGTAGATAGTTAGGGTCTGGAGTAAAAAGGTTTTGTGGGTATACCTCTGGTAAGCCCTCCGGAGACAACACTCCGCCACTAGGGACACCTAGGGGTTTAAAGGATTATTGCATACGCTAAATGCAATCGACGATGCCTGCGACAGTGAGTTAGGATTTTATTTCTATTTTATTTTTGCTCGAGGACTAGCAAATAATAGGTTTGGGGGTATTTGATAGACACATTTTTGTGTCCGATTTGTCTCGATTCTATATATTGTTAGGGCTCATTTTTGTACTTATTATGGTGTTTTATTTATTTGTAGGTATTTTTGGCTAATAAACATTTTTGGGAAAAAATTGGCTCGAAAAGTTGTCGGAAAGCACCCGGAGGACATTTGCTATTCAGACTCTCACTTTGGATAAGGGGTAACCTAATTACAAAGGGGCATCCCATTTCCAGGCAGTTGCTAATCGCACCCCTACTCTGGATAAGGGGCAACCATCTTCAACATTCAAAAAAAAGGATTTTGGCGGGAAAAAAATACAGTTAAAGAGCAGTTTTGGCAATCATGATTTGGAGGAGTTTGAGGTCGATTAAACCTCTGATTTTCATAGGAATCTGATATGGGTGTTTAAATCGATTAGATTGGGCTCAATCGAAGGATTTTTCTCACAAAAAGAAAATATGGAAAGTCACGTGTGTGACCTGTTTTAGGGAATTTTAGAGTGATTAAAACGTTTTAAACCTTCCCAAAGATTTGTATCTATCTAAGGAAGAGTTAGAATAAAAAGGAAAGCTCAGAAACACGTAGCAATCCTAAAACAAGAAATTGTCGCAACTTGGCCGTGAAGAGAAGGAAAGAGATTTTGGAAGATTTGGGAGAGATTTAATCGGTATTTTTGATATAAATAGATGTCTTGGGTCATATGGAAGAGGTGTCGAGAGTTTGGGAACCTAAGGAGAGCCATAGAAGAAGAAATCAGAGCTTTACCAAACTCTGTTTCTGCTGCTGTTGTTGAAGAAGAAGAACGCGAAGAACATTGACCCTCGGTAGACAGTCACAGAAAAGTGTCGTTGTTTAACAGCTGAAGAACATTAAGCTGTTCAGGGGAGTCTTATTCTACGGTCTTAAAATCAGCGACAAAGCAACAATTTTTCTGTAGCAGTTCCATTGTAACAGCTGTTTTGCAACACAAATACACTGTTGCAAACAGTCTGTGTTATTACTTTTCACTTTTTAATCATCTTTTGAGCAACAAACACATATTTTGAGATCATGATTAATATGAGGAGCTAAACCACATTGCTGAGGCGATAGAGCTATTTTTCCAACAAAAAGTGGTATATTCTATTTTATCTTTTTATTTGCAATAATTATATGATTATTTGCCTTGAACTATTATTGAATATGATTTTTATTTGAGTGATTGTGATCTATTTTGATGGAGTATGCTTAGTTTTAAGACTTTTGATGCTTCATACTTGGTATTTACAATTATTACTTTTGAAAATCTACTTGTTGCAATATTTTAGAATCAAATTGAACAAGAAAATTGCATAAATATAAGTATTGGTTTAATCACTTTGAACTTGGAAAATAGTGGAATCTTAGCCTCAGTGTTTCTTTTAGTATTGATATCATCTTTGATTGAGTTTGCTATAATTTTTAGTGAGTTTTCTATTTTAATATTAGGATTTAAGTCTAATTAATATCCTTCACAAATCTGAGAATCGAACCACTTTTACCACTATCTACAAATCACATCACTACCATTTTTATTTTTTAAATTCTAACACCTGAAGGCTTTTATGAATAGACTCTTTAAATGTTTCCGTCTAATCATATTGGTTCCTCAACTCATATAACCAAGATGCTTCCATCCACTTAGATTGGTTAGTGTCATCCTTAATAAACATAAATTTCTAGGCTCTGGAGTTTATTTATTGCAACTAAAAAGTTTCTCCCATACCCTCAAACTTAAATCTAACATTGTCCTCAATGTTCTAAAGATAAAATTAAAACCATATGAACAAGGAGAAACTGTTACCATTTGAATCAAAAGCGTTAAGGAAAGATATTACCGTATTGCATGAGATTGGGTTACCTCCCAAGAAGTGCTAAGTTTAAAGTCTTCAGCCAGACTAAGAAAGGATTAGTCACCTTATGGAATCATAAAGTAATAGCCGGAATAACTGCGGATCACCAAAAACAAATAGAGAAATCACAAGTAAAAGGGATCTGCACCATGCCAAGAAAGTTAACAAATAAAGCACACCCTTGTCTAGTTTCCTGCTTAAGACAACTACATCTAGCTGTGGTTCAGGTTCATGTTCTATAACTGGGTCGATAACATATTTTCCTGGGTTGCATTTCCTCAAAAGTTAGATCCGAATGTTCAGGTTCTAGAGTCTGGAAAAACTCAAATAAAAACTTAGAAACACATAACAATAACCTAAATAATTGCGGATCCTTAACTTTAATCAAATTTGACTTACAAAACTGACCACAAAGAGAGTGGTGGTCTTCCTTAAACAAATATGCCGACCCTAATATCCTAAAGTAATTAGGTTTAGTCTCGAAACTTAATATCTGACACATTTAAATTTCATAAGTTCCCACAATTGGAGAAAAAGGTTTTGGTGGGAAAACAAAGTCAATTGAGGTATTTTAGCCTGGGTTAACCACATCAACCAGAGGATGGGTTTCTAACAACTGAACTTCTTTCTGGACATCATTAGGTTCAGGAAAACGTGTATGAAGATAATATTGTAAAATGGTTGAGGCATATATGTTAAGTTCCAAGTGAGGGACCTTTGTAAGAGTTAAAGCACATGGAGAATAAAAATCACCCCCAAACTTAGAGTTTTCAGTGTCTCTATAAAGACTAGTCATAACTTCCCTAGTTTCAAGGTCATCAGATTCCTGAAAATGGTCCATTGATTCTTCTAAGTCAGGTACATCCTCACTCATCTCTACGATTTCATTTTGTTTTTCTAAGACTAATGTTTCTAATCGCTAGACTCGAAACAATATTCTCAGGATAAACCCGCTCCTCTAAACTATCATCGCCTTCGTAATCAAAAGGAAATACTGCATCATCTAAGGAAGTCTTATCTTTAGTCAAATCCTCATCCTTTTGAATAGGTGAATAATTATTAAAATTATTTGGATTTGAACTAGAAATAATATTATCATTATAAAGCTCATTTGGAGTAACAAATTCCTCATCACTATGCCTAAATATTTCAGATTCTTCATCAGCACTATCCTCATCATAATCATAATAACATGAAAATGGTTGAACTTCATCTAAAGTATTGCTTACAATTCTATCCTTGTCATCTTGATTATGTAAATAAAAATTTTCCTCACTTTCAAGGTTGATTTTTGAAGCAATGTATTGGCAATTCAGTGTAATTCGAGCAATTCTTTCTTCCGTCTCTAACCCAAGCCTACGTGTTGACTCAGTTAACTTACATGTTGACTCAGCTAACTTCCTGAGGTTATCTTCTAAAGAAGGTTCACTCATTTTTACAGTTCTTTCGTCTATAACTAAGTCATCTGTGTCCGCTGACTTATGTGTCGACTCATGTAACTTACGTGTTGACTCAAGTATCTTATGTGCCTCATCTAGGGAAGAGGAATTATAGGAATTTTTCTCGTATGACCGGTATTCATGTGAATAGTAATGTCCATTTTGAAAATCAGTCGGATATTCGTCGTATTGGCTATTGTAATACCAGTTCGACATCCTAACTGCAAGGGAATTCTAAACAAACACAAAGAAGGCTGACTCGACCACAACAAGCCTATTTTATCTAGCAAACAAAAAGCATGATGGCTCCCTTAGATTGGTTCTAGACCAACTTTTATTCTTTCGAAAAGGAATTCGTTACAATTTGAGCGAACCTCTCTGGAATCAATCTGAGTTAAAGTAAGTTGAATAGAGACGAGGGAAGCTCAGTGGAGCTTTGATACCCAAGGCCTCACCGGCGTTACAAGGCGGCGTATTCAACTCACATAAACCATCATGAACTTCAAAGTATGCTCAAAAGAGTGACCAATATTTTTCGAATGACTTTCCTAATAAGCTCGTTACCCTATCGGTCTCGTTCTAGTCCAAATTTTAAGGCTTAGGTTCGCGTAGTTTACATGTTTCTAAGGTGGGCAAGAAGGAAACGGTTATGAAATCCGAGTCCTTATCTTGATTTGGCCAGGCTTTGCCCTTTACTAGAAAATTAAATCCGATTTCAGGTCCTCAACATATATGCATACGAAATCATCCAGTAAACCCGCTGACAGGGGATTCACGAGTGTTTAGAATTCTTACCTCCCGTTCCAGACGGGGGATGAACCGTTGAATTCGACTCGGGCCACGACTCCTATGTCATGTACGAACCCAAGGGGCCGAGGCGATATCGTAATCGCCGTCCTTCTCTGCAAACAGTTTATTCAAAACAACCCTTCCGTAGGGTTTTAAAAATAAAGTCCATTGTTCAATGTCCAAAAGAAAAGAAGAAAGAAAAATGTCCAAAAACAAAATATTACAAAAATAAAAACCTTAATTACAGTTTCTAAAAAAAATAAAAATAAATTTATTTACAAAATCTTCTTCTTCACTCCTTTTGGATTTCTCTTTTTTTTTTTCCTTTTTGGGCTTTTCCTTTCTTTTCAGCACTTTCTCTTTTCCTTTAGCTTAGCTCCAAATCTAAAGCAAACAAAAATACCAAAACGCGTAAAAAAGAACAAATAAAATAAAACCTAAAACCAAATCCGCGTCGGCGGCGCCAAAAATTGATCGAATTTTGAATAGTGGTAAATAAGGTTGTTGTTCACTCGGACTTTATTGAGATTGATTCTAGGCTTAAATATGAAAATACTAAAAATAAGAAAATATATACAAAATATGTCACAAGATGAAGAATTTACTGGGACTCAGGATTTCACTGTTTTTCATAATCAAGTGGTTCAGAAATTAATCCTAGGCAATTATAGCTCAAAATACAAGAAATATTAACTCTATTCTTTGCCAAAATAGATTTCGTAAAACATCAATTGTAAATTACAAGCATAGTATATCAAAAGCACCTAAGACTAACCATACACTATCAAACAATATAATAATTGATTAATAGAAATCATAAATCATTTATAATCGGTGCAAAATGTAAATAAAGAATTAATTAAATTTACCACATGATGAAATTCAGCTTCGTCCGTCGTCCTATCGATGGGTCTAGCTTCTCATGATGCAAACACACTCAAAAAGATAATTCATTGCTCAAAAGGTGCTTACAAGGATGCTAATATGGGAGAAAATAATTAAAAACGGGTTTGTAACACTTATTTCTGTTACAAACCAGCTGTTACAAAGAACGATAAATGAGTATTGTCGTTGACACTGTAGCAACAACGACTGTTCTATGTGCGTCTTATGTTCTTCACAGCAGCAGAAAATGGCTATTCTCTGCAACTCGAAATTCCTAGCTCTGTAATGTGCTCAATGTCTCCCTAACTCTCCATCCCCCTCTCTGTTATCCCAGAATCCTATATATAACAAATCTGACCGAGAATACATCCTCATAACTCCAAATAATTCCGGCAGTAAAGGAAAATTATTCTCGAGAAAAATTTCCCTTTTTTCTTCTCTACATCCGATAACTTTTGCTGACTCCTTATTTACCTTCTGCGTGCTCCAATTTACAGCTAAACTTCCTAAAACATGAGATGTACACGTCCCAAACTCGCTATAACTCATATAAAACCCGTGAAGAACTCGTGTCCTCTGCTTGATTCAATCCAACGATGCAGCCAAACTTAGTCGAAACAACACACCCTACCACCCCTGTTAAATCGTAACAGGATGATTACAACTCACTAGGGTGATTAAGTCTCGCCAAAACTCCCGGAAATTCTTCATTGAAAATCTCGGAAAAACATGCAGCTCTGTTTTCTTTACCACGGATTAGCTAGCCAAATTCAATTCGAACCAAAGACCCATACCAAGCCTTTTAAGCTATATCAAGTCATCCCACAAAGTTTTATCCATTGAGTCTCCTTCTAACACGCCCAAATCTCGAACCAGAAATCTACCAGTTGGCTGCAACATATTCCCGCCAAATTTGAAAATTTGAAATGAAGAAGAAGTTTCCCCTTATATCAGGTGGGTGCCCCTTATCAATTGTTGTGCCCCTTATCTAAAGTGGGGGTCCGTATAGCAAATTTCTACCGGGTGAGCCCCGAGCAACTTTTCGAGCCGAATTTTTCAAAAATGTTTATTTCCAAAAAATACTTACAAACACATAAAACACCATGATAAATACGAAACCGAGTAGCAACAATACAGAACATTGAGTACAAATTAGACACAAAAATGTGTCTATCAGCAGCGGCACCAAAAACTTGATAGGATTTTATTTATGCCGCAAGCGTACGACTGCCGATAAGACAATATACAATGGGGTTCGTTCCACAAGAACTAAATTTGTTACCTTTAATAATTAAATAAAGTGAGAAAGAGAATATATAAGATAAACATTAATTAAAGTTATAATAAGAAGATAAAGAAAAACCCAGGGCTTCGACCATCACCACTATTATGTATTCCAGATGATTCGGCTATAAATCTCTACAAAACTCCTCAAAATATTACTAGAGACGATTTAGGACAGATTTGTACGCTTCGGAAGATATATCGTTACATTCAATTATATTTTTCAAAATATTGACCACTCTCTTAATTTGAATTGTCAATTTCTAACGAGAAAATAAAATCGTGATTAAAACATGAGGACACATGAAGAGAGTTATCATCGTTACTAAACTAGAATTAGGACCAAGAAAATTATTATAAAAAGTATTATAGAATTATCCATCGTATATCATAGGGATTAATCTTATCCCTAGTAAAAATATTATCTAGTCATTACAAAGAAGAATAAATAAAAATAAAATAAAAATGAAAACTAAACTACAACTCTTTTTTCGAAACACCGGCCTCCTTGGACTTTACGTACGCCTCTCTATTTATAGTGGTAGTAGATTCATTTGTTTCCCGAAATATAAGATACTCAATTAACTGTACTTTCGAATTTCTTCTAGCCTTTAATAGACATTCCAAATTTCTAATCTTTTTATTGGATAATAAAAATATACCCCAATTCAAAGTGGTCAAATAGTGTCGACATCATGTATGTATATCTTCAACAGTAGTAGGCAGATGAATACAAGCATTAAATTAAATATCTTTTCATGCATGTAATCATTAACATGAGTCCTTTTCTTTGAATGAAATATATCAAGTCCAACATTTAAGTAACAATGCGGCTTGCTATGATATGCACGTGACCCCTTTCTCTTGCTTTAGTATTCCACGAGCACTAGTGTGTCTCGAAATGTTTAACTTGATATAACTTTTCAACTTCCCCTAATTTGGACTCATTATGGCACATGTCTTGGATGGCATAAGATCATCACAGTCTTCCCATTATTTTGTAACATCTCATATATCACGGACGCTCGTGCTTCGAGATATCCGAGTAAGTTAGACCTTTATTTATTTGGCAGGAATAATTTGGTGTTTTAAGTGCGACGAGCTTTATTTCTTGAAAACTGTAAAACTAAACAAATGATATTAAATATGTACAAAAATGGGGGATAATAAATATAAATTTGAATGGTAAATACGTAATAATTATACACTCATCACACCTCCAGACCTACATTTTGCTAGTCCCGAGCAAAACTAAATTGGAAATCCTAACTCACTGTCGTAGGAATCACGGTTACATTTAGCGTATGCAACAAGTATTTAAACCTATAGGTGTCCCTAGTGGCCGAGTTATAGTCTCGGGAGGGTTTACAAGAGGTATACCCACAAAACCTAGACTTCTAATTGGTCACAAGTATTCAAAGAGCTATGAGGACATATATATTCTCAACCTATGGCCCAGTAACTAGAATGCAAGAGAAATCAAAGGTATCCGCTCTACAGCTGAATAAAGAGTTGGGGAGACACACCCGCTCTACAGCTGGATAAAGAGATATCCGCTCTACAGCTGGATAAACATTATGATACGCATCCGCTTTACAGATGGATAAGATTAGGAGAGAAATAAAATTTAGAGGGACATGCGCTCTACAGCTAGATAAATTATGTGCGATGAGTTGAACCAGTGCTAGAAAGATCTTGTGTCCGATGGAAAGCGGACTAACAAAGCAACCAATATGCATTTCTCCTCAGCTCTCTCACAATGCTCAGTAGAAACAACGTCTTCTTCGGCTTCAATTGTTGATGATAAACTCTTGAACCTATTAAAACCTTGACAATTAACTCTTATCTTTAATTTCTTCTTACTTGAAACTTCTTTATAGATTTCTCTTCTTCCCCATGGCCTTATTGAACAAAAAGGTAACTAAAAAATGTAACTTTTTTTTTTGTTGTTAACTAAAAATGAAATTACAAACTAGCAAACTTTTTTTTTTTGAAACACAATAATAAAAAGATTAATATTTACATGGCCATGAGAAAAGCACTTGGATCTCCGCAACTTGTAATGTCTTGGTATCATGAACTTCAACAACTTACATCGTTTTCTTTGCTCTTGTACCTAAGTCTTAAACTTTGATTTTGAATTATGCTTTTCTTTATGTTGTTGCTTATAAACCTTAAGCGTCTTCAATCTTCGTAGATTTTGATGTCGCTTCAGTTGTTCATGATAAGTTTCTTCTGAGAGAGAGTCGTAATCCAGTAACTAAGATTACATAGGAGGTTTTTTTGTCTTTCTGGTTTTTCTTTCTGACCTAATTGTGTTTCCATCATGGATAGTTAGGTCCATCACGATTACCTTCTAAAAGTTAAATTTTCTCTCCTGAGTGTCAATGATCTCAAAGTCTTTTTCTCTAATGTCTCACTAGAATTTTATCCCTAGCAATTCGAATTTCCATCTTTTCGAAGAGAAACAATATGTAAACTTAGCTTGCCGAATACTTCGTGACACTATAAGTTTAATAATGTAACTAAAAGTTTCTCCCATACCCCCAAACTTAAATGTAACATTGTCCTCAGTGTTTTAAAGATGAAATTAAAAGCATGTACAAGGAGAAACTGTTACCAAATAAGGAAAGATATTACCGTGTTGCATGAGCATGGGTTACCTCCCAAGAAGTGCTAAGTTTAAAGTCTTCAGCCAGACATCAGAAGAATTAGTCACCCCATAAAATCATAAAGTAGTAGCCGGAACAACTGTAGGTCATCTGAATCAAATAATGTTATCACAAATAAAAAAAACTGCAGCAGACCAAGAAAGTGAACCAACCAAATACACCATTATCAAGTTTTCTGTTTAAGACAACTATATCTAGTTGTGGTTCGGGTTGAGGTTCTATAAAAGGGTATAGATAAAATACTTTTATTGGATGAGTTTCCTCATAGACAGGATCCGGAGGATCAGGTTGAAGAGTCTGGAAAAACTCAAATAAAAACTTAGAAGCACATAATAATAAGCTGAATAATTATGGATCCTCAAAGTCAATCAGATTTGACCTACACAGTTGACCACAATGGAAGTTGTGGTCATTCTTAAGAAGATGTGTCAATGATTTTAATTTCCTAAAATAATTAGGTTGAATTCTAAAAGCTATATAATGACACATTTCAAATTGAGATACTCCCACATTTGGTAAATAAAATTTTGGTGGGACAACAAAGTCAATTATGGTATCATGGACCGGATTAACCGCATCAACCAGAGGATTGGTCTCCATCAACTGAGTTTCTTTCTAGACATAACTAGGTTCAGGAAAACGTGCATGAAGATAGTCTCTTAAGATGGTAGAGGCACATACATCAAGTCCCAAGTTAGGGACCTTTATAAGAGTCAAAGGTAAACCACGGGGAGAATGATATTCACCCATAAACCTAGAGTTGTCAATATCCTTGGATAGACTAGTCACAATTTCCATAGTTTCTAAATTATCAGATTTGGGAAAATGGTCATTTATTTCTTCTAATTTGTAATCATGTGGTTCTACATTTATATAATCCTCAGAAGATACTATTGTTTCTGAATGGATAGACTCTAAAACACTACTCTCATGATAAACTCTTTCCTCTAAACCATCATCGTCTTCATAATCACAATGATATACTACACCATCTAACACGATGGTGTCTCTAGTCAAATCTACTTCCTTTTGAATAGGTGAATAATCAACAATATTATTAGGATTTAAACCAGAAACACCATTATAATCATAAGGATCAATTGGTGTAACAATTTCCTCGTCATTATGACTACACATTTCAAATTCTTCATCAACATTATCCTCATCATCATAACAATATGAGGATGGTTGAACCTTATCAAAACATGTAGTGTATAAATATCTAACCTCATCCTCAAAATTAGGTGAACAATTATATGTATTATCAAGGGTAAGACTGGAAACACTATTGTCGAATTCAAGTTCATTATGAGCCATAGTCTTAGGTACATTTTGGTCCTCCTTCTTGTTAAGAGTCTCACACAGTTTATCCATGATTATTTCAGATTCACATATAGATTTATTGAACTTCTGAAGTGATTCCTATAAAGAAAGACTTGTCAATTGAAACTGTTAGAGTGTATCTTCTGTGGAATGAGTTTTATATTCATCAGGATCAGGTGGCCATTGTTTGATTAAATCCTCTAAAGATGGAGAACTCTCATTTTTTTTCAATATAATATTGCTCATTCGCCCGTTCATATGACTGGTGGACGTGCAAATAGTAATTGGGATCACCGTGGTATGAACCATAACCCTTAGAAGGTCGGTAGTGGTCCCAAGTACTATCTACACTACATGAATAGTGCGGATACTGTCCATTTAGATACTCAGTTGAATAATCATTATATTGGTCTTTATAATACCAGCTCGACATTTTTTTTATGCACGTGCAAATGCAGGGTCGACTAAAATTGGTAGGCTCATGTTACCTTAAGCTGAATATACCTACAGTCAAAGACTAGTTAACGGTACTGGGCTAAGGTTTGTGGAATTTTGGCTGGTAACTCCCATAAGGCCCAGGGCACGGGTTTAGCATACTTTTTCACAGGTTTCCTAAAATCGGTCGTCTGACGAGCAATTGGTGTGTGCAACGAATTTTTTTTCAGGAAAAAATAAATAAATAAAATCTTAATCTATTTATGTACAATAAAACAAAATATAGAGAATCATAATCTAAATATTTACAAAAATAAATAAAAATATAAAAATAAAATAAAATATGGAATTATCTTACTTACCTTTTGGCAACCAAACTTTTTTTATTTCCACTTTCAATACACTTAAACCTGCACACCAAAAATAAAAAGATACCTACAAATAAAATATAGAAAAAAAGAAAGAAAATATAATAAATAATTAAAAAAAATCTAATATATACAATTCTAATAGAAACTAAAAATATCAACTTTTTTTCCTAGTCCCCGGCAGCGGCGCCAAAAACTTGATGGGATTTTATTTATGCCGCAAGCGTACGGCTGCCGTTAAGACAATATACAATGGGGTTCGTTCCACATGGACTAAATTTGTTACCTTTAATAATTAAACAAAGTAAGAAAGAGAATATAAAAGATAAAAAATTAGTTAAATTTATAATAAGAAGATAAAGAAAACCCAGGGCTTCGACCATCACCACTATTATGTATTCCAGATGATTCGGCTATAACTCTCTACAAAACTCCTCAAAATATTACTCGAGACGATTTAGGAAAGATTTGTACGCCTCGGAAGATATATCGTTACATTCAATTATATTTCTCAAAATATTGACCACTCTCTTTGTTTAAATTGTTAATTTCTAAGAAGAAAATAAAATCGTGATTAAAACATGAGGACACATGAAGAGAGTTATCATCGTTATTAAACGAGAATTAGGACCACGAGAATTATTCCAAAAAGTATTGTAGAATTATCCATCGTATATCATAGGGCTTAATCTTAGACCTAGTAAAAAGATTATCTATCCATTACAAAGAAGAATAAATAAAAATGAAAATGAAAACTAAACTATAGCTCTTTTTCGGAACACCAGCCTCCTTGGACTTTATGTACGCCTCTCTATTTATAGTGGCAGTAGATTCATTTGTTTCCCGAAATATAAGATACTCAATTAACTCCACTTTCGAATTTCTTCTAGCCTTTAATAGACATTCCAAATTTCTGATCTTTTTATTGGGTAATAAAAATATACGCCAATTCAAAGTGGTCGAATAGTGTCGATATCATGTATGTATATCTTCAGCAGTAGTAGGAAGATGGATACAAGCATTAAATTAAATATCTTTTCATGCATGTAATCATTAACATGAGTCTTTCTTTCCTTTGAATGAAATATAGCAAGTCCAACATTTAAGTAACAATGCGGCTTGCTATGATATGCACGTGACCCCTTTCTCTTGCTTTAGTATTCCACGACCACTAGTGTGTCTCGAAATGTTTAACTTGATATAAATTTTCAACTTCCCCTAATTTGGACTCATTATGGCACATGTCATTGGATGGAATAAGATCATCATAGCCTTCCCATTAGTTTGTAACCGCTCATATATCACGGACGCCCGTGCTACAAGATATCCGAGTAAGTTAAACTTGTATTTATTTGGCGGGAATAATTTGGTGTTTTAAGTCCGACGAGCTTTATTTCCTGGAAACTGCAAAAGCAAACAAATGATATCAAATATGTACTAAAATGGGGGATAATAATTATAAATTTGAGTGGTAAATACGTAATAATTATGCACTCATCACACCTCCAAACCTACATTTTGCTAGTCCCGGGCAAAACTAAAATGGAAATCCTAACTCACTGTCGCAGGCATCACAGTTACATTTAGCGTATGCAACAAGTCTTCAAACCCCTAGGTGGCCCTAGTGGCCGAGTTATAGTCTCAGGAGGGTTTACAAGAGGTGTACCCACAAAACCTAGACTTCTAACTGGTCATAAGTATTTAAAAAGCTACGAGGACATATATATTCTCAACCTATTTCCAAGTAACTAGAATGCAAGAGAAATCAAAGGTATCCGCTCTATAGCTGAATAAAGAATTGGGGAAACACACCCGCTCTATAGTTGGATAAAGAGATATCCGCTCTACAGCTAGATAAACATTATGAGACGCATCCTCTTTACAGATGGATAAGATTATGAGAGAGATAAAAATGAGAAAGACATCCGCTCTACAACTAGATAAATTATGTGTGATGAGTTGAACCAGTGCTAGAAAGATCTTGTTTCAGATGGAAAGCGGACTAACAAAGCAACCAATATGCATTTCTCCTCAGCTCTCTCATAATGCTCAGTAGAAACGACGTCTTCTTCGGCTTCAGCTGTTGATGATAAACTCTCGAACCTATTAGAACCTTGACAATTAACTCTACTCATCAATTATTCTTACTTGAAACTTCTTTACAGATTTCTCTTCTTCCCCATGGCCTTATCGAATAAAAAGGTAACTACAAAATGCAACCTTTTTTTTGTTTGTTTAACTAAAATTGAAATTACAAACTTTAGGTTGGCAACTTTTTTTTTTTTTTTGAAACACAATAATAAAAAGATTAATATTTACATGGCCATGAGAGAAGCACTTGGATCTTCGCAACTTGTAATGTCTTGGTATCATGAACTTCAACAACTTACATCGTTTTCTTTGCTTTTATACCTAAGTCTTCAACTTTGATTTTGAATTATGATTTTCTTTATGTTTTTGCTTATAAACCTTAAGCGTCTTCAATTTTCTTAGTAGATTTTGATGTTGCTTCGGTTGTTGATTATAAGTTTCTTCCGAAAGAGAGTCGTAATCCAGTAACTAAGACTACATAGGAGGTTGCTTTGTCTTTCTGGTTTTTCTTTCTGACCTAATTGTGTTTCCATCATGGATGGTTAGGTCCATCACGATTACCCTCTAAAAGGTAAATTTTCTCTCTTACGTGTCAATGATCTCAAAGTCTTTTTCTCTAATGTCTCACTAGAATGTTATCCCTAGCAATTCGAATTTCCATCTTTTCGGTGAGAAAAAATATGTAAACTTAGCTAACCGAATACTTTGTGACATTATAAGTTTAATAATGTAACTAAAAGTTTCTCCTATACCCCCAAACTTAAATGTAACATTGTCCTCAGTGTTCTAAAGATGAAATTAAAAGCATGAACAAGGAGAAACTGTTACCAAATAAGGAAAGATATTACCGTGTTGCATGAGCATGGGTTACCTCCCAAGAAGTGCTAAGTTTAAAGTCTTCAGCCAGACATCAGAAGAATTAGTCACCCCATAAAATCATAAAGTAGTAGTCGGAACAACTGTGGGTCATCTGAATCAAATAATGTTATCAAAAATAAAAGAAAACTGCAGCAGACCAAGAAAGTGAACCAACCAAATACACCATTATCAAATTTTCTATTTAAGACAACTATATCTAGTTTTGGTTTGGGTTCAGGTTCTATAAAAGGGTGTAGATAAAATATTTTCATTGATGAGTTTCCTCATAGACAGGATCCGGAGGATCAGGTTATAGGGTCTGGAAAAACTCAAATAAAAACTTAGAAACACATAATAATAAGCTGAATAATTGTGGATCCTCAAAGTCAATCAGATTTGACCTACACAGTTGACCACAATGAAAGTGGTGGTCATTCTTAAGAAGATGTGTCAACGATTCTAATTTCCTAAAATAATTAGGTTGAGTTCTAAAAACTATATAATGATACATATCAAATTGAGATACTCCCACATTTGGTAAATAAAATTTTGGTGGGACAACAAAGTCAATTATGGTATCATGGACCGGATTAACCACATCAACCAATGGATGGGTTTCCATCAACTGAGTTTCTTTCTGGACATAACTAAGTTCAGAAAAACGTGCATGAAGATAGTCTCTTAAGATGGTAGAGGCACATACGTCAAGTCCCAAGTTAGGGACCTTTATAAGAGTCAAAGGTAAACCACTGGGAGAATGATATTCACCCCCAAACCTAGAGTTATCAATATCCTTGGATAAACTAGTCACAATTTCCTTAGTTTCTAAATTATCAGATTTGGGAAAAGGGTCTTTTATTTCTTCTAGGTTGTAATCATGTGGTTCTACATTTCTGTAATCCTCAGAAGATACTATTGTTTCTGAATCGCTGGACTCTAAAACACTACTCTCAGGATAAACTCTTTCCTCTAAACCATCATCGGCTTCATAATCACAATGATATACTACACCATATAAAACTATGGTGTCTCTAGTCAAATCCACTTCCTTTTGAATAGGTGAATAATCAACAATATTATTAGGATTTAAACCAGAAACACCATTATAATCATAAGGATCAATTGGTGTAACAATTTCCTCGTCATTATGACTACGCATTTCAAATTCTTCATCGATATTATCGTCATCATCATAACAATATGAGGATGGTTGAACCTTATCAAAACTTGTAGTGTATAAATATCTAACCTCATCCTCTAAATTAGGTGAATAATTGTATGTATTATCAAGGGTAAGATTGGAAACATTATTTTCGAATTCAAGTTCATTATGAGCAATAGTCTTAGGTGCATTTTGGTCCTCCTTCTTATTAAGAGTCTCACACAGTTTATCCATGACTATTTCATATTCACATATAGATTTATTGAACTTCTGAAGTGATTCCTGTAAAGAAAGACTTGTCACTATTTGAGTGCATCTTCTGTGGAATGGGTTTTATATTCATCGGGAACTGGTGGCAACTGTTTGATTAAATCCTCTAAAGATGGAGAATTCTCATTTTTTTCATTATAATATTGCTCATTCGCCCGTTCATTTGAATGGTGAACGTGCAAATAGTAATTGGGATCACCGTGGTATGAACCATAACCCTTAGAAGGTCGGTAGTGGTCCCAAGTACTATCTACACTACATGAATAGTGCGGATACTGTCCATTTAGATACTCAGTTGAATAATCATTATATTGGTCTTTATAATACCAGCTCGACATTTTTTTTGTGCACGTGCAAATGCAAGGTCGACTAAAATTGGTAGGCTCAGGTTACCTTAAGATGAATATACCTACAGTCAAAGACTGGTTAACGGTACTGGGCTAAGGTTTGTGGAATTTCGGCTGGTAACTCCCATAAGGCCCAAGGCACGGGTTCAGCGTACTTTTCTACTCGTTTTCCTAAAATCGGTTGTCTGACGAGCAATTGGTGTGTGCAACGTGTTTTTTTTCCAGGAAAATAAAATCTTAATCTAGTTATGTACAATAAAACAAAATATAGAGAATCATAATCTAAATATTTACAAAAATAAATAAAAATCTAAAAATAAAATAAAATATGGAATTATCTTACTTACCTTTTGGCAGACAATTTTTTTTTATTTCCACTATCAACGCACTTAAACCTGCAGTCCAAAAATAAAAAGATACCCACAAATAAAATCTAGAAGAAAAATAAAGAAAATATAATAAATAATAAAAAAAAATCTTATCTATCCTAATATATACAAATCTAACAGAAACTAAAAATATCAACTTTTTTTTAGTCCCCGGCAACGGTGCCAAAAACTTGATGGGATTTTATTTATGCCGCAAGCGTACGGCTGCCGATAAGACAGTATACAATGGGGTTCGTTTCACATGGACTAAATTTGTTACCTTTAATTTCCAATTAAATAAAGTTAGAAAGAAAATATATAAAATAAAAATTAATTAAAGTTATAATAAGAAGATAAAGAAAAACCCAGGGCTTCGACCATCACCACTATTATGTATTCCAGATGATTCGCCTATAACTCTCTACAAAACTCCTCAAAATATTACTCGAGGCGATTTAGGACCGATTTGTACGCCTCAGAAGATATATCGCTACATTCAACTATATTTCTCAAAATATTGACCACTCTCTTCATTTAAATTTTTAATCTCTAAGAAGAAAATAAAATCGTGATTAAAACATGAGGACACATGAAGAGAGTTCTCATCGTTACTAAACGAGAATTAGGACCAAGAGAATTATTATAAAAATTATTGTAGAATTATCCATCGTATATCATAGGGCTTAATCTTAGCCCTAGTAGAAAGATTATCTATCCATTACAAAGAAGAATAAATAAAAATAAAAATGAAAACTAAACTACAGCTCTTTTTTCGGAACACCAGCCTCCTTGGACTTTATGTACGTCTCTCTATTTATAGTGGCAGTAGATTCATTTGTTTCCCGAAATATAAGATACTCAATTAACTCCACTTTCGAATTTCTTCTAGCCCTTAATAGACATTCCAAATTTCTAATCTCTTTATTGGATAATAATTAATACGCCAATTCAAAGTGGTCGAATAGTGTTGACATCATGTATTTACATCTTCAATAGTAGTAGGCAGATGGATACAAGCATTAAATTAAATATCTTTTCATGCATGTAATCATTAACATGGGTCCTTCTTTCGTTTGAATGAAATGTATCAAGTCCAACATTTATGTAATAATGCGGCTTGCTATGATATGCACGTGACCCCTTTCTCTTTCTTTAGTATTCCACAAGCACTAGTGTGTCTCGAAATGTTTAACTTGATATGTATTTTCAACTTCCCATAATTTGGACTCATTACGTCTCATGTCATTGGATGGCATAAAATCATCACAGTCTTCCCATTATTTTGTAACCGCTCATATATCACCGACGCTCGTGCTTCGAGATATCCGAGTAAGTTAGACCTGTATTTATTTGGCGGGAATAATTTGGTGTTTTAAGTTCGACGAGCTTTATTTCCTGGAAACTGCAAAAGCAAACAAATGATATTAAATATGTACAAAAATGGGGGCTAATAAATATAAATTTGAGTGGTAAATACGTAATAATTATGCACTCATCATTGAAAACCAAACTTTATTAAGCCGCTATAGACTCTATCCTACTATTAAAACTTCGGACTGAAATGTAGTTGAGATTCAATTAAACCATCACGACAATTCAGTTACAGCCGCGCTCCTTACACCTTTTGAATCCCAGCAGGACTCTGCGCAATTGATTCCCTTAGATGACTTCCTTTACAGCCTAAGAGTTACTTCAACTTAATTTAAAACCTTAAACCATTTTTATTCCCACAGATAAGCCTATATGTAATTTCCGTTTTGATCAAAGATCAAGGTGAGGTAAGAAATCGATTGCAATAGACAAAGTCTAGCAAACCTCAAATCCGGTCTTATGACTCCCGAAGAGCAGCCTAGATTATCATTCACCTCATAAGTGTAAAGTTGTGGAATCACAAAATATGAGACAAAGGAACTTTATGATTTCTATCTATCTTATTTTTTGGAGCAAGGCTCGACAATCAAAACAAGCTCAGGATACACGAACTATCAAGATAACGATAGTTGGACCCGATTTCACGAATCCTTAGGTGAAGTCTTTTTATTCTCCAAACCCTAGAAGAGTTTTAAGGAAAGGACGACTCTAGTTTACAACTAGGCCACACAAGAATGGTATCATGGATTTAAAGATCCCCGTTGTTTGAGGTTCTCCTTATATAGAATTTCAAGATCAAGGTTGCTTTATATTGAAGCTAAGGTAGCTTTGGAATCAAGCAATCAATAATCACCGTTAGATAAAAAACTTGACTCGAGATTAATATAATAGAATATACACTCTGGTTAGGATGAACAGTAACCAAACAATGTAAAATGCTTGGTTTAAAGAAGGTTAGCTGAAACTAGCCAATTGAACGATAAGCTTAACCATTTTCATATAACATTTTAAGACTTTACTTGAGTCACAAATGTGATCAATCATGTCTACATGTATTCTTAAAGAGTTATTCAAATGCCGATTATCTCATAGAAATAATTCAGATGCATCTGAAAATATTCGATAGGGTAAGTACGTGTATGGGGTACGTGTACTGTATCTATTCGTGAATATTATTGTCATAGTGCGTGTACCGGGTATGTGTACCCTCAAGACAAAAAAAAATTTAGGAACCCAAGGGTCTTTTATGGTATGCGTACACCTTTCCGATTTTCAAATCAACAGATATTTTCCGGTTTGCATACTAGGTATGCGTACTTTCCTGATTCACGAGTCCACAGAATTTTTATGGTATGGATACCGGGTATGCGTACCAAAATATCACTACCGAACTATAAATACGCCGGTAAGTGTACAGGGTACATGTACTGCGACTTTGGACTTATAACAGTTCTACCAGTATGTGAACTGGTATGCATACTGTCATGTATCCAGATTTACAGTAGTTCTATATCTCTCTAATAATCAATATGAAACATTCCCGAATAACATCAATGACACATATCACTATTCCAGGCTTTTTTCAAATGATTAAATCTTGAATCATAATTAGGTAATAAACAATAAATTGTTCTTAACCAAATTCATCAAGTATGAACAAATGTTATTAAGCTTAGCATATTTCGAGAACAATAATCAAGAACTTTACTCGAAATTTATGTTATGCATGTACTGTCTAATTTAGTCATGTGTCAATTCTCATAGATAGAAAGGTGAAAACTTGAGAAATAAGTGGTTCAATCTTCACTTACCTTTTGTTAAAGAAGTTCTCTAGAACTCATGTTGATCTTCACCTTCAAACGGTATAACGAAGTAATATATAATTCTCATCTACACACTGCTATCCTAATCCGAGACTTGACTAAATGTAGACTAAAAATCAAGATATAATTTTGACAACTAAATTTGACAACAATCTTGAGATAGAAACACTTGTGAGTTTGACCGAGAAATGCTCTAACAGTTGGAATATGCATGCTCACCTTTGTGATCAATATTTTAGAAGGTGAGGAAGCACATGAAACTGAGCACATGACCTCTCGGTTATTATATGACTATTTAACATCTTCATGGAAAATTTTCTCTTCTTCTCTATCCATAATTGAGCATTTGATAGGAACGGTAATTTTGAGTTTATGGGGTTGATATATACATGTCATATATGTATAAATATTGTCTATACGGTTAAAACAATCCAAAAAATTACTCAATTCAGACATCTTATGCAAGAGTTAGCCTAAAACAGTTTTGTGTGTTAATTCATGTTAGGATCCATCCCTACCTAGCATAAGGACCATGTTAGGGTCGGTCCCTACCTAATCCATACGAAGGAGTGGATTTTTTCCCATAACTTATTCGTCCGAACTCGGAATGACCTCATTATTTTTACGTTTTTTTTCATAATTTCCTTTCCTACAAGATTGAGGCAATTTATTTTCTACTGAATACTATTGCATTTGAGTTTATGAGATAAATAGTTGTCTTTCAGTCTCATATATTGGCTCACTTTCTTATGGTTAGTGACTTCTAAGTATAGCCGATCTTTGGATCATGTCTTCGTGATTTCTATATCAAAATCATAAGAAAGTTGTGATGGTATAGTTCATATCTAAGTCGCATATGCTAATCTTTTTTTATGTTCTATAAACTAAATATTTGGTACATATGTGAGTGCTCTTGATGTATGAGATATTATTTTGGTTTTCACTAACCCGAACTTCCGATCTCATAGTATGGTGATCTCTTATGACTTGTATGACTTTTTGATTTAGCGGGATTAAGTTCTATCCTTTTTAGGTAGGCTTTATCAAAGGATCATGAAGAGATACTTTGTAAAACTCATGTGTGAAAGTCACAAAGATGCTTTTATCGATTTATGTTTACATAAATTGTGTATTTAGCATAACATATGAGTTTCGGTTTAGGTTTTTACTATTGGCACGTATTAGCTAGAAACCGGTTTCAACCTTTCTTTGTGAAAGGTTTTTTTTGTTGTTGTTCTTTTGTTTTGTAGGAGAATAACGACTAACAGGGGGAGAGTTATTGTTGAGTTGGTGCTTAGTGATAAATCTTTGGGGGGAGAGTAGTTGAGGAAACCAAGGGAAAAATTATAATTTTAATCTTTCCATATGAAAACTAAGTTAATTCTGATATTAGTTTGTCATGTCGAAGCATAAGGTACGATTTTTGTGTTAGTTAATCGTTTATCCTGTTAAGAAAAGCTTGACTGTATTGCATATACTTTGCCTTTGCTTAACAAAATACGGTACATTTGTTATATTTCCATTATGTTGTATGGATTGATTATTTTGTTTCTAATTGTTTCTGGTTAACAAAAACTATGTCAATTCTATTTTTGACTTATTGAATTGGTGCCTATTTTGAGTTTATTGGTATCAATTTTTTTTGCTTCACGAAACATGGATTATTTGTTTTAGTCTCTTTGATTCCTGATAAGAGTAACTAGGTTAATTCTGATCTTAGTTCATACTTGTCAGAATTTAGGATTCGATTATTCAAGTTTAGGCGATTCCTTGATAACAAAAACTAGTTAACTAACCTAGTTTTTGTCTTGTCTAAAAGAAGGTCTAAGTTGTTTTATGAATAATTAGAACCTGATAAGAGAAATTGAGTTAATTCTGATCTCTTTTGTGTCTTATCGAATAAAGCGATTATACGTACATAACCGGTTCAGTTTGTCTAAGTTATCTTGGTTGATCAATTAGACTAAGGGAAAATTGCTTCGGGCAACGGTTTCCATGATAACATACTAAAACAAGATTACTTACGTAGTTTCGATTTTAGTATTGGTTATCTAAAATGGTATGTGAAACCTTCGTGCTTAACTCTTATAGGTTGTACAAGTCTTATGGATTTGTAAGATCCTTTCAGTTTGATATTATGTTTATTCGTTTCTTTGTCATTTTTGTGACAAAAAGGGGGGGAAATATATGGAGTAAACAAGTGATTTATGATCATTAGGAAGGGATATATGTGCTTAAATGTTGTATCTAACGAAAAGAGTAAAGCATAGACTAAGGGGGAGAAATATATAATCTTGCTTTGTAGTATTTCATACTACCAAAGGAGAATAACAAAGATGCTCGGATTGAGTATTTACCTAGCTTTCCTTTAGGGGGAGTAAATCTTTTGTTGTTCAAATGTCAACAACGACATTTATTTTTTTGAATATGTGCAGGATATTGTGTTGTTAAAACTCGGAATCAAGCATATGAAGAATGAGTTATTTTGTAATTCGTTTATATCCATATGTATTAGAGTTTTGTCACTAAAATTGAAAAAGGGGGAGACTGTTAGAGAATTGCTCGGTTGATCCCAACAAGCGTTGGTATATCAAGTTTGGTTGTCATATTTTAGTATCAAAACTCAATTAGAGTCGCTTGATTGAATGTACCGAGTCAACTTCGTTTAGGTTAGACTAGAAAGTATAAGAATGTTGAGACATACAATATTACTCTGAAGACCTGAAGATCGTGAAGACGTATCAATTACAATGAAGACATCATCCTTCTCCTTGAGGTATAGTGATACTGACTTGACTTGTTTCCATTCCTATCGTTGTTTTCAACTCATTTAAGATTGAAAACTTAACATGCGATTTTATATTTAATACTCTAGTATTAGACTTGGTCATTTTATTATGAACAAAGTGTCAAGGAAGAATATTTGATTATGAAGTATAACGTTTATCTTTTGAATTTCGTAAATGTGACATCGGCATAATCTATGTAACTCGTTATTTTATTGTATATTGGATATAGGTGTGATTTCATCCTAGGAAACTATGTTTGATTACATATGTTTAAGGGAAGTACATATACGAAACTTGCTTCAAAATCAAGGAAATCAATAAGCGTTTTGGTTCGGTTTTTCATTGAAGATCTATTGGATGACCAATTCGAACCTATGTAAGAACCTTGGTAGAATCGATCTTGATCTATGTTGATTGTTATGGTAGAACCGACTTTTACTTAGTTTGGGATATGCGGTAGAAGCGATCCTTACATATATTGGGGTACATAGTATAACCGATCTTAACTATTGTTGAGAGTCTTGGTAGAACCGATCCTTACCTATATTGGGATACTTGGTAGAAATTCATCCTAGATTTTGTCGGGAGTCATGGTAGAATCATTCCCTACCTATATTTAAAGACTTTGTAGAACCGATCTTAACCTATGTTAGGAGTCATGGTAGAACCGGTCCCAAAAGAAAAACCGATCCTTCATATTCACATATTACTTTAAGGTTTTGTGTGATTTTGGAATTAAGGTTTTCTGAATAGGAAAGTTCTGGATGTCGACATAATTTGGACATGAATAAATTTTTTATCTTTTATTGTCCAAAGATATTCTTTGATACTCAAGGTGATCCCAATCCGAATATTAAGAATCTTTGAATTAAAATTTTCGATAATATGTATTTGATTTTCCAGCAAATCAAAACGTATCTCTTGGAAATTTATATTAGTTAAGTGTTAAACTAATATTAGATATTTTCTAATGAGAGATTTCAGAATTACAGGTTGGACATTAGTTGGAAATAGAAAAACCGAAATTAGGTACTTATTGAATATCTTGAGAATATTTCCGATTTTGGAATTTTCTTGTCGTCCAAACAACCTTGGTCTATAAGTAGTTGAGTTTGCATTTCTTCCAAACTATCCTAACAGCCAGGCAAACTTCATTCGTGTTGTTTCTGGTGGAGCCATCTGTCCGGAGAGGAAAATACCCTAATTAGAAGAAATCTTTTGCGACCGCTCGTTTAAAGACTTTTGTGGGATCAAGAAGCTGTACAAGTACCGTTAGTGGGAAACTAGATAATTGCGTTATTATTTTTGTTATCGATTATTGATTTGATTGACTAATGGTTTTTGAAACTTTGATTGCACCTAGTTTGATTATTCTTGAGTGCCTTCTCTTCTGACACGAGGGTCACTCAAACTAGATCAAAGTATTGACGGGATCACTAGAACTGTTGTTAGATCTAAAGACAACTTGTGATCATCCGTCATTAACAGACTCCATTCTTTGCGTGATCGATCATAAGTCTATTCAAATTTGTGTTGTATAGGTATAAAAGAATGCGATTGAAATTTTGAAGAAAATAAGTTTTCTCTTATTGGTTTTCGTATCTCGTGATGTGTGTGCATATCTTGATCGGCTGGGATCCGACTTAGATCTGATTTATCTTTGATAGATTTGATCATATAGTCATTTATATCAACAACTATTATTTGGTCGTATTCTTCAATATCTGAATATGATAGTTGTAAATCCAAATCTAAGTTACTAATTTGGATTGATCATACCCGACAAAGGAGTTTACTTGTTTAAATGAAAGAACGTTTGTCAAAACTCAACTAATATTTTCTAAAATAATATTCGAGTAGTTACCAAACAGCTTCGTTCGTTTACTATTTGGAAGATGATCAAAAGGAGTTGAGTGCTTAAAACTTTATATTGGTAAAGAAACTCAAGATAGTAATATTTTGTCTGGGGATTTACGTGTGTGACCAGATCGTCGTAGACGCGGGGATACTAAGTAACTAGGGATATATTACTTGGTCTCAACTATACGAAGTTGGATTTGTTCTTTGTATAGCGAATTAATTACGAGAGTATTCAAAACGGGACTAGGTCCCTGGATTTTTCTGCATCTGCGGTTTCCTCATTAATAAAATCTTATCATGTAATTTAATTTTACTTTCCGCAATTATAATTTTTTTATTATAATTAAAAGTAAATACACTAGTACGTTAAATCCTAATCAATTGATATTAATCATATAGTAAATCGGCTTTGGACCGTAACTATTATCAAGTGAATATCTTGTTGTTGTATTATCTCGACTTTGTCCATAGACGATTACATTGTAGTGTACTGATGTACAACTACAAGGTTTTGATCGGATAAACTAGCAGCAAGTTGCTTTCTCTCTGCAAGCAGAGCCTAACTTTCAAATATGAAAGCAAAATAAGTTTTTCATTTATGAAGATAAGATTACAGGGATTGGTCTTTTAATACCCAATAACAACTAACGGCCATTAACGGCTCTTACAACATCAATTAAATAACACGACACCCGAGGAAATACTAGTCTCTAGTTCAGACAAATTAAAGTGTTGAGTTGACTCGCCAGAACGGCTGACTAGCAGGGACTCGGTGTGACTCATGTTATGGTTACATGACATTGCCCCTCCCTTGAAAGATCCTTGTCCTCAAGGATGAAATGTGGAAACTGTGCTTTAAGGTGAGAGATATCCTCCCAAGTGGCATCCTCGACAGCAGAGTTAGACAAGTGCACTAAAATTTGAGGGACAAATACCTTACCCTCGAGTGTAAGATGAGTAGCCAACACAGCCACCGATTTAACAACATAGTGACCTTTATCATCCACCACTGGAAGTTGGGGCAATGTAGAAGCGCTAAGTCCTATGTGCTTCTTCAGTTGGGATACATGAAAGACATGATGAATCTTTGACTCCATCGGTAGCTGTAATTTATTAGCCACTGCACCAATTATCTTGAGCACTTCAAATGGACCAAAATATTTAGCAGAGAGTTTGAAATTCTTACGAACTGCTACTGATGAATGCCTGTAAGGTTGTAACTTAAGAAACACCAGGTTAGTAACCGAAAACTCTCTGTCCTGTCTTTTTTTTTCTGCATAAAACTTCATGAGATCTTGAGCTTTAGTGAGGTCATCCTTCAAAAGCTGCAACATAACATTCCTCTCCTTCAAGTAAGACTCCACTGAAGCAACTGAAGTAGTTGTAGGAACTGGAAAGATTAGGTGAGGGGGTTTATAACCATACAGGGCTTGAAATGAAGACATTTTTAAGGTGGTGTGATAATTTGTGTTGAGCCACCATTCAGCCAGAATAACCATTGAGACCACTATTTAGGGTTAGAGCTTGTCATGCACCTGAGATCTGCTCCGCATATGCATCAGTTCTCGCAGTCCGACCATCAGTTTGAGGATGGTATGCAGTGATGAGATTGAGAGTAGTTCCTAGATATTTGAATAATGCCTGCCAAAACTGACTCACAAATACTTTGTCCCTATCACTTACAATGGAGATATGAAGGCCATGAAGCTTGAAAACGTGATTGAGAAATTCCTTTGCCACTGTGAGAGCTGTAAAAGGGTGACCCAAGGGAAGAAAATGGTTGTACTTTGTAAGCCTGTCAACAACCACCAAAATGACACTTTTGTTGTTGGACAATGGAAGTACTTCAATGAAATCCATGGAAATGTCTTGCCATGCTGTCTTAGGAATTGGCAGTGGTTGAAGAAGACCAATAAGAAACGAAGAACTACCCTTGTTACATTGACAAACCTCACAGGAAGCAACAAATTGAAGAATATCCTTCTTCATTTTAGGCCAAAGGAAATAAGACTTAGCTCTTTGGTAGGTGCCCAACATACCTGAATGCCCTCCAACTGTAGAATAGTGCATGGATTGAATAATGGAGTGTCTAATATTATCGTTGGAGCAAATAAACAACCTTCATTTGAACTTTAAAATGCCCTGTACATAAGAATATGGTGTCTATGTAGGAGAAACAAGTAGGTGGGAGATGTGTTGTTGCACAATAGTATCAGTCTCATAACTGGATATGACATCTGTGGCCCATTGTGGAGTACTTAAAGATATATCATGGCAATCTGCAGATTAAGTTGGGAGTCTCGATAAAGCATCAGCAGCAGTATTGTCCATACCCTTCTTGTACTTAATAACATAATCAAAACCCATCAACTTCACCAGCCATTTTTGTTAAATAACAGTTGAAATTCTTTGGTCCGTTAAATATTTGAGGCTCTGGTGATCAATGTGAATGATGAATTGGCTACGAGATAGATAATACTTTCACTTCTGAATAGTCATAACAATGGCTAAGAACTTTTTTTCATAGGTGGATAGGTCCAAGGCTTTAGGACCCAAAGCTTTGCTGAAAAAAGATATTAGTTTACCTTCCTGCATCAAGACAGCTCCTACTCCTCTAGCACAAGCATCAGTTTCCAAGGTGAATTGTTTGGAGAAGTTAGGTAAATCCAAAATGGAGCTTCAGTCATTGCAGTCTTAAGATCACAGAAAGCTTGATATGCCTTTTCACTCCAACAGAAAGCATCCTTTTTGAGCATATATGTAAGAGGTTTGGAAATGGTACCATACCCTTTGATAAACCTTCTGTAATATATTTTCAAACCCAGAAATCCTCTCAATTGTTTCAAGGTGACAGGTAGTGTCCATGTTTACATTGCAGCTATCTTCTCAGGATCTGCAGCTATTCCTTGAGAAGTAATTAGATGCCTCAAATAATCCAACCGAGGTTGAGAAAAAACACATTTGAAGAGTTTAGCATATAGGTAATGTTTCCTAAAGACTTCAAAGACTTGTTGAAGGTGAGTAAGATGTTCTTCCAAGGAAGAGCTGTAGATTAATATATCATCAAAAAAGACTAATACAAATTTCCTCAGGTAAGGCTGAAAAATGTCATTTATGAGGGCCTGAAAAGTGGCAGGAGCATTAGTAAGTCCAAATGGCATCACCCTGAACTCATAATGGTCATGGTGAGTCTTGAAAGTTGTTCTATGAATATATGGATCATAGACTCTGATTTGATGGTAGCCAGATCTTAAGTCAATCTTAGAAAAAATTATATCTCATTTCAATTCATCAAGTAATTCATCAATCAGAGGAATATGAAATTTGTCTTTCACAGTTAGGTCATTTAGTTTCCTATAATCAACACAGAATCTCCTTGTGCCATCTTTCTTCTTAACAAGAAGAATAGGAGAAGCAAAATGACTATTATTATTTTGAATAAGGCCAGCATGAAGCATTTCTTGAACCATGTTATCCACAACAGATTTATGTATATAAGGGCATCTATATGGTCTCTGAGAGGAAGGTTGAGAGTCTGGTTTAAGAGGAAGTTTATGGTCTAAGGTTTTGGAAGGGGGTAGTGTAGATGGATCAACAAAAATATCAGAAAAAGAATCCAAAACCTTAGTGACTGTAGGGGGTATATGAAGAGGAGGTGTTGTGGAGATATCAAAGAATTGACCTAGTAAGGTAGGAACTTTGCTCTTAATAAATTTCCTTAAAGAAGATGCATTAATAAGGATAATAAAATGCTTAACAGAACATCCCTGGAGGGTAATGTGCTGGCCTTGACGCATGAATGAAATTACGAGTTGAGTGAAGTTAAATGTAATATCCCCCAACCAAGGTAGTCAACATCGGTTGTACAGGCCGATATTACATGTTTTTATCGAATACCGGAAAATACCTATACGATATCAAAAATATCGGCGATACAAAGACGAAATGATATTATCAGTTGTACAGGCTGGTACAGACCGATATATCAGTTTTACTTGTACACCGATAATATCAGTTTCGCGAATAAATTTTTCATCAACATGCATCTAGTCTTTACAAACAAGTACAATGTCAATTGGAGAAGATAAAAATCCCTAATATATTTATAATATAAAACTAATGACTATATGGTAAGATATAAGATGGAAACCACATTTCGATTGCAAGGCAGAGAAATATAAAAAATAAATATGAAGGATAATAAAAAAGATTTACCGGCATAATGGGACAACAATCACAACGTTGGCTAATAAACCACCTTATATTTTGGAAATTTGAGATATGTGTATGATTCTCATTATTTTTTTCTATGGTTTTATAATTATTTGAAATTCTATATTAAATGATGCATCGCCTGTAAAAACAGATATTATCACTTGTATAGGTGTATCGGACCCGACCGATATGATACCGATACACGATATTAACTACCTTGCCCCCAACTGATGAAGCCAATGGAAGAACTCTTAGATCAAAGGAAAAGTTGTAACTCTGCATATCCCAGTGAAGGTTTTGACACATGCCCTGACTAACAGTGTTGTCACCATTTGCCTTTATGACCACCATTTGTCTTGTATGAGAAGTATGAATGCCCAATTTCTCAGTAAGGTGAGAGTCTAAGAAGCCGTGTGTACTTCATGTATCAATGAGAGTCATAATAGGTTGTTTCTGTAAGTAGCCTTCTATTCAAATAGTATCATGAACAACATGACATGTTAAGGCATGTAATGAAATCTCCATGGAAGAGTCACTAGTGCAAGGAGAAGCAACTTAAGTTTCCTCAGCTGATAGATGTTCTTGCTCTTCCAACTCATCATCAGTAATCAACATGAATAGTTGTTGGGACTTACACCGGTGGCCTTGCCGATAGAATTCATCGCAATTATAACATAGCCCTTTGTGTTTTCTCTACTACATTTGTGCATAAGTAATGCGTTTAATAGGTGGTAAAGAATTATCAGGTGAAGTTTTAGTTGGGGTAGTGGGATGAGTTACAATAGGCTGTGATGAATAAGTATTGGGTTTCCCACTAACAATAGATGTAGAGGAAAAGGATTTGACTGCAGAAGGTGGTTGAGAAACTGATAAGGGAGGAAGTGCAATTGAAGGAACGATCTGAGTGGTTTAGGCTGATGATGCAGAGATGCTTGTTGCATTCTGGCTAGGAAAAAAGCCTTTGAGGTAGTGTCAGGGTTAAACATTTGCACATCAGTTCGTATTTCTTCCTTTAGCCCACTTATAAAGCTTAAAGTATAAAAACATTCAGGCAAGGCAGGATTATTGGCAACCATATAACTCTTATAATGCTCCCACTGGCCTTAATAATCTTCAACAGTGGTAGTTTGAGAGAGTTTATTAAAACTTCCTACATGGTTATCCTGTGCAACATCTTCAAATCTAGCACATAAATCTCTAACAAAGGTATCCCAAGAAATTAATCCTTTACCTTGTTGATAGTTCAAAAACCATGGATCCACCTGAGAATCAAAGTAAATCGCAGTCATATCCACTCGTTCGTCGTCAGGAAATTGATGAAGGTGAAAGTATCTTTCATAATTAAGAACCCATCCACGAGGATTAATACCATTAAATCTTGGAAAATCAACCTTAAGGGTGCGAGTAAACTTACCATGCTCTCGACGAGATAATCGATTGACGAAAGCTTGAAACCCATCCGTAAGTTTATCTGAATTTGTTGTAGAGTCGACAGGAGACTCCGGATCTGGACATCTATGAATGCCAAGGAATTGGATAATATCAGAGAGATCGTTCTTCATCGCATAGAAATCAGAATCTAATCGAGTAACACATTTGGTGAGACTACCAACAGATTCATATTATTGGTCTACTGAGAGAGCAAGTTGATTAACAGTGGTGGCTAGTTGATTAATATTTTTGTTGACCCCAACTACTGTAAGTTTCTCAGCCATGATAAGAGGTTCATGTTAGGAAATCTGATACCAATTGTAGTGTACTGATGTACGACTATAAAGTTTTGATTGGATAAACTAGTAGCAAGTTGTTTTCCCTCTGCAAGAAGATCCTAACTTTCAAATCTGAAAGAAATCATTTATGAAGATAAGATTACAAGGATTGATCTTTTAATACCCAATAACAACTAACGACAATTAACGGCTCTTACAACATCAATTAAATAACATGGAACTCGAGAAAATACTAGTCTCTAGTTTAGACAGCTTAAAGTGTTGAGTTGACTCGCCAGAACGGCTAACTAGAAGGGACTCGGTATGACTTATGTTATGGTTACATGACCACACACTTGGTATCGGACTTATAGGTTGAAACGAAAAAGCGTGGTGTATTTGGGTACCCTCGTAATTTCATATTATACAATGATACTGAAACCCACTCCCATAATGAATTAAGAATATATAAAGCTAGTTTTCACTCCTTATGTGAAAAACTAGTAGCTAAAGGATAGTGTGACTCAAAGCATGTAGATGTCGAAGAACAAGTTGCAATATTTCTCCTCGTTATTCGACATGACTCTAAAAATCGACATGTAGGCTTCGGTTTCATTCGTTCCGGAGAAACCATTAGTCGAGATTTTAATACAGTTTTGAACACAGTAATTAAAATGCACAAAAATATTTTGAAACCTTTCAACATTACATCATCACTTGATCAGTGTAGTCGTCCTCATTCCTGGCATCATTATTTCAAGGTAAATACATACAAAAGAGTGTTACTTTTTGGTGTTTCCTGTGTTATTATTTGGTTGATATATTTACAAGTTATTGTAACATGGAAGGATGTTGTTGGAGCACTTGATGGTACATTTGTACATGCATTAGTGCTATCGGAAGATCAACCGAGGTTTCGTAACCATAAAGGTGATGTACGTCAAAATGTACTAGCAACTTTTTCTTTTGATATTAAGTTTACATATGTGTTGGCTGGATGGGAAGGTTCAGCCCATGATGGCCGAGTTCTAAACTCAAAAGTGACACATCCAATAGGTCCTTTGGTTGTCCCAACTGGTTAACTTACATATGCAATTTTTATTGTCATTTCCTAAGACAGAATACCCATCATTATGTTAATATTAAATTATCCTATATGTACTTTAGGAAATTATTAATTAGCCGATGCAGGCTATGCAAATGCTCTGGGTTTCTTAATTCCATACAGTAGGGTTCATTATCACCTTAAGGACCATCATGGAAGTTTTGCAGAGAACGCCAAGGAATTATATAACTAAATGCATTCATTAATGAGAAATGTGATAAAGAGGTGTTTTGGGATGCTAAAGGAAAGATTTGCTTGTTTACGAACTTTCACATTCTTCCCTTTTAAAACTCGGGCTAAATTAGTCATAACTTATTGAATTATTCATAATTATATCATGGAAGTTGATCCGTCAGACTTATGAGAAAAGTATGTATTAGCACATTGCTGGATCAAATTTCTCTAAGTAACAAACGTGACAATGGTTGGAAATCTGTTGCAATCACCAAAGTACGAGAACAGATTAAAGACTTGTTAGGAATAACAATTTCTAACGATAATGTGAAAAATCTTCGTAGAACATGGAGGCAATACTACATAGATTTTAAGCATCTTGATGATCAAAATGGATTCGGATATGATCCTCCATCTCAAACAATTTATTTCCCCGACTCAGTCTGGGCAGAGTATATTCGATAAAAAAATGATATTTTTCTTTTATTAAAAAGTATTAACATTATTATTATCTTTTAATTTCAATATGTATATATCTTAACTTGATCTATTTAGTTTTTTATAGCATCATCCAAAATATGCTAAGTATCGAGGGAAGAAAATAGAATACTTTGATGAGATTGTAATGCTTGTTGGCAATGATACATCGAATTGGCCAGAAGCACAAATAGCTGCAGTTACTTAAATAATATTAATTCACAAAATACAGAACATGGTGGTGAGTTCGTGGTGATACTGATACGACACATAATGAAAACACAACAGAGAATCAAAACAGTCCACCTTCAGATCCCTCTCCGTCTATTGCTAAAACGAATAACTCGTTGAAGAGGAAGAGAAGAAACAGAGACAAGCGGTAAGTAATGCAGAATCAATGAGTCAGGTGGAAGCTGGAATTACTAGTATTGCGAACCACATGATGGAAATAGATAAAAATCTCGACATGGTTAATTTATTTGCTAAATTACGAGAACTTCCACATATTAGTTCAAGTATACGGGTAAAACTTGTTGAGTTTCTTGTGAATGATTCCACGAAAACAAATATGTTTTTCACGATGGATGAAGTTGAGCAGTTAGAACAGTGTGGCATTCGGTTTGGTTAAGCAGAATTAATCGTTCGTATTTTTTGGGATGGTGGAGTAAATAGATAATATGTTTTATTTTTTATTTTTAGGCGACCGGTAAAGCATGGATGCTGCAAATCTGGTATGTTTATGTCTTATTGGTAAGTTATTCAATATGTATTCACGCTTTAATCGATAAGTTATAAATGTTCCCATTTTATCACGAATCTTGATTTACAGATACTCATTTCATTAGGCAGTAGTGTCAATGTGGCCACTTTTTGTTGATACGGTGCTCATTCGAGCAATGTTGCAGAAATGGAAACACACTTATTAGAGAAGTTTTCACTCACTTATTTATGTGTGTGTATATAATTAATATACATAGATAGATGGCGTCGGTTTCCTATATATTTAACGTAAGAAATCGGAAACTCAATAATGTGTAGTCAATTATTCATTATCTTCGATACTAAATTTTGTAAGTATGTCTTCGTATTGCGACTACTTACAGTTATATTATGTTTGCAGGTGACTACATAAATTATGGAGGTGGGAAATTGTGGAGACTAGGGGAGCATCAGCAAACACGTCCTCATGTGGTAATTAGTTTTTTAGCATAATAGTCGTAAATGCTAGTTTTTTTTCCTATATTTTGGAAGTGTTGTCGTGCGGGTGGATTAACATAATGGTGCATGAAGGTGAAGTCTTTGAACACAGATGATACTTTCCGCCTTCACTTTTGCATAAAGAGTTGGCACTAACACATTTTTTGTATCTATTTGGTCTTTAGGTAATATATTTGAATTATTAAAAAAAATCACTAAATCTGGTATTTTTCTTGTATCTTTTCGTGTTTTTGTTTCTATTTTTTGAAGTAGTTACATCCCCATTACATTGCATGCCAAACGCCTAAAATTGAGTTTCATGTTTGTATTAGATCCTTCTTATAGAATTCTATTATTGGTGCTTCACTAGGTAATTAGTAGTATTTTTTATAGCCCCTTATCCAACTATTTCCAATAATGGTTAAAGTACCCACAATTTGGTTAGTGTTAATTATGGTGATTAACTAACCTAATAATGATTAGTGTATATATTAAGATTAATCATTCGACTAATTTTCTTTCATCAATCTTTTTTCTCTGTTTTCTTTTGATTCAGTAGGATGATTTTGAATAAAAATTTAATTTTTTTTGAATATTTTTTAAAACACTCAGGAGAACCTTAAACTTGATTCCCAATAACATTTTTGTTGATTCAATACCGATAAAAATCTGGAAGTTGAGAAATATTGTCGACCCAGCCGTGAATAATAATTTGCGGCTCAGAATTAAAGGTTTCCCAGCCGTAAAATACTTTCACTGCTGGGAAATCAAGAACTCCTAGCCGATTTTTTTTTCTTTTTTTTTGTAAGTATCAGAAACAGTTATGGCTAGGTTTTCCAATGTGAAAGTTCAAGTTACCGCTGGGGAACCTAGCCGAAACTAGATCTTTGTTTGTATTTTTTAATGTAATTATCAAGATAGCTTACGGTAGGAAAATCTAGACGTCGACATCTTTTACGGTTGAGAGTTCTTATTTTTCCAACCGTATAGGTAGGTTCAGCGTTCATAGTTGGGAAACCTGTATTTTCCTAACCGTAATACAGGATTCACGTTTGGGAAAGTGTGAACTCCCAGCCGCTATACAGTTTCAGAAACTGTTTTCCTTTTTTACTCAAATAAATCATATCAAATTTTTAAGTCAATTAAAAGCAAAAATAAATGATCAACTCGATGGAGAAGATGAAGAAGAAAAGAGACAGAAAAATAATAGGTTTTGGTTCTTTTTATGATCATCATCTTCATCACAATGCGATGGGGAATCACAATGTGATGGAGAAGAAGAATAAGAAGAAGAGACAAAGAAAGATTATAGATTTAAGTTTTTTAATGATCATGAATTCATCATCATAATGAAATTTATGATCATTATTTTCATCAGATGAAATGAAGGAATAGAACATGAACAAGAGAAGATTAATTCTTTTTCTTTAATATTTTCTTTTTCGTAGAAGGCAATTGTCAGGGTGATTGGTCATGCGACGTTGACTTAGTCAACTTAGTGATTTCTTCATTCTTCTTCGATCAATTCTTCAGGGGTTCTTTAAGTTTGTCTTGATCTAATGATTATCTAAGTTTCTTGTTGAATCTATGCTAGTTAATTATTGAGCAATCTGGTTTTACTCTTATTGTTCTTCGATTTTTGCTTTTTATTTCAAAACCCTAATTTTAAAGTTGTATAATTTTAAAATTGTTCATGGCTTACTCAATTTATGAGTGAACTATTTTTTGAAAAATCAATTTTTTTTCTTGAGAATGTTTAAATTTGATTTTGTTTTTTTATATCTTTCAATTGTCCACTATTTGACAGTTTCTGAGGCTAACTTTTAAGTTTTTTCCCCAATTTGTTTCTCAGATTAGGTCATGGGCTGAAGGAGGCAGCGTGCATAGGGTCATAATATTTCACCATCATGAGATAAGAGTGTGATAGAAGATTTGGGGTATTGATTACTGTTTCTGCTGAGATTGAATTTAGTTCTTCTTCAATGTCTTTTGTGATTGATTATGTCAGTGTTACTCAGAGAAGAATGGTCATATTATTTGGGTTGCTTTATAGCATCATGAGGTCCTACTTAGGTAGGGATTATTTTTTTGCATATATTTTTTATTTATTCCTTAAAAATTAAAAGACTTAGATTACTTTAATCTAATCATTTTTGAAGTTGCAGAGATGTTATGTTTCATGCTAAGAGTCATGATTGTCTATTCTATAGACTCTATGAATTACTCTGTATTTGCATATCTAGTGGAGGTTACTTGTGGAACAATTATTAAAACTAGATTGTGTCCTAATAAAATGGTTTTTAATCCTTTCAATCTCTCAATGGGTTTTTTTATGGGTTCTTCATAGAAGATTTTCTTCAATATATTTTTATATATATCTGATAATTCTTTAATACATGTTTAATAATATTTAGTGTATTTTTAGCAGAACTTTATTACACTTGGAAATAACTCTGCTCTTAAGTATGAGTCTGTTCATATCTCTAACGTGGTTTGTTATGTCTGTTGAGTATGAAAGGAGATTTTCCTCTTCCCATCACCTACCTCTCACTATATAATTATTATAATTTGTTTATATCCTTTCAGCTTCCTTATTATTTTACCTCCTTAAAGAAGTTTTAGTTTTTTAGTTACCTCTTTCTTTCAATCTCAGTACCAAATTTGTTTTGTTGTGTTCTGTTTCAAGACACATTACTGATCATGGTTGTTGCTGAAGAACATGTTAGAGTCCTCGATTTAGATGAGGATATTGAAGATTTTCCTTATAGGATAACTGGCTTAATTGTTGATAAGTAAAGAAACTATCATAAAACTTCAGTCAAACATCATCTCAATAGGGTTTGGACTATCAACTCAGCTGATTTTAAGTTAACTAAGCCTTATATTCAAGGAATGCAGAATTTTCTTTACCTTTTTGTTATCATGTTTAAGCATAAGAAGGATCTTGATTTGGCAGTTGCTGCTACGCCAACTTTACTTTTTGGTCAGTTGTTTGCTATTCAGCCTTTGGGAGATATAGAGTCAGTCTTTGATTTAGAATGAAACACCACTTTAATGCATGTGCATATCACTATCCCTACTGTTATTATTAACAATGGAAAGGCTGGAGAGATTATTGAGCAGCTTGGTACTCCAGTAACAGTGGATACTCCTATGGGTAATTTCTATGAAGCAAAACTAATGGTACCATTGAACTCAACTATGACAAAGAAAGTTGTTTACAACACTGCTAGGAAAACATACTGTATGTCTTCCTTTTACCCTAAACTACCTTTTCATGCATGTACCAAATGATTTGTTCTTAACCATGATGCTGACAAATACAATGAGATTCAAATGGGGATTCTTGTCAATACTTTACCAGCACCAAATCCAAAGGCTATGCATGTTGTTGTTACTAAATCTGCTACTGTGTTGGAGAAAGGTGAAAAATATGGAACATCCAAGGTTGCAGCTTGCGGAGATGCTAACTCTCAGCTTTCTGCATTCTCAGTCAGTTTTCAACTTGCTGGTTTATTGAGAGGTTCAAGTTATACTTCTCTACCTGTTACAACATCTGTTGTTCCTTCAATTACTTCTTTGATCATTAGGGAGCCAAGTTCATCTACTAGTAATATTGTACTATTCTTGTGGCTCCTTCTAGTCATGTGGATCCCTCTTCGCCTCCTATGTCATCTTTTCCTTCTTTTGAAGAGAGATTTACTTTTGATCATGCATCCTTATTACATGGTAGAAACGGTAAGAGATCTAGAACTTCTTTTGAGTTAGTTTTCATGGGAAACAATTATATTAGTACTTCTCCAACTTTAGTTCCGACTCCACGATGGCCTCATATGTCATCTTTTCCTTCTTTTTCACTCCTGCCACCTCATCTTTCAACCTGAGAAGTTCTGATAATTCCTTTTCGGGAAATGTTGATACAAGTGTTGTTTGGTCAACATATTGCACTTCCGTGTCTCAGACTGTTTTCACGTCGTCTGGCGTAGTCTTTAATACTTCTACAGATATGAACTATTATTCAGATATGTTTGTGAATCAGTTTACTGACAATACTATGTTGAACAATCCTGTTGTTGAAGAATTTTTAGATAAAGCAATTGTACTAGAACCAACTCCAATTGCAACTCTTTCTCTGGAACCAGTGGTAACTAATGCAGAGTTTGAAAATGAAGTTAATCTCATGATGGTGGATGTTGTGGACTCTATGGATGCAGAGCCTTCTTCTGCTCATGACCTTGTAAGTAATCATTATTTTATAAATCTTGTTGTATCTTTTTTAGTTTTTAATTTTATTGCTTTTATTGGCTCGCTTCCTTTCTTTCAACCATGAAATTTATATGCCGGAATATGAATGGTTGTTGTTCAGAAAAGAAATGGTTATATTTGTTAAATTTGTTTAGAAAACATAGACCGCATGCTATTTTACTTATGGAAACAATGGTAGATAAGGATAATGTTAAGAAATTTAGCCATCATCTTCCTTTTGATTCGTGGTTTGTTGTGCCAGCCGTTGGTAAATCAGGTGGTTTAGCTTTAGGATATTTTGTCAAGTCAAATATAGAGGTTATTAGTAGGTCACTTAATATGATCCATATTTTATGTGATATTTCTCCCAATATCACCAATTGTTTGGTCTCTTTTGTCTATGGAGCTTTAAACATAACTGGCATGAAAAATCAGTGGCATTTCTTAGTAATATTGAGAGGTTTATTGAGAGGTTCAAGTTATACTTATCTGCCTGTTACAACATATGTTGTTCCTTCAATTACTTCTTTGATCATTAGGGATCCAAGTTCATCTACTAGTAATATTGTACTATTGTTGTGGCTCCTTCTAGTCATGTGGATCCCTCTACGCCTCCTATGTCATCTTTTCCTTCTTTTGAAGAGAGATTTACTTTTGATCATGCATCCTTATTACATGGTATAAACGGTAAGAGATCTAGAACTTCTTTTGAGTTAGTTTTCATGGGAAACAATTATATTAGTACTTCTCCAACTTTAGTTCCGACTCCAAGATGGCCTCCTATGTCATCTTTTCGTTCCTTTTCACTCCTGCCACCTCATCTTTCAACCTAAGAAGTTCTGATAATTCCTTTTCTGGAAATGTTGATACAAGTGTTGTTTGGTCAACATATTGCACTTCCGTGTCTCAGACTGTTTTCACGTCGTCTGGCGTAGTCTTTAATACTTCTACAAATATGAACTATTCTTCAGATATGTTTGTGAATCAGTTTACTGACAATACTATGTTGAACAATCCTGTTGTTGAAGAATTTTTAGATAAAGAAATTGTACTAGAACCAACTCCAATTGCAACTCTTTCCCTGGAACTAGTGGTAACTGATGCAGAGTTTGAAAATGAAGTTAATCTCATGATGGTGGATGTTGTGGACTCTATGGATGCAGAGCCTTCTTCTGCTCATGACCTTGTAAGTAATCATTATTTTATAAATCTTGTTGTATCTTTTTTAGTTTTTAATTTTATTGCTTTTATTGGCTCGCTTCCTTTCTTTCAACCATGAAATTTATATGCCGGAATATGAATGGTTGTTGTTCAGAAAAGAAATGGTTATATTTGTTAAATTTGTTTAGAAAACATAGACCGCATGCTATTTTACTTATGGAAACAATGGTAGATAAGGATAATGTTAAGAAATTTAGCCATCATCTTCCTTTTGATTCGTGGTTTGTTGTGCCAGCCGTTGGTAAATCAGGTGGTTTAGCTTTAAGATATTTTGTCAAGTCAAATATAGAGGTTATTAGTAGGTCACTTAATATGATCCATATTTTATGTGATATTTCTCCCAATATCACCAATTATTTGGTCTCTTTTGTCTATGGAGCTTTAAACATAACTGGCATGAAAAATCAGTGGAATTTCATAGTAATATTGAGAGGTTTATTGAGAGGTTCAAGTTATACTTCTCTGCCTGTTACAACATATGTTGTTCCTTCAATTACTTCTTTGATCATTAGGGATCCAAGTTCATCTACTAGTAATATTGTACTATTGTTGTGGCTCCTTCTAGTCATGTGGATCCCTCTACGCCTCCTATGTCATCTTTTCCTTCTTTTGAAGAGAGATTTACTTTTGATCATGCATCCTTATTACATGGTAGAAACGGTAAGAGATCTAGAACTTCTTTTGAGTTAGTTTTCATGGGAAACAATTATATTAGTACTTCTCCAACTTTAGTTCCGACTCCAAGATGGCCTCCTATGTCATCTTTTCCTTCTTTTTCACTCCTGCCACCTCATCTTTCAACCTGAGAAGTTCTGATAATTCCTTTTCTGGAAATGTTGATACAAGTGTTGTTTGGTCAACATATTGCACTTCCGTGTCTCAGACTATTTTCACGTCGTCTGGCGTAGTCTTTAATACTTCTACAGATATGAACTATTCTTCAGATATGTTTGTGAATCAGTTTACTGACAATACTATGTTGAACAATCCTGTTGTTGAAGAATTTTTAGATAAAGAAATTGTACTAGAACCAACTCCAATTGCAACTCTTTCTCTGGAACCAGTGGTAACTGATGCAGAGTTTGAAAATGAAGTTAATCTCATGATGGTGGATGTTGTGGACTCTATGGATGCAGAGCCTTCTTCTGCTCATGACCTTGTAAGTAATCATTATTTTATAAATCTTGTTGTATCTTTTTTAGTTTTTAATTTTATTGCTTTTATTGGCTCGCTTCCTTTCTTTCAACCATGAAATTTATATGCCGGAATATGAATGGTTGTTGTTCAGAAAAGAAATGGTTATATTTGTTAAATTTGTTTAGAAAACATAGACCGCATGCTATTTTACTTATGGAAACAATGGTAGATAAGGATAATGTTAAGAAATTTAGCCATCATCTTCCTTTTGATTCGTGGTTTGTTGTGCCAGCCGTTGGTAAATCAGGTGGTTTAGCTTTAAGATATTTTGTCAAGTCAAATATAGAGGTTATTAGTAGGTCACTTAATATGATCCATATTTTATGTGATATTTCTCCCAATATCACCAATTTTTTGGTCTCTTTTGTCTATGGAGCTTTAAACATAACTGGCATGAAAAATCAGTGGAATTTCTTAGTAATATTGAGAGGTTTATTGAGAGGTTCAAGTTATACTTCTCTTCCTGTTACAACATATGTTGTTCCTTCAATTACTTCTTTGATCATTAGGGATCCAAGTTCATCTACTAGTAATATTGTACTATTGTTGTGGATCCTTCTAGTCATGTGGATCCCTCTACGCCTCCTATGTCATCTTTTCCTTCTTTTGAAGAGAGATTTACTTTTGATCATGCATCCTTATTACATGGTAGAAACGGTAAGAGATCTAGAACTTCTTTTGAGTTAGTTTTCATGGGAAACAATTATATTAGTACTTCTCCAACTTTAGTTCCGACTCCAAGATGGCCTCCTATGTCATCTTTTCCTTCTTTTTCACTCCTGCCACCTCATCTTTCAACCTGAGAAGTTCTGATAATTCCTTTTCTGGAAATGTTGATACAAGTGTTGTTTGGTCAACATAATGCACTTCCGTGTCTCAGACTATTTTCACGTCGTCTGGCGTAGTCTTTAATACTTCTACAGATATGAACTATTCTTCAGATATGTTTGTGAATCAGTTTACTGACAATACTATGTTGAACAATCCTGTTGTTGAAGAATTTTTAGATAAAGCAATTGTACTAGAACCAACTCCAATTGCAACTCTTTCTCTGGAACTAGTGGTAACTGATGCAGAGTTTGAAAATGAAGTTAATCTCATGATGGTGGATGTTGTGGACTCTATGGATGCAGAGCCTTCTTCTGCTCATGACCTTGTAAGTAATCATTATTTTATAAATCTTGTTATATCTTTTTTAGTTTTTAATTTTATTGCTTTTATTGGCTCGCTTCCTTTCTTTCAACCATGAAATTTATATGCCGGAATATGAATGGTTGTTATTCAGAAAAGAAATGGTTATATTTGTTCAATTTGTTTAGAAAACATAGACTGCATGCTATTTTCCTTATGGAAACAATGGTAGATAAGGATAATGTTAATAAATTTAGCCATCATCTTCCTTTTGATTCGTGGTTTGTTGTGCCAGCCGTTGGTAAATCAGGTGGTTTAGCTTTAGGATATTTTGTCAAGTCAAATATAGAGGTTATTAGTAGGTCACTTAATATGATCCATATTTTATGTGATATTTCTCCCAATATCACCAATTGTTTGGTCTCTTTTGTCTATGGAGGTTTAAACATAACTGGCATGAAAAATCAGTGGAATTTCTTAGGTCATATGAATGAAAATGCTTCTAGACCATGGCTATTATTAGGGGATTTTAATTTTATTCTTCATCCTTCTGAAAAACAAGGTGGTAACCCTGAATCTTCTTTGGCTCCGAATTTCATTAAAACTAAAATAATGGAATTTAAATTAAATGAATTTTTGCTTAACAGAAGTTTTAAAAACCCTGCTGAATTAATATTTGAAAAACTAGATAGGGGATTTATGAATGAGGACTGGTTGTCGGCTCTTCCTCAAACTCGCATTACTAATCTAACAAGAGTCTATTAAGATCATAGTCCTATTTTGCTTCAGAGTTTTCATCAAGGACATGGTCTTTACATACCTTATAAATTTTTTAAATGCTGGAAGTTGAATCCATATTTTAAAAATGTTCTTGCAAACTCTTGGGTTAAAAAAGTGAGTGGTTCTCCGAGTTTTACAGTAGTTGGAAAACTTAAAAATATTAAGCAGGTTCTAAGCATATGAAATATAGAAACTCTTGGCCATATTAATAATGCTATAAATAGGTTGAATGTAGAGATTGAAAAATTGCAAGTAATGACTTATACGCCAGTTATTGGAGATTTTATTTTGAACTACTCAAAACAGTTGGATTATTGGTATGAAACTGAGAATTGTTTTTATAAACAAAAATCAAGGATTGACTACTTCACACAATATGATAAAAACACTCAATTCTTTCATAATACAATTAAACTCAGAAATATGTATAATACTATTCACACTGTTAAAGATGATCAAGGAAACTGGTTGGAAAGTAGAGATCAAGTGGTTTCTTTTATCTCAAATCATTTCAAGAAAATTTATACTTCCTCTAATCCTAATAAAAGTGACATTGAACAAGTTTTAAAAGATGTTCAACCTATTATTACTGATGACATGATGCGTATCGTAGGTGCACACCATTTCCAGTAGGAATATGATTCCCTTGAACCATATTTTAGTTGTTGAGGTCTTTGATGTGTGGGGTATTTACTTTATGGGTCTGTTTCCTAATTCTTTTGGTAACTTATACATCCTTATCGCTGTAGACTATGTCTCTAAGTGGATTGAGGCGGTTGCGTGTAAAACTAATGACCATAGGGTTATGATTGAGTTCTTGAAAGATAATATACTTACACGTTTTGGTACACGGCGAGATATAATTAGTGATGGAGGGTCGCACTTTTGTAATGGACCTTATAGGCTTTTGATCAAGAAATATGGTATTATACATAAGGTAGCTACCCGATATCATCCACAGACTAGTGGTCAGGTAGAGGTTTCCAATAGGGAGATAAAGCGTATATTAGAGAAAACAGTTAATCCTAATCGGAAAGACTGGTCTTCTAGGCTTACTGATGCCTTATGGGCTTACCATACTGCGTTTAAGACTCCCATTGGAATGTCACCTTATCGACTTGTGTATGGCAAGGCATGTCACTAACCTGTTGAGTTAGAACATAGAGCATATTGGGCTGTTAAGCAGCTAAATTTTTCACTAGACAAGGAAGGAGCCCATAGGAAACTCCAACTCAATGAGTTGGAAGAGATTCGTAGAGATGCATACGATAGTGCTAAGTAGTACAAGAACAAAATGAAACTTGTGCATGATAAGATTATTTTAAGAAAGTCATTTTCTCCAGGTCAAAAAGTTCTTTTGTATGATACCCGCTTGCATTTTTTTCCTGGGAAGTTACGTTCTCGGTGGATGGGTCCTTTTATTGTTCGCACTGTATTTCCTCATGGAGCTGTTGAGATCGAGACACCTGATGGTAGTAGTTCTTCGAAGGTTAACGGTCAGAGATTGAAACCATTTTTAGAGCCCTTTCCTACAGGTGATGTTGAGGAGGTCCCTCTGGAGGACCCTGTTTACCCTTGATTTACCATCGAGGTGATTGTATGTTGTATATTAGTTTTTGATTTCTTTCTTCACCCAGGTACTATCTTTCCGACTTCTCTCTTTACTGATTCCTCATGTTACTTTACTTTTTGGTATTGCTCTTTCATTAGAAACATTGAGGACAATGTTAGATTTAAGTTTGGGGTGGGGAAGAAACTTTTTGTAAACTTTTTAGTTGCAATAAATAAACTCCAAAGCCTAGAAATTTATGTTTATTAAGGATGGCACTAACCAATCTAAGTGGATGGGAACATCTTGGTTGTAGGAGTTGAGGAACCAATCTGATTAGATGGAAACATCTAAAGAGTCTATTCATAAAAGCAAAGAGCTCAGGTGTTAGAATTAAAAAAAAAAAAACATGGTAGTTTCGTCATATCTCGTTGAATCCTAATCCTTCTGTTTTTATTTTTTAAAGTGATTTGGTGGGGCACACGATTCAAGTTGTTACCATTGATAGGGTGAAATAGAGTGACTGAGATACCATAAAAAAGAAAAAAAAATTTAGACCGGACCATCAAACCAACTGGAATAAATTCAATAAAGTCGACCACTGGTGCCCTTGTATATGCCAGTTGTGTTGACCTAGAGTTAGGTTTATCGACCACTGGTTCCCTTGTATTTTCCAGTTGTGTTGATATTAGTCAGACCGGTATCTCAGTCCATTAGGATAGGTTCATCTTGACAAAGGCCTTTAGACAGATATGGGAAACACCGTTCACTTTAAACCATCTATTTTTCTCTTTATACATCTTCTTAATCTTTCCATGTGATTGGTTGACTCCGGTTATGATGTCCAGAAATTATTTGAGTAGAGCTCTGTCACTTGAATATGAATTTTAGTATGCTGAGTGCAAACTCGTGTACAACAATTGGAATTTCCCATCAGGGTACTTCCTCCTATAGTCAATGATTGTATGCCAACCAAGGAGATTCTTTAGTACCTTCCAAGGTTTTGCGTAGATAGTTAGGGTCTGGAGTAAAGGTTTTGTAGGTACACCTCAGGTAAACCATTCGGAGACAACACTCCGCCGCTAGGGCCACCTAGCGGTTTAACGGCTTGCTGCACGTGCTAAGTGTAGTCATTTTATTTTCTAGATTATTTTTGCTAGAGGACTAGAAAATAATAAGTTTGGAGGTATTTGATAGACACATTTTTGTGTCTAATTTGTCCTCAATGTTCTGGATTGTTGGTACTCGATTTCGTACTTATTTTTATGTTTTGTGTGTTTATAGGTGTTTTTGGATAAATACACTTGTGTGAGAAAAAGTTGCTCGAAAAGTGCTATTTGGACCCCCGGAGAAAAGTATTAAAGGCACCCTCATTCTGGATAAGGGGCACCTCAGTTGGGCTCCTGCTATTTGCACCCCCGGTTTGGTTAGGGGGACACCGTCTTCATCATTTCAAAAATCCAGTTTTGGCGGGAAAAGCTCACAGGCTGTAGCAGATTTAGGATTCGCATTTTGGACGGGAATCAAAGAGACTAAACGGCTGAAACTCTTTGGGATGACGTGATTGGGCTTATCAGGCTTGGTAAAGGCCTTTGGTTCGATCCAGTTTGGTTGGATATTCCGTGAGAAGAAAACAGGGTAACACGTTCAGGCGAGAAATATTCACGAGATTTCTTGTTGTTTTGGAAATATTATATGTGTCTGAGGCGTGTTGAATCAACCCTACAGCGTGTACCATCATGTTTGGAGTGTTTATGCATCATTTCAGTGCGTGAAATATTAATTCAGGGAAGAAAATATTCGAATATTATTTTCTCTTTACTGCCGAGTAATGGAGAATTATTTGGAGTTATGGAGGATATTTATTGTGCACGAGAGGTATAAAAAGGTCCCCGGGATGTCTTAGAAGGGTTACTGAGAGTTTTGGAAAAGACGGAGGCGATAATCAGAACCACCAGAAATACTTTTCTGCTGCTTCTCATCTGAAGAACACGAAGAATAGACCATCCAAGACAGTCGTTTTTCAATAGTGGAAACGACACACAGGCGTGCGTCGAGAGCTACAGAATCAGCGACAGTACTGTTCTATCGTTCTTTTCAGTTTGTAACAAACATAACTTTTACAAACCTGGTTTTATCATTGTTTCTCCCATTTCATCTTTGTAAACACCCTTTGAACAATAAAAATGAATATTGAGCGTGTTTCCATGATGATGAGCTAATTCTAGCGCAACCAAGGCAATGGATGAAGCTATCTATGCATGAATGATTGGTAACAATTTTATTTTCTCTAATTTACAATTTATAATTCATTCAATCACCGCTTTTGCGGAGTTCTAAATGTTCACATAATTTTCTTAATTACTTGTGATTCAATTTGATAGATTATACTTTGTTTAATTGATTGATAGTCTATTCTTAGGGAATACAATTAATATTTGAGAATATTTCTGATTATGTGTGAATTAAGAGATAAAGGACTTAAAGGATAGTTAGATTTTTGAAACATATTTGGTATCGTTCATTCATGTGTAATAGTGGAATCTAGTGTCTTGGTTACTTTTAATATCTTGAAATCAATTTTGCAATAAATTTTCTATTTTTAAGTTTTATAAGTCTAGAATCTTTTGCTTTCACAAGTCTCAACGAACTTATTACTACAACTCAATTGAAAATCACACCAATATCCGAAGAGGACTCTAGTGAAGGTGTCATTGGCCCTGCCGTTGATGACACTCCTTTGATGTTTAGTAGTCTTTTATTTCATGTGGCTGGAGCCAGGGCTTGATCGAATAATAATCCCTCATTCATGCTGCTTTTATGATTTTATGTTTCCATTTGGATGAATGAATGAAATCTCCCGACTAAGAAATCCAAATTCATAGAAAGATCTCGCAATACCTTGAAACTTTAGACGTAGCGCTCCTCGGTAAGGTTGGAGTAGAGCCTGTACATGATTTTGCAATCTGAGCTCTCCCATTATTTTGTTTGATATTCCCCTTGCATACTACACGCTTCTTGAAGATTTGTGGTGTGCCTTCTAGGTAGGTAAAACGATGGACGCTGTGCCTCGAATCTTTAAGGACTTCATTCCAAGCGACATCTTTTGAACCGTCTTCTGAATCTTGGATGGTTGTATGGAATGGGATGCGATGACCAGTCCCCTGTTACACTTCAGATTCGATGGCGTTACTGGATACGTGAAAACATCTTCGATTTGTACTTTTGGAGTCTTTGATGCACATGTACGTCTTCATGTTGAGAATTTTTCGCGGCTCATAAGGCTTCAACAGTGATGATGCTGATATTAGAAATAAACCATTTGAGGGACGTGAAGGCATCCTGTGCTGGCATCCCCAGGTGTAATTATCCCGAGCTTATTTTATCTTGAAAGACGTACTTCCATTGCATTTGCTGGTAAGGTGTTGGAGCGTCTTCGGCCTCTGAGAAGAGCGCTGAAGCGGCTTCCGGGGAGAGTTATGAAGCGGCTTCGGGAGAGAGAGTGTTTAAGCGGCTTCTTCTGGAGAGAGCGTTGAAGCGGCTTCAGGAGAGAGCGTGCGTTGAAGTGGCTTCTGGAGCGTGCATTGGAGCGGCTTCTTCTGGAGATAGTGTTAAAGCGTCTTCAGGAGAGTGTATTGAAGCGGCTTCTGGAGCGTGCGTTGAAGTGGCTTCTTCTGGAGAGAGCGTTGAAGCGGCTTCAGGAGAGTGCGATGAAGAGGCTTCTTCTAGAGAGGGAGGTTAAGCGGCTTCTGGAGCGTGCGTTGAAGCGGCTTCTTCTGTAGAGAGCGTTGAAGCGGCTTCATGAGAGAGCGTGCGTATGAAGCGGATTCTAGAGCGTGCATTAAAGCGGCTTATTCTGGAGAGAGCGTTGAAGCGGCTTCAGGAGAGAACTCCAGTGAGGGCGACCTTAACCCTTTATTTTGAAATATAAGTTCTTCCCGTTCTTCTGAGGCGATATGATATGTCAGATGGGAAGACGGCACATAAACAGTGCTGGCCGGCAAGTCGTGTTTTCTCCCCATGGGAAAGAATACCGTTTCTATTATAACATCTCAACGCATGCAATGCTGGTAATGATGATTCGAAATAGGGGAGATAACAATAATGGTTAAGGATTCGACCAACCTTCAGTTTCATTTTTCCTTGCAAATTACATGCTTCTTGATTGACCGTCTCTCTTGTGTTAAATAAGTCCTTGACTGACGGCGAAGGAATTTCATGCCGAGCCTCAGTCCCCAAGTGTGGTTTACGTGATTTTATCATGTGCGGTCGATGGGTTCACCATGATGAGGATATCACCCTCTTGTTGATGACTATGTACAAAATAGGTTGGTTGGAGCTTGGATGGCTGCGATCACGATCCTTAACAAGGACAAGTGATGACTACATGCACAAATCTTGGTAGTGACGAGTGGTGGCTACGTTTATGGATCTTGAAAGGAAGGAGCGGCAGCTACGAGCACGAACCTTGGTCGGCCACCACCATGAATATTGACGGGCATTAATAAATCACACATGTGATTTTATCCTCATTTTTTTTTTTGTGAAGCAGCTCTTCCCTGATTCTCTGTGTACGGAAACTTGCCTATTATTGTTTGCATAAATGCTCCATCATGGTCCGTACGGTTTCGTGGACAGAGTCCCCAGGAACTATGCAACTCCTGACGGGAAGCTGGGTCTCTGCGAACTCCCTCAGTGCCTAATTGAAGTTCTCCTGCATCTGTGGTAACGACAATATTTGGGATTTGCCATTTGTTCCTGAGTTGGTGGGCGCCTGATAGGAGGTAGTTTGATGGCATCATCTTGAATCCATACTTCCAGGAGTTCAATCACTTCATCGATCGGGAACGGGAAGTTTGGAGCAGCATCTCCAGTTTCTTGTTGTTGTGCAAGAGTCTTTAGCCGCGGCCTTACGGGATGGGATCGTCTGATGTGCTGGTGCTGCACGTTTGAGTTGTTGTTCTGCAACTGGAGCTTTTCTCTTTCCTCCTACACTCACCACGCTTACAAAGGGTTTAGTGTTGTATTGTTTGTTGATGAGACGTATGTTTCCTCGAATCTCACGTGTATCTTCATTCTTGGCGGGTATGATTCCTTCCAGAAAAGCTGGTGTTATTGTAGTCAACAGCTTAGCAGCTTCATGAAGTTGAGAGAACGTCTGGAAGCACAGGTTCTCCAGTAAAGCTCGGTGATAGGTGCCACGCCATTAATGCACAACTCTAATAATTGATGTTTAGTCACATTTGGATCATAGTGCTTGAATCCAATTGGCTATGCGGTTTGGTTTAATGTTGTTGTACCAGGTGTACGCTCCTCCGGCAAGTGACTTTGAGAACTCTTTCAGGCGGAGGACATGATTGTATTCGTGCTCTTCTAATGACTCCAGAAAATGAGAGATGTGTTCACGCGCATTACCTGTTCCGTCATAAAGGGAAAATTTAGGACATGAGTATCCTCTCGGAAGAGGAACTCTTTGCACATCAGGAGGATACAGAGACTGATGCTGGTACATGTCCACCGGGTTTTCCTTGCTTCGATTTTGGAGGAGATGCTCCAGATTCTCACGTGTGATAAAGTTGGACGGCTGATTCCTTTCTCTTGAGTGCTCAGGAGCAACACGAACTTCCTAATCTATGAATGCACCCTATGTTGAAGTGCTTACACCGAAAGTGTTGAAAGTACTCCTTATTGGATCCACGGGATGACGCGGCTCTTGTGGTAGTCGTTTGGTTAGTGTCTTGAGGAAAGTGAGTACCTCTTTCTGAGTTGTGGCCATGTCAGTCTGAGCCTTAGAGGGAACTTCTTGTCTTTTCATCAAATCGAAAATGGTAATAGGGGGTTAGCCTCTTATGTCTCCTCCAGTCTCTCGTCCTTATGGGAGAGTGGTAGTAGCTATAGTAACAACCGGGGCCGTTACGCTCGAAGGAACATTAGGAGTGGCGGCAGCGACTCTGGCTCTGGTGATTGGAGGTGTCACGCCTAAGGGAATGTTTCCTGCGCTGTTGGTGTTGGTGGTTGAGGATGTAGTGCCACGAGATGCGTTGATCGTGCTAGTAGGCGGTACAGTGGTGTCACTGGCAGGTTTGTTGATACCAGGGGTGTTGTCAGCGCCAGTAACATCGAGATTTATCGCTGATCTAGACCTAAGATCCACCATCTTGAATTTGAGAAAAATTGGAATGAAATTTGAAAATTGATCTTGTAACCGAGAGATTAATCTCCCACTGTGGTCGCCAATTATTTAAGGGAAAATACTGATTCTGCAGATTTTGGTAAATTTGGGTATGTTGATGAGAAACGAATTCAAACCCTAAACAAATGTACTGCACATGAGTACTTTTGAGTTCGAGAGATCAATATGTAAGACTCTGTTCTAAACCAAGAAATGGCTGTTCCAGATTCAATTCAGTCACAAAGTGAAGGAGAAGGGTTGATCTTAGGGAGGGAAGCGAAGAAGGTGTTTGAGATCAGAATGTTGAATTATGAAGGTGTGGTTGTTTTATGACTTGTACCAGAATGTGGAACTGGCTTGCAGAACGTAAGCTTATCAGTTCTTGGTCTTTTCTGGATACTTGTGTTGATAAGACTTGTCTTGTTCTCCCCGTTTTAATGGGTTGAAAACCTATTTATACAAGTCATTAAGCGCACCATGATCCCTTAGAAAGTGGAGGAAGTTAAGTAGTGGAGAAGTGGGTTTGTGCGGAAGGTGGTGATCATCATGTTTCCGTTATGAGGGAGGACTGATCACACATTCACCCACTACTCTCATTATTGTTAACCGTCTGTTTTTCCTGACACTCTCTCGTAATGGGCGCTTTGCACGCAACACGCTGTAAACCGCCAGACCAATACCCCATAGAGCATCCCCCAGTTTGTGACATGTTTGATGTCTCGAGTGAATGGGTCAAGTCATGTGTCTTGCCGCTAAAATCAGCACATAGTGCTTTTAGGTCAAATAATAAATTATTTGTAAAACGGATATTTATAAAGCATTGTTTATAGTCGATGTATGTAAAACATCGCTTTCGAATAAGCAGCTGAAAATAATCGATGTGTTAGAAGCATCGCTCTTTTTGAGCTCGATCGAATAAGTCACGGACTGAGCGTCTTAAAAGTGGCACGACCGATCATCTTCGGGTGATCGTTTGAAGGCCGCATGGGAGAGCCATCACTTGGTCGATCGCTCCCCGTGAAAGAGTGGTGGCCGGTGATCGTTGAGGTACCTCATTGATCGCCTAATATCTGATCCAAACCATCCGACCAGGCTAGCGAAGTTGGAAAAACGAGATGGTTTGTGACAGATGTTTTCTGCCGCTGATATAATTTAGGGTTTAGGGGCTACACGGACGTCCCTATTTTGGCTAGTCGAATCAAAGCACTGGGTGCTGATTCGAACGGGCCGATTGGACATGCGTGAACATGATCCGCTGGTGTGCATATCAACATATCTTGGGCCATCAAAAATCAGATCTAAACCACTCGATTCGGCTGGAGAATATGATTGGTTATGATCTATTTGCGACAGAAACATGTTGCCGCAAACGTGAATTAAGGTTTTAGAATAGTCGTGACTACTCTAGTTCAATCTAGCGATTAAATGCATCATTGAATTCCACGAGTAAGTCGATCGAACATGAATAATGTTGGGTCGGTGGTGAACTCATGTGCACCTCCTTGATTGTCCAAAACGCGATCTAAGCCGTCCAACTAGGCTGTCTAAGTTGGATGGTCGTGATCGATTTAAGACACTAATACATTGCCGCGACCCAAATTAGGGTTTTGCACGCATCGTGTCTGCCCTAGTATGGGCAAACGATTTATTGCCCTATGGACTTGCCGTGGATAGAACGATCGAGTAGGGGAAAGTTGGGATGCCAGTGTGCATTCTGGCGCTTCCTTAATCACTCCTAGGAAGATCCAAGCCGTCCAACCAGGCTGGCGAAGTTGGACGGTCGTGATACTTCTGAGACTGTTTTGGACAGTCCAGCTCGTTCGAGCTTCTTTTAACAACACGACCACCCTGTTTAGGGTTGGCGTTTGACAACGCTGGAATGTGTTTAAACAAAGTCCGATTGGTTGGGACACTAGTAGGCCCACCGGCGGTCAATGCGGTGATTACCTAGTTCTTCCAGGAGTGGTCTAGGTTTGCTAAAACATGTGGCCAAATTGTGTGGCCGTGATCATTTCTGATACTGATATTATCAATCTAGATTTTCCTTAAGGAATTTAAACATGTTCGATCGAGCTCTCTTTAATTAAAAGTGCGTCGATACGAGATTCCCTTTGTCAGAGAGTGACGTAACCTGTATGGGTATTTTCATGCAGATCTCAATATTGGCACTTCGGGAGATTCATGCTACTCTGTTGAGAGTGAACACTTAATAGTCATGTCATGTCAATGATGAGAGTTCGGCTGAGAACATAGCAAGGAAAATACGAGGCAAATCATGTATTAATTAATAATGCTGGTATAAACTAGAATTCACCGAATATTTGGGATTGCTTACTATGCGCACCATTCTGAGTGAATTTCATATATATTGAATTGCTCAACGAGCGAGGAGGTTTTTGCACTCGTCACTTTTCAAATGGCTTTACCCCTTGCAGGGTGACAATGCATTAAATACGATTTTACAATTATAGCCTTGAACTAAAAACCATCATCAACAGTACTACCTTCTCTATGTTGTTCATCAGTTGCTATGACTATGCAGATTCTCCCATCTCACTAAATCTTCTGACATTAGAGTTGTTTTTGGTGTAGAATTGTTGAGCATTTGCATCCATACTCTCAATCAAACTGGTTGCCTGCAAGATTGTATTTTTAGTAAGTGAACCGCCGGCAGATGCATCAATCAAATTCCTCTGTTATGGAAGTAATCCTTCGTAGAAATACTAAATGATGAGTGTTGAGGATATATTATGGTGTGGGCAGCTTTCCACCAACCTCTTATATCTCTCCCAATATTCATATAGAGACTCCCCAGACATTTATAGAAAGCCACTAATCTCCTTACGAACGGATGCCGCTTTGGAAGAAGGAAAATATTTCTTTCGAAACATATTTTTCATCTCATTCCATGTTGTAACACTCTCTGGAGGAAGGTAATACAACCATTCTTCTTCTAAGTATGTCAATGAGAATGGAAAGGCGTGTAGCATAGTCGTATCTATGTCTGTGGTTGCATGCCTCAGACTTGTCATCGTAGTCTGGAACTGTTGAAGGTATCGATTTGGATTTTCCCATGGATGTCCTTGAGCTTTGGTAGATGATGAAGTAGATTTGACTTCATCTCCACTGGGTTAGTAATTGTAATGCATAGTGGTTGGAATCAAAGCATAGAGATGTCAACTCTCCTAACTTCCTCTCCGGAGGTGGAGGATCTCTCTCGTCGTCTGTATTAACCATCTCTTCTGTAGAGGGTTCTTTTTACGACTGTTGATGTGATTGTAGTACTGTTCCCTTGCGAGTTTGAATTCTGCACCTTGGTTAATCCCACTGTTTTGGTGCCGGGGATTAAGTACATGAAATAAAATTCTCAAAAAACTAAATCAAAAACTAAAAATAAAACTAAAAACAAAAAAAAAACAAAAGGAAACAACTAAAGCTACCGACTGCTCCCGGGCAACGACGCAAAAATTTGATGCATGTCTAGGTGCACACATTAATTCACTTATATTCTACTTTACTAATGAATAATATAGTAGAAAATAAGATTTGTTCCCACGAAGAGCATGGAGTTTTAGATTTTAAATCTAAATAAATAATAAAGCAATGAAAAGGAATTAAGATTGCAAGTAATGGAGAGAAATATGATCAGCGAATCCTTCTTCGTTACTAAACTGTCATCAAGTTATTATATTCATCCTTTAATACAATTAATCACAGATTATTACCAACCGTGGAATAACAGCTAGCTCAGTGCTATCCCCTAAATTCCTTAAATCACTGAGTACGAAGGCTCTCCAATACCACACTTTATTTGTCTAAACCACTTAATAGTAGCTCGCTCAAGGTGTAATTTGGTAGAACACTTTATCTTTTGTGAATTATAGATTAATCCTAGTAGTTAGACTCTTAGATCAAGGTCCACTTTCTAGTGTTGTTTATACACACAATTTCTTCACAGAATCCCTCTGCGAGGTCTTGTGTTCTCTACTTTTGCATGAATTATTCGACTACTACTTATCTCCTAACTCAATATTAGCATTTGATTGAATCAACAAATTAATTCAGTTGGCCACCTAAACAACCTATCAATCAATCATAAAAATTCTAGTTAGTATAAACAATCAATAATTATGTGAAGAACTTCAAAATAAATTTATATAATAACTCAAATCATGTCTAGAACTTAGAATTCATCCCCAATCACTAAGAATTTTAGCTGCTCATGGTACTAACAAAACCCGTGAGTTTCATATGATAAAATGGTAAAGAAGTAGTTATGGTGATGGAAGATCTCCAAACCCTAGCTTTTCTTCCTTGTGTTCTTCTCGAGCTCCAAAGCATTGTCGCTGCCAATATTCTTTCAGTCACATCACCGATGAAACCTTCCCTTTCCTTTACTATAACTTCTTCTTTGAGTTTCTATATCAGCTTCACCCATCTCGTATAACAGTATCACCATTACGAGCTTTTCTTCCACCCATAACTGGCAGTCTTCATCAATACCAACTGCCATGCATACAGATCACAAGAAGCACCCACCATTGATCATTGCCATCGCAGACCCCAAGTAATCCAGACAGCTGCCTTTGTAAATTCATGCTTTCAACTGTCAGTCTTGGAAGACTGATAGTTCAGTTTCTTTGTTGGGATACCTTGAGTAATGCAGGAGGGTGCCTTTATAAAATTTGTGATTCGAAAACTTTTTTACAACTTTGAGTCGCTTCAAACGCTTGTAACTTCCTCATACGACGTCGGAATGACTCAATTCATTCGCCATTAGCTTCTTCTTTCCGTCCTCTTCGAGATGATATCAAGGACTCCTAGATTTGAAAGCATTCCTCTTGGTCTTTGTCCCTTCTCCGCTCATAGATAACTTCTTTTATTGCACAATTAAGTACAAATTCACTTCTTTGGGAGGATTCACCTAATGAAACACAAATAGAGAAGAACAAACGTAATACACAATTTTGCAAGAGTATAAGCAATTACTAGCATGGATTTGACACTAAATATATGCAAAATATGCACTTAACATGACATGAATATTGATTTGGTGGCTATCCCTACTGAAGAAGAGATTCATGCTACTATGAGAGACACGGCCCTTTGGAAATCACCGAGTCCTGATGGTTTCCCATCTGGTTTCTTTAGGGATAACTGAGAAGACATTTGGAAAGAAGTTATTGCTCATGTTCAAAAAAAATTTCGAACCAAATTTCTTCTAGAACAGTTGAATCATTCTTTCATAGCTCTAATACCTAAGGCAAATTGTCCTTCTACTCCTCGTGATTTTTGTCCTATAAGTTTATCTAATACTGTTTATAAAATCATTTCTAAAATCTTAACTAAGCGTCTTAAACCATTATTAGACTCTCTTATTTCTCCATTCAAGTCTGCTTTTATAGCAAATAGGCAAATTCATGATAACATCATTATTAGTCATGAAATTCTTCACTCTTTTAAAAAGAAAAAGAAAAATGCTAAATATGGTTTTATGGCTATAAAACTTGATCTTTCCAAATCCTTTGATAGGCTCGAATGGTCTTTTATTGTGTCTGTTTTTAAGAAATTGGGCTTTTCAGATGACTGGTGTCAAATTATTTTCCAATGTATTAGTACTGTTTGTTACTCTATCTTAGTTAATGGCTCTCCCGGTGAAATGTTTTTTCCTTCTAGGGGTTTTAGGCAGGGAGACTGCCTTTCTCCTTACATTTTTATTATTTGAATGGAAGTTCTATCTCAGCTTCTTTTGAAAGGTGAATCTGAAAAGTTGATACAAGGTTTTAAATTACGGAAAGACAGTCCTTCTATTTCGCATTAATTTTTTGTTGATGATTTTTTGTTGTTTTCAAAAGCTTCTTTAGTTTATGCTAGGAATCTAATGAAAATTATATCTTGTTTTTCTTAAATTTATGTGTAGTTATGAGAAGTACTTTGAAAAGAGGGGGTCTAACAACAACACCCAATATTTCATTTAGGCAATCTGTATGGACTAACTCCAATATAATTCCAAGAGAATCAATTAGACAGTCAGACTCAATCAAGGAAAATATATCCAAGAGTTATATCTCAATTTCTCAAATAAATCTGCAATCGAACAAATAGAAATCTGTGAGCCGGATCAATATGAGAAATAACTTGAATGGTACCAAAGACCAATATCCAAGCGTCAATCAATTTAAATCAACAACCAAAGGTTGGATTTACCAATTGATTGAACTACGCACAACTTGTGATATTTCAATTATATAGAAAATATAATGCGGAAAAGAAATAACACAGACACCAGAAGTTTTGTTAACGAGGAAACCGCAAATGAAGAAAAACCCCGGGACATAGTCCATATTTGAACACCACACTGCATTAAGCCACTACAGACTCTAGCCTACTACAAGTTAACTTCGGAATGGAATGTAGTGGAGCCCTAACCAATCTCACACTGATTAAGGTACAATCACGTTCCTTATGCCTCAGAATCCCAGCAGGACTCAACGCACTTGATTCCCTTAGCTGATCTCACCCATAACTAAGAGTTGCTACGACCCAAAGTCGAAGACTTGATAAACAAATATGTCTCCCATAGAAAAAGTCTATTTGAATAGATAAATCTGTCTCTCACAGAAATACCTACGAAATTTTGTTCCTTATTTTGATAAATCATGGTGAACAGGAACCAATTGATAATCCGCTCTTATATTCCCGAAGAACAGCTTAGAAATATCAATCACCTCAAAATAACTTAACTATATGGTAGTATACAAGTTATTGTGCAATCACAAAGAATGAGACGAAGAGCTTTGTGATTACTTTTTATATCTTGCCTATCAGAGATAAATCTCGAGCAAAGCTTATAGAAGATAGTGCTCAATACGATAGAACAAAGTAAAATCAGAACAACAACTACAGAGAAAATAGTTTGGCCTGGCTTCAGAATCCCAATGAAGTCTTTAAGTCGTTAACCTATAATGGTTTTAGGAAAAACCTAGGTTAAAGGAGAATCGACTCTAGTCGCAACTAGTATCACAAATAAGTGTGGGGATTAGGTTTCCCAGTTGCTAGAGTTCTCCCTTATATAGTCTCCACATCAGGGTTTGATAACTTTGGAACAAAACAATCAATATTCACCGTTAGATGAAACCTGATTCAAGATTCAAGCTAATATCTTTCTACAGTTAGATGGTCTTTAGCTTCTTACACACAAATTAAATATACCTTCATTTAGATATGGGTAACCGTACCTAAACGTGTATATTGAGTAGGCTCAATAACAGTTTACCGAAGCTACCCCTATGAACACTTTTCGTTTAACCTTGTCCATCTTAACACTTCTAGATCAATTGATAATCAAATGAATATAATTGTGTTACTCATAGAGTTGTTCAATTGTTTACATTCTCATAGAAGTATACAAGACACAATTAAAGCAAAATTGGATTGATTCAAAAGAATCAGTTCATGAACATTTTAGCCACGGTTTGCAAAGATTGCATTCCTTAATTTATAAATGTATTTTTTCATGAGTATGAAATCATACATAACATATTTAAGAACTTAATTTATAAAGTTCCGTACAATTGGTCACAAGCTGACAGTTTGCAAACGGATACTCAAACTTTAGCTCCAGACCGTATTCAGTTGAAACCGTTTGCGAACGGGTACGCAAACTTTGTTCCCAGACTTCAACAGTTAAATCAGTTTGCGGACGGGTATGCAAACTTCCGGTCTTGAATTCCGTCAAAACAGTTTGTACACTAAGTACACAAACCATAATGTATCCAGGCATGGGTTTTATCTCTTAACTCCCATTTCAATCATTGAAACATTCTTAGAAGACGAAAATAGCTGTCTCACACAAACTATCAGCTTATAAGTAATTTTCAAGTGATCGAATGATCAATACGAAACATTCCGAGCCTACATCAAATGACTGTCTTACACAGATCATGTAAGATGTTACCATGTGATTTTCACATGATCATCTTTTGACTTTCGTCAAGAATAATGATGAATGTGGTTAAAGCAAAAAGATTACCAACACATATTTCGAGAAAGATATAAGCGATTTAAACTCAGCTCAAAATATCAAATGTGTATAATGTAAAATCTATATAGCTATACGACTTTTGTCTCAATAGGGAGATAGGATAAAATAGACTTTTGAGTGATAGATGAGTTCAAGTCTCCACATACCTTTTGTTGATGAAGTTCCACAAGCTTCTCTTAGTAGTTCTCCGTCTTCAATCGATGAACAGCATGAAGTCTAAAGCTCAACTACATATTCTATCCTAATCTGAGACATAGCCATAAGTAGACTAGAAATCAAGACTTATAGTTTTGACAACTAAACTTGACAAACAAGATTGACATAGCAACGCTTGCGAGTTCGACCGAGTAGTGCTTTAACATACTTAGGCACTCCTCTTTTCATTAATAGGTATAAAACAAAATCTTTTCATTTCTTAATAGAAATTTTTAATGCCATATTAGGCAATTGCAAAAGATCTAGTCTAAATGGTGCTGGTAGAACAGTAGTTACAAAGCATGTTCTCTCTAGTCTTGCTTTGTATCATATGTCTTGTTTTCCTTTTCCTAAGAAATTAACTTTGAAAATTGATTTTATTCAAAGAACTTTTTGGTGGTCTAAAAAAGACCCGAGACATGCGACCAATTTTCGATCTTGGGGAGACATTATTAGAGATAAAAGGTGTGGAGGGATGGGGATTAGGAATACCTATGCTACTAATAGAGTTTTTATAACTAAACTTGTATGGAGAATTATTCAAAATCCTGATCAATTGGTTTCCATATTTTAAAAAAATAAGTACTTTCCTAACCAAAATTCATTGGAAATTGATAAAGTTGCTGATGCTGCTTCTTGGATTTGGAAGGGTATAATGAACAGTTTAATCTTCTTAAAGTCTAATATAGTAATTAAAATAAATGATGGATTTTCTACTGGAATTTGGACTTTTGTTTGGTTACCTTGCACCACTTCTCCACCAGTGTCTATTAATCCTGATTATTTAAGATACACTTTTGTTAGTGAACTTATTGAGATGTTATTAAGATTAGAGCAACTAGGATAAACTTTCAGTTGAAAGATAAGGTTATGTGGGCTCACACTAGGAATGGAGTTTTTACTATTAAATCAGCTTATAGAGTGTATATGAATGAACATGTTTTAGAGGAAGATGCTTTGTTTTGGAAAAAAACTTTGGTCTTTGGAATGTCTCTCGAAAATTAAGTTCTTCATGTGGAATAGTTTTGCACAAATGCTTCCGGTTAATACTTTGCTCAAGAATTACAATCCTTCAGTTGATGATATTTATCCTATGTGTAAGAATAGTACTAAATTTGTGATACATTTGTTTATTCAAAGTCTTATGGATGCTCATATTTGGTTTGGCTTGTCATTTCAACACATGATTTACATGGATTTCAACTGGATTGAAGAATTTTTTATTAGTTGGTTTGTAAACAGTTAGTGAAGTCTCCTTTTCCTGTTAACTGGCCAAGTATAAGTGCAATCATTATGTGGTGTATTTGGAAATTAAGATGTGATGTGGTCTTTGGTAAATCTACTATAAATCTGGTTAAAATCATTATAGATACAAAAAGAATGACTAATACTTATATGCTCCTCCTTTGAAGAGATTGACAGTCAACAAGGAAGTTAAAACTTCAATTAATCTGGCTGATCACTTCTTGTTTATTGATGGATCTTACAAGAATTTTAACATGGTAGTGGGTTTGATTCTTTGTGATAATGCATGAATAACAGTGCGTTTGCGAGCAGACTTTGGACTAATCTCTATTGTCGTTGGTGCTGAGGCGAGTGCACTTTTTCTGGCTATATCTTGGGCAAGAGAGTTGAATCTATCCAAAGTCTTGTTTGTTAGTGATTGTTTCTAGATGGTGGATTTTATTAATGGGGACTGTAAAAGTATGGAATGGAGATGCAGAGATATTTTGGAAGACTGCAAATCTTTTCTTTTATCTACTAGTACTTTTAATGTTGTGTATATGAAGCGTCTTAAGAACAAACCAACAGATCGGCTTGCACGCCAGGCTAGGAAGTATTGTATTAGGAATGTTTGGGACTCCTTTCCTTTTTTTTGGACATTTTGGTTAGGAAGGAGCCCTTGATAACTGTTTATAATTCCCTTACCTGATAATAATAGGGTGTTTTCTTAGCAAAAAAAATAATTTTTTTTAATAATATTCCACTAATTATGATTCATACAAATCTTTAGTTGGTAACCGAGCAACAAGATGGACACCAACTCCTTTTTGAATAGCAACGCCTAATATATGAAAAATAAAATTGCCTAGACCACTGCCAACATCATTACTAACTAAAAAGTTCTTCAGACGCTTAAAAAAGCAAACAATATCCTCACTAAGCTCCCCCAAGGTAGTAAAAGATAAAACACCCAAACCATACCCCATGTGAAGTACATTCATCTAAGAATTTAGCACGTTTACGTGAAATTGGTTTCAAAATGGCTTGACCTGGAACAAAATCACGGACCCCATCCCTAGTGAAGGGCGAGACACCAGTGACATCCATACCTACATCTTGGTCGTTTTCCCAGTTAAGGACAAGGATATCTACTGGACGTAGATCCTTATTATTATCTGACAGAAAACCCAAAGAAAATTCTTTCCGCGCAGGCACACCAGATTTGTAGCAAATATACGCAATTACATCATGGACAAGGTCATGACGAAACTTGAGGCCAATATCTTTGGCATAATGGAGTGCATGATCACCAAAAATATCCATATGCTTATTACAACTAGAGCACAAACCATCTTCGACAAATAAAGGGATGTCGAGCCGATAAAAAACAACCGCTCTGAACTGTCTGGGCCCAAGGCATTGATCTAACCCACTAATAGGGACGACCAAAAGATAATCTTGTGCATGTTTGACCTGGTTACATTGCGAAAGAATGGAATCTCTTGCAGACAAAGAAAATTGGACAAGGATTTGCTTCTTAACTGCATCAAAATAAGTGTCTGCCAAGGAGTGCATAGAAGGAGGGGAAGTATCATCGACACAGTAAGTAGAATGCAAACCACATACCTGAACGAAGTTCTGAAGAGCCAACTGGTAGGCGGAACCAATATCTGTTGAGAATAAGCTACCAAGTATCACCTTACGCACTAAAATAGACTGACTCTGAGAAGCAAGATAACAATAAGTGTGAGTGTCAGCCATAGTGTAAACACCAATCCCACCATCTTTGATAGGCAGGGTAGCTAATCTCTGCTGCAAAGATCCAAATCCAACTCCATCTCCCGTGATTAAAAGTCTCAAATACTTGAGTAAATGGTCATCAAAAAGATTAGTAGCTTGTTGTAAAGCTGCTGGATTGGTAGTGCGCATAGCAAAATACAATCTGGACACACCGGCGCAATTGCGAAGTAATAACATCTCACTTTGAGGGTCCTTGAGTTTTTTGATGGTGGACATTAGTTGAACGGTCTTGTTCACCCAGCTCAGCACCATGTCACTCATGAAATTCAAGTCCAGACTCACGGGACCTCCTAAAAGTTTAACGCCATTACTGGGCTTACCAATATAATGGGAAAACACCTTTATCAAAGATTCGTGAATCTATTGAAGGCCAAAAGACTCCAATTTTCGTAATATTAAGATGTAGACCCATACTCGGCTCTTCATATTTTATAATGCTCAAAGCCTTGGCCACCTCAAGCGTATCTTCGATGATAGTTCCGTCATCAAGATACCAGGCATGCAAATCAAGCTTACAACAAGAAGCAATAGACTTCACAAGCGGATGTAGTGTAAGAGCAAACAAAAGGGGACCGAGAGGTTCGCCTTGTTGAACACCAAGTGCAGAAGACAAAATATATGGTCATAGTAAAGTCTGGTAGGCCTGGCATAACAAAACTCAAGTCATCGAGAAATACCTGGACACTGAAGTCGAACCTCCTTAATGAGATGAGATCTGCTCACCATGTTGAATGCATTAGAGAAGTCAGTAAGCAACATTGACATCTTATCTGAATGACTTTTCAACTCCAATATCCCATTTACAACATGTAAAATACCCTTACGTCCAACCGGCACTCCAACACCAAATTAAATTATAATATATTTATAGGATAGGGGTAAATTTGACTTTTCAATCACATTAAAACCCCTATCCACTTATTGGATATGAACATCAATGCAGCCCCCAAATCCTATTGGGTTGCAGGCTTGCAACCCCAGTAGGATTCTTCTTATAAGAGCAAGTCTTATGATGGAATCCAACCTATTCCAAGTGTGGAAAATCCATGGAATGCCAAGTATAATGGCTTCCAAGTTGGGGCCTTCCATAGAAAATCCAAGCAAGGATTCCATGATTTGCTGGAATGGTCAGTGGAATCCATGGAAACGCTAATCAGAATAGCGTAAAGCGCTATTCAGAATAGCGCGCTAAAAGACAAAAAACGCTAATAAGAATAGCGTTGAGTGCTATTAAGAATAGCGCTGAGTGCCATTAAGAATAACACTTTTTTAATCCGTAGATTAAACTGAGTTGTTGAGAATCTAACGGCTGAGAAAAAGCGTTATTCTTAATAGAGCTCAGCTTTATTCTTAATAGCACTCGGTGTTATTCTTAATAGCATTTTTTTAGCGCTATTAAGAATAGTTTTTCTACTATTCCACCGTTACACTTGCGTTTCCATCCATAGTTCCAAGTGCTGAGGTGGCGTGGAAGGTGGATAGATTCCACTATAAGACTTGCTCTAAGCATGCATAATGCATGATATTCCAACCATACATGTAGTTTGACAAGGTCTTGCGTCGCAAATCTTAACGTGCCAAACGGACCCTCAAAGTGTTTACATCAGCAGGGGAATTAATATCCAAATCCAAAATAGCTTGGGGAAAAAAAGAATCCAAAATTTCACACCACCGTCGGAATTCGGAAACACAAGAATTTAGTTTCATTTTCCCTCCATCTCGTTTCTGGTCATGGAAGCATCAGTGAGACTGTTGAATTCCTCCAATCTTCTATCAAATCGCCATCTCACACATTCAATTCTCCACAGGAATTCACTTAAACCTCTCCCAAAGACCCCTTCATTCTCATTTCCTCGTCAAAACCCTAGATATCCAATCTCGGCTCGAATTAGATCATCATCTTTTTCTGTTCCTTTTCAACATTCATTCAATTCATGGAATTCAAACCCCCTAGGGTTCTTTCTCTCCTTACTTTCTCCATTTCAAGGCTCTTTTAGTTCTAACAATCATTTTAGCAGTGGAGGTATTTCTGATTTGGAAAAGAATTTTCTGATTTGGGATTCAACTTCAAATGGGGTTACTAGGAAATGGGAATCAGGGGTTCTGAAAGATCAAAATTCTGCCTGTACTGTTGTATTGTTAGGTTGGCTAGGTGCTGAACATAAACATTTGAAAAGATATGTAGAGTTGTATACATCAAAAGGAATTCGTGCTGTGACATTTGTTGTTACGGTGAAAGAATTGTTAGGGTTTGATTTGGGGAAGAGAGTTGAGAAGAGGGTTTCTGCATTAGCTGAGGAATTAGTTTCTTGGTTAGCAGATAACGAGAAAGACGGGAAGGAGAGGAATTTGATATTTCATACTTTCAGTAATACTGGTTGGTTAGCGTAAGTTGGTCCAATTTAGCTTATTCTTATATTTCTGTTTCTCAGTTAATGTTATATTTCTTTGTTGATATGTCTGTTTAACAAATGTGTTCTTAACTTTGGCATGTTTGAAATCTTGAAAATTTCAATACAAAAACAACATTAGTGGTGAACTTCATGATTTCTTAAGAAGCCAGTGACGTCTTTCTCTTTTAATTTTCTTATTTGGTGTTGAGGAAATGAACTCCAGATGAGACCTTGGGTTGGTGGCGGTGTGCTTTTTTTGTAAATGGAGGGAACCACTGACATATTAGTTGACATGTTCATACGTGTTGAATTGTAAACTTGAAAGTTTGGCATTCTTAAGCATTATGTGTTATCGTTTGACAGAAAATTCATTCAAGTCGTGGTACTATTGTATCTGACATTAATGTATTGTTTTAATGTGTACACAGCTATGGAGCTATTCTTGAACACTTGCAGTCCAGTGGAAACTTCCTTCGGTCGATTAAAGGATGTGTGGTTGATTCAGGAGCAGCTCCAGAACTAGACCCAAAGGTTTGCTTAACACAATTTTTTTCTTCTTGTCTAAGGACTATTTGACTATTTGGGCAATACTGACCAATTTGTCTTATGCGATGCTGATTAGTGATATGGCTAGTCTCAACTGCCTATTCCAGAGGTGTCTGAATGATGTTCCGAAATAAACACATGAATTATAGTAACGCCTATTTTGGATCTTAATTAGAATAGCATCTGATTATTATAATGGATCATGTTATTCCAAAATCGATTTTTTGTTAGTTTCTCTGTTCTGGTTGTGAATCTCTTGAAGCTGGTAAGTCATGCTATGTGGAGTGAATAATAATTTATGACCTTATCCCTTTTATGTACCTTGATAGGTCTGGGCAGCAGGATTCTCTGCTGCACTGCTGAAGAAGCGAGGATCCTCAATTCTTCCTTCAGAGGGGTTTATAAGAAAAGCTAATGGATCCACACCTGACAAAAGCATTTCGAATTTGGAAGAGGATGAGCCCTTGTTTATTGAAACCATGCTTCTGGCAGTCTTAGAGAAATTCTTCTCCTTCATCTTGAAGTTGCCTGAAGTAAATCTGTAAGTTTCACAAGGTTACCTTCATAAAATTCTTGTTTTAGTAGCTTATCAGACATCCTCACGTACTAACTCATTAATTAGAGAATGTGTCGAAGAACTACTTAGGTCTGGGACATTAGTACTGTAATTGTTCGTGACACATTGCTTAGCTTTATGACTATATGATATGCTTTTAATTTTATTTCTTTCTTTTGCTTTACAGAAAGTTAACCAAGATCATCTCCCTTCTCTCAGCCGACCAGCCTACTTGTCCTCAACTTTATCTCTACAGCACAGCTGACCGTGTTATTCCATTTCAGTCAGTAGAGTCGTTTATCAAGTTTCAGATAGGGATGGGTAGAGATGTGGGGGCCTATAACTTTGAATCGTCCCCACATGTTGATCACTTAAGAAGCTTCCCCCATATATATTCAGAAGTAATTCACAAATTTTTGAAAGGGTTTGTCGCTAAGGTTGGCCATCCTGAAGCCTAATGAACCGTGGAAGTTGAAAATTAACTCTGAAACCAAGTCCGGTCGGCAATGAGATGGGCAGAAAGGTAAAATGCCTAATTTGGGTTCTTGATTCTTTTGTATTGGGATTTAGGTTCATACATTGTTTTTTGATTGCCTTCATTGCACAATGATTTCTGCACACAAACGATTACAAACAAAAATGGAAGAACAGCATTTTCTTAGGCATATCATGGTTGTCGTATGGTATTGTTTGGATAGTTGGTTGAAGGTGGGTTTTTCCTATTAAAGGCATGTTAATGTGCATTTTTCTTTATTTGAACTGTCAGTTTTCTCAATCACTCTCTTACACGATGGTTGCTACAAGGATGTATTTGTTGTTTAGGTCTTTACCCGACAAATAATTGGGCTTCAACACAATGATACTTATCCCTTTGTACTTTCATAGCTCATGCGGAATATTATTATGCACATGCTTTTGTTTGAATTGGTATAAAACACTTTAGGGTGGACTGAGCCTAACAGAGCTGTTAGTTCTGTTGCCGCTTAAAAATGCTGTATAAATCTTTCCATCAGCTGGAGTTCTGTAATTCTGTATAACTCTTTCTCTGTCTCTCTAATTCCCGCGGTGTATTGTTAACTTTCTATCCTTCATCTTCAGGTATGGTGTTTTTCTCTAAATATAACCCATTTTCTCTCTCGAGATCAAATCTTGACATCTGTTTTCTTTTTTTCCTCCTGTTAGACCTGTCAATAGTACTTATCGAAACGGATATAGTTTCTATCGTATCCGTTACCGATAAGGATTATCAGATATCCGATAGCATCCGACGGATATTCAAAAATATTTTCCATATCCGTTCCGGTAACAATTTCGGATATCCGATAATATTCGGTAATATCCGATAGTATTCTATTATAATAAAAATAATTTAATTTTTTTTTTAGTCTTTGTCTACATTTCATAACCTAAAAAAAAAATCAATAAAACCTAAGGAAACTTAACTTAATAAAACCAAATACCTTGATCAAATGCAAAAATTTCACTTTATAAATTATTATATCACTAGATTTGAATAAAACTCAAATCTCCTCTATCAGAATTGTCTCCGCTTTTCTCACAACCAACAAAACTAGTTGTATTTTTGTTCTTCCATAATATTTTTATTCATGTCTTCACACACTACCAAGTTATTAACGAAATATATTATTTAAAAAAATTTGCATATGCATTCTTTAACGGATATTATTATCATATAGGATAATGCCTGTATCGTATCCGTTTCATGGAAGTAAGAATATCTGATAAGGTATCCGTATCCGATATCCATCATCCCAAATTTCGGATAATATCCTAACGATTCGAACGGAACCTGACGGATGTTGAATATTCGGTTATCCATTGACAACCCTTATGACATCCCTCGATAAAGTGTTCGATAAAACATCCAAGACAGATTACACGATTTCTGATTATCTTGAAACTAGTTCTAGAACCCAGCATTGAAACAAATTTCCGGACAACCCAAATAATTTAGTTCTCTTGTTAAGGAGAATTAGAGGTGAAGGAAGAGATGTAGAGACAAGAAGGAGAATATCTTATTAGAGAGATTAGTTGTTGTAATACATAGGTATCTTTATATACAAATAAAGGGGAAACAAGATGGACCACACATCCATGGGCCGTAGGCCCTGTAACACTCCTCCTTGTGCGATTCAATAACAAAACTTTATACATAGTTCTTCATATATAGTGCTTTGAATGTAGTTATTCAAATGTCGTCTCTCTTTGATGACTTGTGCCGAAATCAATCGCCTTACTAAAACTTTGATAAGGAAAAACCCAGTAGGATAAACCTTGGTACAACTCTTCACATGTTGTCTCGTACTTTACATGTAGTTCATCACATGCATACGATCTTCAAAGATCGATGAGTCTAAGTTAATTGCCTCGTTAAAACTTCGTCAAGAAAACCCAGGGGGACAAAACCTGAACTAAATTAAAAGAGTACAATATTAAGCGAACTTAGGACATAGTTGGACTCGAATGTGTTGTCTCATTAAAACCTTGACAAGGAAAACCCAGTGGGATAAAACCTTGACGAAGGGAAAAGAATACAAAGTGACTCGAATGTGTTGTCTCGTTGCAGATGACCACTTTACTCCGTTGAAGTTGACTAGTTTCTTCAAAACTCTTAAGGCAAAAAATCCTCGTGGGAAAGACAATAGCCTTAGCTGGGAAATTACATTCCCGGTGTTTGTTGTTGTCTCATTAAAAACCTTGCCGAGTAACAAAACCCCGTAGAAAAAAGCAACCTTGGTGAAGGAAAATAGTTCAACACACCGTTAGATGCTCCCCCTGATGTCAGACAATTTTCATTAGTCTAATGCAGTCAAAAGGAGTTTATCACACTTTACTTTGGTGACTTGAATGTTTATAAGACCATGTTGTTGATTTTGGAAGTTACGCTGCTTAACAGACTATCGCGTTTCATTTCTTTGATTCAGATATTTCATTAATATCAACGCGAAAACCTTGACAAGGAAAACCCAGTGGGATAAAACCTTGACGAAGGGAAAAGAGTACAAAGTGACAGATGCAAGTAAAGGTGATCCGTTGCAGATGACCACTTTGCTCCGTTGAAGTTGACTAGTTGCTTCACAACTCTTAAGGCACAAAATCCTCGTGGGAAAGACAATAGCCTTAGCTGGGAAATTACATTCCCGGTGTTTTTTGTTCTCTCATTAAAACCTTGCCGAGTAACAAAACCCCGTGGGAAAAAGCAACCTTGGTGAAGGAAAATAGTTCAACACACCATTAGATGCTCCCCCTGATGTCAGACAATTTTCATTAGTCTAACGCAGTCCAAAGGAGTTTATCACACTTTACTTTGGTGACTTGAATGTTTATAAGACCATGTTGTTGATTCTGGAAGTTACGTTGCTTAACAGACTATCGCGTTTCATTTCTTTGATCAGATATTTTCATTAATATCAACGCGATCTTTATGTCTTCAACGTTCAACATACTTGATGTTTTTAGTGTTGTCTCGCTAAAAACCTTGTCGAGTAACAAAACCCTTTGGGAAAAACTATTCTCGATCAAAGGAAAAAAAGTACTACACAACTTCAATTTCGAAGTAAAATATGTCGACATCATATCCTTGGGTCCTCCTCTGATTACTTCAAAGTCGTTCCAGGCAGTTCTAGTCATGTACTTTTCGAAACTGAATATCGGTAATGACCTAGAAAATAGTCTACCATATCTCCCCCTGATTACTTTCGTTGGAGAAGAGATTACTGTTCCTTCATAATCAACAACTTTTGGATTGCACTCTCATTAGCATTCCATTTAATATTTTTGCAGGGAAAAACAAATTTATGTCAATGGTTACTTTTAAGTATATGATTACATTTACTATACCATTCCAATGACGTTGCGTTGGCGCTGAGCTATATCTAGCTAACAAGTTCCCCGAGGATGTGAAATTTAATCGAGTATATTATTATACTAAGTACAACAATGCGTCTATTGTACTTATATATGGTAATTTCATCTCTCAAAACATATTCGTCATCTTCCTTTAGACAAAATGGTCACTTACTTACATTTGAAGCTCGACTAATCATGGGAGTGCTATTAGGATGCATGTCTTTGTTAAATTTCCTGACAACTTTAGTCATATGCAAACTGGTGGAATAATATACCACAAACTCAGTATTTGTTCGAGCTTTTCCCAGATTTTTCATTTCAAATTCGGATCTAAAATAGCTTTAAAGGTCTCTTATTACATCAAGAGTACCCATCATGTATGTAACATCGACATAGATAGCTACAATTCCAAATCAGGAACTTTCTTGTGAATGCGCAAGTAAAAATAACCTACTTGTCTATCCCCTAAAAATAAAATAGCCACTTATACGGGTATACCACATCTTCCTGATTGCTTCAATTTATAAGTGAGTGTTTTATCTAACTGTAAACGCACTTTGTGGTTTAGAGTCACTTGATTCTGGAAACAAAAGGCTATCAAGTACTTTTGTAAATATCTGTTATCTCTTGATTCTTTCATAGATACATAACAACCACATACATATGCTGCATTTCAAGTCCTTTTGAAATTACCAAGCTAACTAAGTAGCGGAACGCTATAACGTTCATTACAAGAGAACAATTTTAGGGCTTTGTGAGAAACCTCGCGCCACAAGGTGAGTCTTGATACTTTGAGACTCCATTCTTCCCACTGTGTTTATGATAAACAATCATGTATGTCCAGGCTTTACACTTGGTTGGTTAGCACTACCACACCAAATACCTGTATATTTGTCAAAGAACCAAGTTCTACCTGGATTGTGTAGGCCAAATATTTTTTTTGTTGACATTAAACAATAAGAAGCATGGTTCGATCTCATCGTGTCTATTTCCTTGAGCAACTATATATAAAAGTAATCATTAATATGCTCGCACAATCTTTCCATTGACTCGTGCGTGTTCTCATAATCCTTTAGACTTTCATTGTTCTCTGGAATCATTAAACTTAGGAACGTCCTCCAGTATTGATTCATGGACATAGTCAGAGACAATCAAACGAGATGATTTCATTAATGATACAAATTAGGTTGTGCCTTACTCATCTACTTCCTTTCTAGGCGAGCATTGATCGAACCTGGTGGTATCTTTATCTTCTTTTATGGATCCACGGCCTTAACTACACTTATACCAAGTGTATTTGCAACATCTTAGTCTATGGTGTACCCCATACTGAGGATTTCTAACCTTGCAGGCACATTTGCAGCTGGTATGTGTGATCTTGTCACATTGCCGATATCAGTGCACTTTCTGAAATCGATTATTCTATGTCACTTCACATTTACATTTGTGGAGTACAAGAATCAATATGAGACACAGTGGGAACACACCACGACAATTCCCGTCGTTCCCTTAGAAAATACCGTTTCTTATTTCCCCCTAGCAACAGGAAGAATATCTCATTAAAATGATAACCCGAAAATCTAGCGGTAAGAGATCTCCTGCCAAAGGTTTTAACACGCGGATAATTATGGGGAGTAAATATCCATCATAACTACTTAATCATTTTCGTGACTCATTATAGTATGATGTGGACTCGTAATCGCACATATATAGTGCAACCAAAAATGCGTAAGAATGCGAATTTCAGGCTTATATCCAGTTACCACCTGGTACGCAGAAAAGGTTGACTAATATTGGGTTCTAAAACGAATTTAAGTAAAGGTGTGTTTAATATTACATATCCCCCAAGAAGTTAAAGATAGGTTTGTACGCATGACCATGCCTTAGACATCATCCGTAACCTTTGATGATAGCCTTTGCGATACCATGAGGTATAAGATGCTTTGCATTGATCCTATTAAATATGCAATAACCATCAAGTCCTTTTGATATGCACTAGCTAGCATTTACAAGGGGTGGTGAGCCCTTACATGTATAATATGTGCTAGTAGTTTTCCAAACGCAAAACTTCTTGGGAACTATAACTTGTTCAAAATGTCAAAACAACCACCAGAGTCGTAAGTCACTTTAACGGTCCGCATTCTGCATGGATATTTTTCTAAATATCACATTGTTTTCTTTGTAATATGGATTGTTTACCATTTCCATCTTAGGATGGTCGCGATCCTGTTTTACTGAAGACTTTGTGAAATTAGTGATACGGTCTCTTACTTAAAAGCATAATGGTAAAAGGGGTTGTGCATCTAATTCATTAGAGAACACTTATTGAGAGATATGCTGTCATTTAGCATTATGTCAATCTTTCTCCCGTTTTTGTTCACTCAAACAAAGTGATGTTCATTTGAGTCCTTTCAAAAGGATCATCATGTCACAACCAAAGTTGCTCTATAGTTGTGCCCAAAGCCTGTATGAGTTAGTTCCCAGCATTTCATCGTTGGAGTCAATATGGATTCAATAATCCAAATACTATAGTGATTTCACTGATTGACTCGTTAGTTTCTCTAAAATATATTTCCTTCCAAATATATTAGAGACTATAAAAGATGCAATTAATTACATTTTCATCACTGTGAGGTTCCATGATATCCATTTGCATGGGTTTCTTGGAATTTAACAAGGTGTGATTATCTCTCGGTACATGAAGAGATTTTATGACGTCTTTGTTCTATCTTGAAAACAAATTTTGATCAATGCTACTCGATGAAAAAATCCTGGTAGTCACATTATAAGGAAATAGTTCAACAACTAGTTTAGATTCCTTAAGCTGGTGGGAGGGAAACCACTATCCATCAGACATTAACTCTTTAGATATTAAATAAGTGGTGTGTCCTTATTAGTAACAAAAGTGAGATTCAACTCAAGTAATTTAGAGTGAATATATGTTACGCTTCAGGGGGGGATGATATATTTTTTATCCGGACGTATACCAAGTGCTATAGAGAATTTATGTCTCGTGGGAATAATGTACTTTTCATTCTATAAGCGCAGACATTGGATCTAGTTCAAATAAATAGTCAATTGGCCAGCAAAGTTCTTTTTGTTATTAAAGTTGATGTCTAAAGTATGACCTTCCCATGGAAATTGGTTGATATTATGGTACCCGCATTGCATTTCTTGTACCAATACTGTTAAGAAGATTCATTCCTAACTCTTTGGTGAGAGCTAGAATTACATCTTAGCTTCATCCCATATTCAGTTGATACCGGTACTTTGTTGTCATTACTAATGGGGGAAAAAATACATCTTTGTCTCGTGATATATATGTCCCTTTTCACAAGCGTTATATGAGTTGTTACGTCTAACCCTCATTACTTCAGGGTTCTTTCCGTTTTCAATTTTGCTACATTTAGCTTAATTTGAGAAATGTCTTTATCTCAACAGGCCCAGAGAATCTCACTACACATGTCAACCACTTACTTTAGGTTGAATATATTACTAAATATAGTTCTCTTGTTGTCATACTTCAACATATAATGGTTCCTTAGTATCATGGATGAAGTAGATAAATAGAATTTTCTGACTCATATCATCTTTTGTGAGTTCTTCCACAAAAATTAGAATACATGTGATTTTGTTTGCAACTCTTTTGAAACTACTGACTCTTTAATAGTCAAGCACGTGGATTACATTCCAAGAAACATTCGAATTTTGGATCGAGTATGCAATAATGGTGTTCAAGTACTTCTAAACCCCAAATAAATATATTTGAATCGAGTTGGTACAACCAATTGAACAAATGACACCATTCAACTATAGCCGATATCATATTCAAGAGTACAAAATAACATTAAAACCAAAATTCTTAATGATCGAGATCACCACTCATAATTTAAATTGACTGTTTATGGACTTATCTTAAGGAAAAAAAAACAAAACTAGACATATTCTAAAAAATAAATAAATAAGCCCAGCATGTATTCGATGTAAAACCCCAAATTACATTAGTTACATACCTCATACCATATATTGGTTCCCGCTCTATATACATGGAACTGGAACAGCCTTGGTCGCGCACATCCCGAGAACATAACATGTCATAACTGGAATATGGTCGGGTCGGGTCGGGCCGGCCGCTGTTCCTTCTCCTCTTTTTCGGGATCAAATTAGGATCCTTCACCTCTTTTTCCCGAGGATTCCAAGTGACGGAATATTGTGACATAATTGATCGCCACACAGATGTACACATATACAGTACGATCAGATCAATAATGACAAATAGTGAAAAATAAAATATTTTTTTTCTATCTTTTATTAACAAAGATAATACAATTTTATATTAAAACATATCGATTCCAATGATTCTAACGTTGATTTCAATCATTCCAACGTTTTGTATTTGATTAAAAATAATATAAAATGAATACGGATCCAAAATAATCCTTCAGGGATTTGATAGCAACCAAAAAATAAATAAATCAAAATCCATTGTCGCGGGGTTAGAGCTTGTGCTTGATAACGTGTTTAAGGAGAACTATAGGTGAAGGAAGAGATGTAGAAACTAGAAGGAGAATATCTTATTAGAGAGATTAGTTGTTGTAATACATAGGTTTCTTTATATACAAATAAAGGGGAAATTAGATGGACTGCACATCCATGGACCATAGGCCCTGTAACCGTTCATAAAATTTCAATTTATCAGTTTTGAACCATACATGTGTATGAGATTGGCCTTTATTTTTCTTTGGCGCCAATCACAATGTGCCATCGGTGCACTTGGGAAGCGCCCAACCCAATGACTAAAAATTCTAGTAGGGCAACAACATATATTCTTTTCAACTTATGTTAGAAGTAGGGTTAAACTAGGATCTGCCATGATTTAGGTGACAGGTTGCCATCAGTTCCCCTTTGTTTCCTAAGGGCAGGGGCTTCGGCCAAAACCAAACGCACCAAGTATATCCTTCAAAATTTATGTCACGAGAAAATATATTTTATTACTCTCTCCGTCCCCATTATTAAGGCGGAGTATAGATATTTCTGCAGTTCTATTTTATCACTTTGTCCATCAGTGTTAGTATTTCTAGGGCTGCACAAGAACCGGTTGGGAGGACCTGGACCGGATTGGAACCGGAAATACCGAACCGGTACCGGATCGGAACCGGTCTAGCCGGTACAGACACCGGTACTGGAAGTTGAGAACCGGTCTAGACCGGTACAGACACCGGTTCTAGGGGGAGTACCGGTAGGAACCGGCCCATATGTACCGTTTAATTTCAGCCGTTAAGATCCTAACTAGTTTTAATCCTATCCGTCCAATATAGATAACCCTAATACTAATCGCTAACTCTGGTAACTCTCTCACTCTCAGTTTTCTTTCTTCTTCGTTTTTTTTCTCTCTGAAGCAGTGAAGCTATGAAGAGCAGCCTCTTCATCTCTGAGTAACTACGGCTACCCTCACCAATCAATCAGGAAATCACCAATTCACGATCATCATCAAGTGATTCAAGTCTTACTAGTTAGTAGCTATCAATCAATCAGGTAATCTTTTCGATTTCCTTTCTGTTTCAACAAAAGGAAACCCTAGGAATTGTAAACGATTTTAAGTAGCTATCGCTTGACTAATCAACTAACCCTAGTGTTTATACTCACGCAGGTTAAGTGGTGACTGCCAAGGATACCAATTTTTTCTTCGTCTATCAGATTCAATCTAAACCTTTTTGTTTCCAAGGTACTTTACAGTCTTTACTTATTCTTGTTCTTCTAATTGAGCAATCTATCTTATGAGATTAACCTTGTTGATGTAAATGATTTAGGGTTTGACATTGATTGAGAGTTTGAGATCAATTTAGGGTTTGAGAATTCAGATTGATTGAGCAATACATGTTAATATGTTATAATGAATACATAGATTGATTGTACTCTGTACTACTGTGTGATAAGTGATAACTGATTAACTGTGATTCTATGAATGGTTTTGCAATTAGTTGTATCTTTCTTGTATGAGTATGTATGACAGTATCACTATGTGTATGTCTCACTGGAGGTATTTCCTAACTTGGATTTGTTGATAATATTGAGTCTGTATACTGTATGTTTGCCAAGTACAATAAGTATTGGGGTGTGTATGAGAATATGTAATGTATGGAAATGAATGGACTGAAAATATTCAATCTGCACAAATTCAACTGTAGTTATGAACTTCTTATGTATTTGCTTGCTATTTGTTTTGAACTGGTTGTAAACTTGTAATACACACAGGTTGAGGTTGTCCTATCCAATCAATGGCCTTATTGGAGGGGAAAGTGCAGATTTGTGGCCTAGGATTGCAACTTGCAAGTGCAGGCTGTGCAGCCATCCATTATTTCTTGTCGACTTGTCGTAGACAGACTTATATGGTAGTGGAAATGTTGTTTTTACTTTTTGGAAAACTGAACTTATGAACTTATCTTGGATTGTTGTTTTGAAGTTATGCAAAATGTTGAACTTAAATATGTATGCAACCTGAACTTATTTTGGATTGTTGAACATTGAACTTATGAAAATGTTGTATTATATTTTCTAATATTTTTCAGGTAAAAAACCCGGTACCGGTCTTGTACCGGACCGGTACCGGAGGACCGGTACAACTCCAGGTACAAGTACAGGTACCGGTCCTCAAAATGAGGTACCGGTCAACACCAAGTACAGGGACCGGTTCCATAAGAGAACCGGACCGTACCGGAGTATGTGCAGCCCTAAGTATTTCTGTCGCTCGCCGCTATGATCATCGTTCAGCAGTTCATCATCTAACGGTCAAAAATTTACCAATCATTTCAACTCACACCATCTCAACATCAAATTCATTTCAATAGGCGGTAGAAACTCTATAAATTAATGTTATTAGGACTACTAAAATTTATTAATTAAGTTAAATATTAATTAACTGATAAATTAATAAATTTTAATTTACATACTAAAGGAGCACCACTGAGGGCAGTTTATTAGATAACTTACAAAACATTGGTGGGTAACCTAGTAACAAGCTGGGCACCAACACTTTTCAGAATAACAACGTCTAACCTATGAAAAAGGGAAACGTCGGTCTTAGAATTGGCACCGTGTCTTGCGAGGAAGTTCCTCAATCACTTCATGAATAGAATCATATGCTCACTAAGTACACCTAGAGTCAAGAACGACAATACACCAAAACCTAGCAACGTGTAGTGCATTTACATATTAATTAATACTTCATTAACTTATAGATAAATTTATTACCTCTAATATATAAATTTATTACCAAATAATTATCTTTTAAATATAATATTAGTTTTTTCAAAAACACCCTAAAATCTCCCACTTTGCTTCATTGTCCAATGTGTATCAATTAAAAACCCAATTTATTCAATCTCCCACTTTATTATGCTGCCTATGTTCAATATATTACTTTATAGACTTTATTATGAGAATCAACACCCGAATCAAGCTATGCAACTCGGAGATTAACTCAGTACAGAGTTCTCTCCATTAATATGATCCAAACCTTCTGCATGTCTAAAATCTAAAGAATTTAGTTACCGTTAAAGAAGTTATTGCTTTCCTGTCAATGTCTAAAGGGACTCTCTTACCCAGAATTACTTTATTTCAATTTAAATCTTAGATTCCCTCTGCTTTTGTTTCTTTTTGCTTAAAATCTTTCATTGTGTCTTCTTCTGTCTCTGTTTATTTGCTTTATGGCTTACAGGTTCTGATTCCGCTTGAGTTTTCTTGTCTTGTTTAAGACCTTGGAGTTGATGTTGTAGACGTTTGCCCCAGTCAAAGATAATTTTCTCGATTCTATGGTAACATTGAAGAATCCGTCTTCTCGATTAAACGTTGCTTTGAAGAGAGTTGCAGGTCCATCCTCTTGTTGTATGAAATTTGTCACAACCTCCATGACAAATCGAAGACGTCTCAATTTGATTCAAACACGTAGAAAGATAAGAATCATGAAATCCTCTATAAATTCAGTTATTCTGTTATTCAACTGCATCATCATCTGTTTGTGCTTTCAAAATCTCCCATATTCGAGATTAGTTATGGCTTCTGAAGATGTTAACAATGTCACCAATCAATTTGATTCCGCTTCAATTGACTCTTTGGAGTATATTAGGCATGTTATCAATGTTGCTCAAATTAACCCAAGCCTATGTCTCCAGAAGAATGGAAGTAGCATCATCAGAAACGTCATCACTCATAACTCTATGAGTAGAGGATTTGCTGAAAAAGAAGCTAGGTTGATGTGGGGAAATAAGATTGGTAACTTTGAACTAAGAAAGAAAAGAAAGAACCTATTCACAGTCACTTTCGAATCTAAGAAAGATTGGAGATGGTTTTTATCAGAAGCACCATGGTGTCTGGATAGTTAATTAAGCCTTGGAACCCAACTCAAAACTATAGAGATATTTCATTTGATAAGCAGCAATTTTGGGTCATCTTCAAAGACTTACCGCATGAATTTCTTAATGTGTATGTGGCTAATGAAATGGGGAAAATTTTAGGTGAAGTCAAAGAACTGGATCCTAACGATGCAAACCCAATGGACTCAAATGATGTTGGAGCTTTGATAGAAATTGATATCTCTAAGTCACTCATCAGAGGAGTTCTAGCTCAGAATGCGGCAGACTGCACCCAATGGATTCCTTTTTACTATCAGAAGCAACCGCATCAACTGTGCCCAACTTGCTTCATCATTGATCACAAAAATGATGAGTGCAGAGACAAAGCTAAGGATATCAGAGATTTATCTCAGATTTTTCAGGTTTCTTGACAAGATTCCTTATGATATGACAAGGAATGAATACTGGAACATTGATGATGCTCCGACCAGAATTTCACCAAAGAAGAATAGCAAGAACAGAAAGTCCAACATGGTGTTATTTGTCAGACCAGAAGATGGACAATACTGCCACTCAGTTTACACTGAGCCTGTTCAAGAATAAGGAAATTCAAATCCTATCTCTCATGGCCAAAAAGGTCAAGGAAGCAGGAGCGGAAACTTCAGAAGATTCAAAAGAACCAGGGAGAATGAAATTTCAAGAGTCAGCTCTAATCAGATGGCTGAAGGATATGAGGAAGGTGAATCCAGCCAGCAGCATATGGATAATGCCTTTCAAGATTTATCTTAAGGTGAAGGAGACTGGGAAAATACATAAGCAACAACCAATGTTCAAATGCAGGACAAGAAAATTCGGTGGTATACTCTCTAAACCATCTTTCTTTAAAATCCCTTTCTCTCTTTTCTCAATTAAGTAAATATTGTCTTATTTTTAATTCCAAAATGAAAATCCTAGCTTGGAACCTTCAAGGCCTAGAAAACAAACTAACTAGAGTTCCTCTAAAAATTGCATATTCAATTATAATCCTGATATTATTTTCCTTTCTGAAACTAAGTCCACTGTGAGAAAAGCTTCTTATCTTCTAAAACAAATGAAATATCCTAATATCTAGTGTAATGAGGATAGAATTAGAGCAGGTGGTCTATATTTATTATGGAAAGATGACTTGGATTTAGAGTTCGTTCATAGCTCTAAATATATGGTGAATATTATCATTAAAAATAATGAAGCTTGATAGGTGTCTAAAACACCTTAATATTTATCTATTGTTTATGCTTTCTTTGCTAAGTTCTCTTGTAAATTATGTATCTTATGTTTGCTTTTGAGTTTTAGGTACTTTGGAGTCATTTGGAACAAAAGAAGAAGAAACAGGGAAAAAGTGTCATTTTATGTGCAATTGCTGTGGGAGACGAACTATTTCTCATTATTTGCTTCTATTTCTTATTTTCTGTCTGAAAAACACGACTGCTTTAGTGATGAAGAGAAATTGGAGAGAAAAAGTGGATCTGAGAAATAAGAGAGAGACGGCTGTTGTTGGCTGTTGTTGGTGGAAGAATTTGAAGAAGAGCAAAAACGTCGTTGCGCAGGCAAGTGCTATTGGGAGTTCACCAGAAATCAAAGAGGCATGCAGACGGTGGCTCGTATCCTAGCTGTGAGTCCCTTGGGCAGTTTTGGTCATTACCTAGACCTGAAATTTAGAGAAATTAGTTCTCACCCAATCATTTCCTCAGCCGCACTTTCATGGTGCTCAGAGACCAGAGGGAAACGAGATCGGGAAGATGATGATGATGGTAAATATAAAGAGTGGGTTTTAGCTGGATTTGAAGCTGAAAGAGTTTGAAGACAAGGAAAGAGGTAGAGAAGTCGATGTTGTTGCCATGGATTCAACAGATTGAAGTGGGTTTGTGTTGGATTTGGTAGAGAATATGAATTACAGGATGTTGGAGATGGATTCAAGCATCAATGAAGGATTAGGGGATATGGGTTGAGGAATAATTGATGTTAGGGTTTGAAACTGAAATGAAAGGGGTTATGCTGACTCACAGAGAAGTACAAAATGGGTATCAATTGCTCTGTGTTTGGCAGAAAAGATGGCTCGAGATCTTAGTTGAGAAACGGTTGGAAGAAGAATTTTCTGTTGAGGAGATGTATATGTTGGCAATGTTGAATCTGTGAAGTAATGGAGGAATCTGATGCAGTGGGAGCTGGTTGTGTCATGACAGGTTTGAGTATGAGGCAGTGAGCTGAGTTGCAGCTGTTGTAGGTGCAGTTCTGGTGAAGGAATTGAGCGGCAGACCAAGAACAATGGGTTCCAGTGATTTTGAGAATGAAGGCATTGATGGAGATGAGTTGAAGCTGCTACAACTGTGGCGGAAGTTAGATTGAAATGCAGGTGATGATTATTGCCAGGAGTTGCAGGGGAATTGCAGGTGCCGATAGCCATGGGTTCTGGTAGCGATGGTTGTATGCGAGACTGCTGGTGGTGATTGAATTATGGACTGGTGGAAGGAAGGAAGAGCTGTTGTTGGTGATGGTAGTTGGTTCAGGTGGTTGGAATTTGCAGGACTTGAAGCAACCTTGTTGCAGATGTTGCAGTGGTGGTGTTGTGTGGTGTTGCTGCCAGTGAGATGATGAAGCTGTGGAAGGAGGACTTGGTTTGGCGATGTGTGAGTTGAAGGCATTTAACAGGCGCAGGGTACTGAAACTGGGAATGACTGAAGCTACAGAATGGGACAGGCGAAATTGCAGCTTTTGAATTGGTGCTTGCTGCCATGGTTTGTATGCATAAAGTGAAGCCTAGGCTTGGTAAATGAACGAGTTTGCAAGGAAAGGTTGATGCAGTTAGAGTCGCAGCTGCAGACTAGTGTTGACGCAGCACGGAATGTGACAGCGCTATGGTGGTGTTCGTGTCTGCAATGAAAATGGGCTAATGGGTTTGTGATGCACAAGGGTTGATTGCACAGGAGATGGAGCTAATGAGGATTCCTGCTATGCAGTTGTTTATAGGTGGTTATTGTGCAAGCAAGAAGCTGCTGGTCAAGGAGGTTAAGCTGGATGTGGTCCTGGTGAAGCTGAGAGATATGGCTGTGACAGAGTAGAGCAGGTGTGAGTCAATGGCTCAAGTTGTGTAAGAAGAAATGTAGTTTTGGGTTCAAGTTGAATATGCTATCAATTTGAGTTATGAAATGGAAATCAGGTCAAGAAGAGAAGATGGTGCTGGCTACAAGAGGTGGAATTACTGGTTGGATTTGTGATGCCAGCTCAGAAGTGGATGCAGTTGCAGTTGGTAGTAAACTAGTAATGAATGGCAGGTAGAGTAAGTGATGAACTGAGTAGAAGGGAAGCTGAAATTGCAGGTGCAGTTTTGTTGTTGCTGCTATGGCGCTGAGACAATGTAGATGGAATCGAAGGTGGGTTGGTCTTGGATTGAAGTTCTGATGCCGAGGAAACGAGGAAATGCAGTGATAACTGAAATTGAAACTGCAGAAATGAAGCAGCGATGGTTGCCGTGGGTTGTCACTGTTGTGGTTAGCAGAAATGTGCTTGGTTGGTAGTGGTTCTGGTGATATGCAGCTACAGGGGAAGATGCAGTTAGAGTGACACTGGAGTTTGCAATGGCCAGGGATAGTCAGAGCTGATATGAACTGAACTGTTGCCACAGAAAGTTGTTGTGCACCTGCAATGAAGAAGCTGCAGGCATGATTGTGATTGAGTTTGTGTGAGCTGAGTTGCAGGAATTGGAGTGTTTACAAGGGTAATGCAGCAGTTGATTGGATTGATATGGCACTGTATAGATGTATGCTAGGAGTGACTACAGGGGAGAACTCATCCTGGAAATATACCAGAATACAAGCAGAATTCTGCCTGAATCGGAGTTAGGCGAGTTGATTCACCGATCCATGCAGCTGACTCAAATGGACTTGGACCTGTTGGGCTTGACTTATGGGTTGTTTCCGGGACTGATTTTGAGCGTGAGCTTGGGTGACCCAGTTTTGGAAGTGGGAGAAATACAACAAGCATATAAAAGGGAGAAACCCACAACTATTCTATTATCTTCTTCTCTACTCTTTGGTTCTAGGGTTTAGAAAGATGAAAGATTTTCTTTTTCTTCTTGTTATGAACTCCATGAACATGAGCTAGATTTTTATTATTGGTTATGGATTAGTTGGATTTCACATAACATAGTTCTTTGATTCAATATATTAGTTTTGTCTCATATTTATCGTTCATGATTCTCTGAAAATATAATTGTATGATTGACGTATTACAACATGATTGATTGTTCGTTTTGTCAAGTTGCAAATTGGTAGAACTTGTAATCACATCTATTGCTAGTTTAGGTTTAATCATCGAGCGATAATCCTTGAACACAAGTAGCATAAATATGGTTATAGATTATAGTGATATATCCTTGTAATCATATGTGAACCATGACCTTTGTTCGAATTTTTTGCGCGATGTATTTCAATTGCATTGAATAGCCTAATTTCTGAAACTTAATGCTCCTAGAAATTGAACTTAATTACCGCAAGGCGTTAGGTTACTCTTTAGGTAGAATTCATATCCGCAACTTTAATGTGTGTTGATGAATTTAGGAAATTTACTGATTATCTTGCTCACTTGATAGTCTAGGGATTTTGATAAAAGTTGAGATTAAATATCAATTCTAGTTATTAAGACAAGAACATGTTTGTGAATGAAAACGATATCCTTGACCAATACTCTCACATATTTGAATTGCTTTGCTTTATTTGTTTTTAGTATAACTTACTTTATTGAAAATCAGAAAAATCCCCCTTGTTGTATATAAGAAACCGAAACATATTAAAAACCTAGTCCTCTCTGTGGGAACGATCCTTTCTTACCCTTGTTATATTATATATTTTTAGTAGTGAGAAAGTAATTTATTTTTGACGCATACGACAGCGATCAAAGCTAACAAGGAGTGGTTCCTAACTTGCCTGTTGTTGATGGTGGTTTTTAGCTTAGGGTTAAAATCGTAAAACCGTACAACTAACATGGCGTCACTACAACCACTAGCGCATTTATTGAATCATTCAACATACCTACGTAAGAATTACCAGGGTACCTTTTTTTTAATATACATGTGTCATGTTCCACGTCAGAACCCTTAGTATTGACCGACATCATCTTCGTACATACCAAACCCTAATTCTCATGCTACCGCGCCAAGGCATGCCAACCATGCCAGCCGCACTACTGTGCCAATGGAAAGCCATGCCAGCCACATCTCCGCGCCAAGGCATGCCAACCATGCCAGCCGCACCACTGTGCCAATGGCAAACCATGCCAGCCGAACCACTGTGCCAATGGAAAACCATGCCAGCCACGTCTACCGCGCCAAGGCATGCCAACCATGCTAGCCGCACCATGCGCCAATGGCATGCCAAACCCTTGGCCCCACCATGCCAATCCAACCGCGCCTTGCCTTGGCCCCAACCATGCTAGCCGCACCATGCGCCAATGGCATGCCAAACCCTTGTCCCCACCATGCCAAGCCAACCGCGCCTTTCCTTGGCCCCAACCATTTTAGCCGCACCATGCGCCAATGGCATGCCAAACCCTTGGCCCCACCATGCCAAGCCAACCGCACCTTTCCTTGGCCCCACCATGCCAAGCTGTCCGTACCAAACCCTTGGCCCTACTATGCCAAGCCATCCGCGACATTGGCCTTGGACCCACCATGCCGGCCTTCCCTATGCGGTTACCAAAACGAAGGCGTGCGACGATCAACGACCACCCTTCCATCCTAGATGCAAATCCTAGCTATCCAAGGTCGCCAAATAATGCATGGTAACCTTTGGCCCAAAACCCTAGTTTTGACCACGCCAAACTGCGCCAAGGCATGCCATGCCACATGTGCCAATGGCATGCCAACCACCTTGCCGTGCCATACCATGCCGGCCTTCCCCATGCGGTTACCAAAACGAAGGTGTGCGACGATCAACGACCACCCTTCCGTCCTAGATGCAAATCCTAGCCGTCCAAGGTCGCCAAACAACGCATGGTAACCTTTGGCCCAAAATCCTAGTTTTGGCCACGCCAAGGCATGCCATGCCACATGTGCCAATGGCATGCCAACCACCTTGCTGCGCCACACCATGCCGGCCTTTCCTATGCGGCTACCAAAACGGAGGTGTGCGACGATCAACGACCATCCTTCCATCCTAGATGCAAATCCTAGCCGTACAAGGTCGCCAAATAACGCATGGTACCCTTGGCCCAAAACCCTAGTTTTGGCCACGCCAAACCGCGTCAAGGCATGCCATGCCACATGTGCCAATGGCATGCCAACCACCTTGCCGCGCCATACCATGTCGTCCTTCCCTATACGGCTACCAAAACGAAGGCGTGCGACGATCAACGTCCGCCCTTCCATCCTAGATGCAAATCCTAGCCGTCCAAGGTCGCCAAAGAATGCATGGTAACCTTTAGCCCAAAAGCCTAGTTTTGGCCATGCCAAACCGCGCCAAGGCATGCCATGCCACATGTGCCAATGACATGCCAACCACCTTGGCGCGCCATACCATGCCGGCCTTCCCCATGCAGGTACCAAAACGAAGGCGTGCGACGATCAACGAACACCCTTTCATCCTAGATGCAAATCCTAGCCGTCCTAGGTCTCCAAACAACGCATGGAAACCTTTGGCCTAAAACCCTAGTTTTGGCCACGCCAAACCGCGCCAAGGCAAGCCATGCCACATGTTCCAATGGCATGCCAACCACCTTGTCGCGCCATACCATGTCGTCCTTCCCTATACGGCTACCAAAACGAAGGCGTGCGACGATCAACGACCACTTTTTCATCTAAGATGCAGATCTTATCTTTGCGCCTAAACAAATCCAAAACCCTAACTTTTGGCCGCTTCTAAACTGGGACATATTAAAGCCATACTGATCATACTTTCATGCCACTGGATACCAAACGAAAGGTTGCAATAATCAACGACTACCTTCCTCTTAAGATGCAAAATCTCGACCGTTGAAGGTCACCACCGAGCCGACAAGTCTCCCAAGATCAACTTGCCAGACAACAACAACATGCTACATGTTTTCCACGAAACACTCGAGACATCAACACATGTCACAAACTGGGGGATGCTCATTGGGTATTGGTTTGGCGGTTTACAGCGTGCGGCGCACACTACGCTCGTTATTAGAAAGTGTCATAAGGATGAGGCGGTTAGTAAATACAGGGAGTAATGGTGAAACGCTTTCTTTTATTAAACATCAATTCCAAGCGTTACCGTTTACCACCTCCTCCCATTTACTCACCCGTTTTCCATTTCTTAATGAGACCAGAGTACGTTTCACTTTGACTTGTATAAATATGCATTACTTATTTCCACCGAATAACAAGTTATGGTTAGGAGCATACAACACTCAGAAAACGTTTGCTAGATTTCCTTTCTGTTAGCTTCCCACTTACTGATACAAGTCACAAAACAACTACTCTTCCAGAATCAACTATTCTGGTCTCAACACTCTCTTCGCTTTCCTCCCCAAAACCAACCCTTCTCCTCCTCTTTGTGACCGAAGCAAGTCTGGAATTGGCCATTTCTTAGTTTAGGACGGATTTGTGCAGATTGATCTCTCGAATCTAAAGTACTCCCTTGCAGTACATTGTTTAGGTTTTATACTTGAATCTCACCCACACGCCCGAAATTACCGAAATCAGCAGAAACCGTTTTCACCCTCAAATAATTGGCGACCACAGTGGGAGATTGATATTTCGGTTATAATGTCAATTTTTGACCATCTATCTCATGCTTCGACCCAGACATAGAGGCGGTAGAAGCAGGCGATCCGCTCAGGGATCGACGACTCAGTTACCAGACGACCCGATTATCAGTCTTGACACGACGAGGGATGACTGGGGACTTCCTAGAGGTGAAAAGAGAACGATCCAACCAGGGATCGACAACTCGATTATCATATGAGACGACTGGGGACTTTCCACAATCACGGCGGTGCCTCCCGTAAAACTCGGTCTTACACCCGGAAGATTCTCTTTTCATCAGGAGACCTGAAAAACAGAGTAAGTCTTACCTAGAAAAAATACATGGTTCGCTATTTCAAGTTTTCAAGGGAATGATAAAACCGATAGCCATGTTATGTTTCACCCCATGTCATCTACCGACACGCAACGCTCACGGTTCCGTGGTTTTCCAAGGATGTTTGCGTTACTTGCAATCGTAACCAAGACAACATCATTCCCAAAACAATCCATTCCAAAAGAATAATCCAAAACCCTCAAGGTAACATTTGTCTATCAACCCAAAAATCCAGGAAATCAAAACCATAGACTAGGCGGTTCATTTGCCTTTCAAAAAGAAAAACAAACCTAAAAATAAGAAGTTCAAAAGACCGAAATACATTCAAGGAAAGTTTTTCAACAATGGATTTCTCTTCTTAGAAAGAGCCTCCTTCGTGCTTTGGAGAGCTGCCCTCTTCAACTTCAGCTTCGTGGACAATTTTTCGACTTCCGCTTCCTGCTTCTTCACCATATCCGCAGAAGGACCTTCAACTGTTTCGACCAGCAACTTTTCAACCTCAGAGAAACCGTCAATGAACCAAGGAACATTTAACTCGAATTTTACACACATGTCAAGATGGAACCTCCAACTCGAGTTACATCCTCAGAAACAGTATTACCGGTCACGTTGCACATGTCGTCAATCGAAGGCAAAGCTTCCTCCACACGCTTAACCAACGCAAATCGACTAGTAACCTTCTTGTTCGTGGCTATATGTCCGTAGCTTTCCCATATCTTGGTGTATAGCGCCGCATGTTTGGCTGGCACGCTAAATCCCCCGATTACCACATGATCCGGATAAGGAACCAGGTATGGAGGGTTGAAGTGGCGCCCACGTCTACATCAGAAACGGAAAGGGATTCCTAACGACAATTGCACCTGCGTCCACTGGAGTACTCTCCATTATCTGAGTCACAATGACGTTTTCATCTCGTTCAACATTCATTTCAAGGTCGCACGGTGGGGCTGCCATAATTAGAGACAAAGCTGTATCACCACCAGTCTCCGTCTCAGGGACATCTTCAGAAACGGTTTCCCCCTATGACATCACGGATTAGATATTTTCCAAAAAGAAAAAAAAACATGCGGGAGACTCACTGATTCGCTTTCAGACTGGCTAGAGGAAGATTCAGCACTGCTGTCGGAAGAACTACTCTCGCCATCACTGAACTCTGAGCTTTCATCCTTCTCGGGTTCCCCATCGCCGCGGATAGGCTCAGCACCACCACCCTCCGTCTCGAGAAGCGATGTTTTCTGACTACTTGCAAGTTTGGTAAAGGCGTTCACGTTGCTGAGACCCTAGGCAAGATACAAAGACGGATACTCAGGAAAGAAACAAGGATATACACGATCCAACTAAAGTCAAGAGGAAAATCACACGTACCTGCGTATTGAAAGAACTGAAAGTCGGTAGGGATGTCGAAACTAACTGGGAACCATCTGCACGGATTTTAGATCTTCGCTCCTTCACTTGGGGACTATCACCATTCGGGAAAACGGATTTTCGCTTGGGCGAAGAAGGATCCCTCAGCAGTGGATGCTCCGCTAAAATCGCAGGAGAAGGCTTACCGCGACGGTTTTCTACCACATCATTCACGAATCCATGGAAAATGAGAAACTCATCCTGCCAAAATATGTTATATTTGGAGGTTGTTGATGGATTTTGTTCCGCAAGAAGGAAAGGGAGAATTTTACCCGACACAAGAACAGTAGCATCGAGAACAGTTGGCAACGAGACTTCTGGAACAACCGGCTGACGAACAAGTGGGACACCTTGGTCAAAACCCATATGCCGAGCCGCCCTATCGGTATTTTAAGAGACTTCTTTACAAGATCCTCGAAAGAAAGACGGCACATAACCGAGGGTGCAGCTTCGCATGAACACCATCTCTCCAACACTCATATCCTCTTTATCAGAAGAAAAAGACATGCTCGGAGCAGGAGCAAAGGTACTGATTTGAGTTATGGACGCATGCACCGGAGCCCACGGACGAAAATTTACCGTGTGCGAGTTGTCAAGGAATCCAACCAGGTTCGAACCAATCTTTGGGCGCCTATTCGACCAGCGCAGTATCCTAGAGCCACCCCAAGACTCGGGAAGTGCGGCCAACGGTTTTGGAGCATACCTTTCGAAGTGCTCCCACAGCCACGCTTGGAGAAAGGCGACATGAATGTAAGGATCCACTTTCGTGTAACCATTTGAAACGCACATGTCCGCGACCAGCTAATCCAAGTGTGTGTACAGAGAACCAAGAAACAATCCGCCAATAGGGAGAACGACACATTTTGCCAATTTTATGGCAAACTTGATAAGTTCCTGTCTTATCTCCTTCTTACCCGAGTCGTCATCGAAAATATCTATGGATAACCAAAGAGCCAAGAACGCCGCGACATGAAGCGTATTATTCTTCTGATTCGGCTCCAACCCATCGGGAAACCACTGAGACATCCACCAGCCATAGAAGCACCTCGTCTCGTTTTCTTTCCGAACGAATCCTTTTGATTTCGCAACCAGAGCGGCACACATTTATTCTTCATCTGCAGACAATATGACATCGAGGTTTCGTATTACAGAAAGGTTCAACAACATGACCACGCTCTCTAAGGAGATAGTCATTTTACCCCACCTGCATATGGCCGTGTGAGTATCTGGACACCATCTGGAAATAAAAGCAACCAAGCCTGGAATATCTTTCCTAATTTGAAGCACTGCGGAAGCCGCGACAGCATCAATGATCCGTGCCTTGGTCAAACTGGCTTTTACACATTCCTGGCTCATCATGAATCTCATCCATTTCTCAAAGGGACGCAACGGACTCACAGAGATTTTAAAGTCGATAGGAGAAGCATGATACTCTTTCCTCTGAAGAAAAAACCTTATTACACCTCATGGCCGAACCGACCGGGTCTCTCCTTCACTTTCCGGACCAGTCAGAAGAATCGACACATACTTGGGATGATTTCTTCTAATCGTGGCGGATGTTGTAAAGAACTCATCATCTATGTTTGGCTTGGAATTTTCAACATCTTTCGGTACGGCAGAACTTTTATCAAATGACATCCTAATGAAAATTCTCTCACGCTACTTCCACCTTCGAAATAACTACAACGGAAAAATACGAAGAGAAATTATTACGGAAAGTGCATGGAAATTATTTTATCAGACACAGGAGATCCATCCTGGGCGCAAGCCAATTTGTTTCAAAGTCATAATGCACATAGGAAAAGAAATGGGGACTAACATACCCTGCATCACCTCCTCATGCCAAGATCGTACCCTGCAGCGGGAAATTTGCGCCCGACCGAGGAGGCGCGCCCCACCACGGGAACCATACACACGGTCACACCAGGAAAAAGAAGTAAACCCTAGAAGCTAGGTTTTCGCGGGAAGGGAATGACAATTACCAGCTCATGCATGCCTACTTTGCACGGTAATTGAGACATCCAACATCACTACGGTATTCACGCCTAAATGTTACTACAAGTTCATGCAAAGCATACCTACGGCTAGGATTCATACCAACGCAGAAGGACAACATTTCTACAAGTTCACGAAAAGGTCACCCACATCTAGGGTTTGCACTAACACAAGCAAAAAAACAAAACAGAAAAAAGCAAGTTAAAGAGGAAGTGTTGGAAGACATACCTGGGATTCGCTCGTCCGCTTTACTATTACCACACGGCCAGAATAAAAAATATATATAGGTGTAAATTAAAAGGAGAGACCAACCCTCTTTTTATAAGCGTGATACTTGGGGGTTTGAATAAGGAAACGACTTCCTATTTGAGTCAAGTAAGGAAAAGAGGCAACCGGGCCTGCGAAGACCAATCACCATGCCAAGACCGTCTGCGCCATTGCCTTGGCCCCACCATGCCAGGACGTTCGCCATGCTTGCCTCACCAGGACCGCACCATGCCTTGGCCCCACACGCCAAGCCTTCCGTCATGCTTGCCTCGCAAGGACCGCGCTATGCCTTGGCCCCACATGCCAAGCCCTCCACATACTTTGCCCCACCAAAATGCGTCATTGCCCTGGCCCCACCATGCCAAGTCGTCCGCGCCATGACTTGTCGCACCAACACCGACAACTCGCCAAGCCAGTGTCATGATGTTCCCTAACCCAGCCAAGGTGATGCATAGCCAGACTAAGCCGACGATCTTCATCTCACTATTTCACGGTCTACACCACGAATAGAATCTACGCAAGGCCTCCAAACACGAGGATCATAGACTCTCCTTACCTCTCGAAAAAGGTTAGTCGGACCTTCCTGACCATCTTTCCACGACTTGTCGTTTCGATTTTTGTCCTTGCCCGTCACCATCTTATGCTTATCTCGCAACAATGCTCCTGTTCCGAGCTAAGCAGGGGACTTAATGTTGATGGTGGTTTTTAGCTTAGGGATAAAATCGTAAAACCTTACAACTGGCATGACATCACTACAACCACTAGCGCATTTATTAAATCATTCAACATACCTACGTAAGAATTACCAGGGTACCTTTTTTTTATATACATGTGTCATGTTCCACGGCAGAACCCTTAGTATTGACCGACATCATCTTCGTACATACCAAACCCTAATTCTCATGCTACCACGCCAAGCCATGCCAACCATGCCAGCCGCACCACTGTGCCAATGGAAAACCATGCCAGCCACATCTCCACGCCAAGGCATACCAACCATGCCAGCCGCACCACTGTGTCAATGGAAAACCATGCCAGCCGCATCAATGTGCCAATGGAAAACCATGCCAGCCACATCTCTGCGCCAAGGCATGCCAACCATGCCAGTCGCACCACTGTGCCAATGGCAGCCACATCTCCGCGCCAAGGCATGCCAACGACATCTCTGCGCCAAGGCATGCCAACCATGCCAGCCGCACCACTGTGCCAATGGCAAACCATGCCAGCCACGTCTACCGCGCCAAGGAATGCCAACCATGCTAGCCGCACCATGCGCCAAAGGCATGCCAAACCCTTGGCCCCACCATGCCAAGCCAACCGCGCCTTGCTTTGGCCCCAACCATGCTAGCCGCACCATGCGCCAATGGCATGCAAACCCTTGGCCCCACCATGCCAATCCAAGCGCGCCTTGCCTTGGCCCCAACCATGTCAGCCGCACCATGCGCCAATAGTATGCCAAACCCTTGGCCCCACCATGCCAAGCCAACCGCACCTTGCCTTGGCCCCAACCATGCTATCCGCACCATGCGCCAATGGCATGCCAAACTCTTGGCCCCACCATGCCAAGCCAACCACGCCTTGTCTTGGCCCCAACCATGCTAGCCTCACCATGCGCCAATGGCATGACAAACCCTTGGCCCCACCATGCCAAGCCAACCGCACCTTGCCTTGGCCCCACCATGCCAAGTCGTCCGTACCAAACCCTTGGCCCCACTATGCCAAGACATCCGCGCCATTGGCCCCACCATGCCGGCCTTCCCTATGCGGCTACCAAAACGAAGGCGTGCGACGATCAACGACCACCCTTCCATCCTAGATGCAAATACTAGCCGTCCAAGGTCGCCAAACAACGCATGGTAACCTTTGTCCCAAAACTCTATTTTTGGCCACGCAAAACCGCGCCAAGGCATGCCATGCCAACCACCTTGCCGCGCCATATTATGTCATCCTTCCCCATGCGGCTACAAAAACGAAGGCGTGCGACGATCAACGGACACCCTTCCATCCTGGATGCAAATCCTATCCGTCCAAGGTCGCCAAAAAACGCATGGTAACCTTTGGCCCAAAACCCTAGTTTTGGCCACGCCAAACTGCGCCAAGGCATGCCATACCACATGTGCCAATGACATGCCAACCACCTTGCCGCGCCACACCATGCCGGCCTTCCCTATGCGGCTACCAGAACGAAGGCGTGCGGCGATCAACGACCACCCTTCCATCCTAGATGCAAATCCTAGCCGTCCAAGGTCGCCAAACAACGCATGGTAACCTTTGGCCCAAAACCCTATTTTTGGCCACGCCAAACCGCGCTAAGGCATGCCATGCCAACCACCTTGCCGCGCCATACCATGCCGGTCTTCCCCATGCGGCTGCCAAAACGAAGGCGTGCGACGATCAACGGCCACCCTTCCATCCTGGATGCAAATCCTAGCCGTCCAAGGTCGCCAAACAACTCATGGTAACCTTTGGCCCAAAATCGTAGTTTTGGCCACGCCAAACCGCGCCAAGGCATGCCATGCCACATGTGCCAATGGCATGCCAATCACCTTGCCGCGCCACACCATGCCACCCTTCCCTATGCGGCTACCAGAACGAAGGCGTGCGACCATCAACGACCACCCTTCCATCCTAGATGCAAATCCTAGCCGTCCAAGGTCGCCAAACAACGCATGGTAACCTTTGGCCCAAAACCCTAGTTTTGGCCACGCCAAACCGCGCCAAGACATGCCATGCCACATGTGCCAATGGAATGCTAACCACCTTGTCGTGCCATACCATGCCGACCTTCTCTATGTGGCTACCAAAACCAAGGCGTGCGACGATCAACGGACACCCTTCCATCCTAGATGCAAATCCTAGCCATCCAAGGTCTCCAAACAACGCATGGTAACCTTTGGCCCAAAACCCTAGTTTTGGCCATGCCAAACCGCGCCAACGCATTCCATGCCACATGTGCCAATGGAATGCCAACCACCTTGTCGCGCCATACCATGTCGTCCTTCCCCATGCGGCTACCAAAATGAAGGCGTGCGACGATCAACGACCACCCTTCCATCCTAGATGCAAATCCTTGCCGTCCAAGGTCGCCAAACAACGCATGGTAACCTTTGTCCCAAAACCCTGGTTTTGGCCACGCCAAACCGCACCAAGGCATGCCATGCCACATGTGCGAATGACATGCCAACCACCTTGTCGCGCCATACCATGCCGTCCTTCCCTATGCGTCTACCAAAACGAACGCCTGCAACAATCAACAGACACTTTTTCATCTAAGATGCAGATATTAGCCGTCCAAGGTTACCAGCTAACGCATGGAAACCTTTGGCCCTAGTTTGGTCGCGCCTAAACAAAACCGAAACCCTAACTTTTGGCCGCGCCTAAACTGGGACATATTAAATCCACACTGGTCATACTTTCATGCCACTGGCTACCAAGTGAAAGGTTGCAATAATCAACGGCTACGTTCCTCTTAAGATGCAAAATCTCGACCGTTGAAGGTCACCACCGAGCCGGCAAGTCTCCCAAGCTCAACTTTCCATACAACAACAACATGCTACATGTTTTCCATGAAAATATTGGAGACATCAAAACATGTCACAAACTGGGGGATGCTCATTGGGTATTGGTTTGGCGGTTTACAGCGTGCGTCGTACACTACGCTCGTTATTAGAAAGTTTCATAAGGATGAGGCGGTTAGTAAATACAGGGAGTAATGGTGAAACTCTTTCTTTTATGGAACATCAATTCCAAGCGTTACCGGTTAACACCTCCTCCCATTTACTCAACCGTTTTCCATTTCTTAATGAGACCAGAGTACATTTCACTTCGACTTGTATAAATAGGCATTACCTATTTCCACCTAACAACAAGTTCTGGTCAGGAGCATACAACACTCAGAAAACGTTTGCTAGCTTTCCCATCTGTTACCTTCCCACTTTGTGATACAAGTCACAAAACAACTACTCTTCCAGAATCAACTATTCTGGTCTCAACACTCTCTTCGCTTCCCTTCCCAAAACCAACCCTTCTCCTCCTCTTTGTGACCGAAACAAGTCTGGAACGGCCATTTTTTGTTTTATGCCGGATGTGTACAGATTGATCTCTCGAATCTAAAGTACTCCCTTGCAGTACATTGTTTAGGGTTTAGACTCGTTTCTCACCCACACGTCCGAAATTACCGAAATCAGCAGAAACCGTTTTCACCCTCAAACACCTGTATAGTTCTTCTTATGTTAATGATAGACAGGTTCAATGGAGCTTCATTCAAGAGATGGAAAAAATATGAACATGCCATGGGTCATAATTGGAGATTTTAACTCTACATTGTATAACTATGAAAGACAAAGTTACTCAACCAACCCAACTCAATCTCACCCAATAGTTTTCAATACTGTAACCTTCTTAGGCCTCATTTATATCCCCTTTACAGGGTATCGTTTTACATGGTCAAACCACAGAGATCAAGTAAATCAAGTGAACAAGACTGGACAGAGCCTTATGTTTCCCCTCATGGATGCACCTACTCCCAAATGCCATTCTAAAAAATATTATCCCCTCTGGTTCAGACCATGCTCCAATTCTTTTAATCACTAATCCACACTCAGAAAGCCTAAGAAAACCATATAGATTCTATGAACATTGGCTGTTAAACAAAACATGTAAAGAAGAAATCAAAAGAAGCTGGAGATGCAACTCACAAGGAACTGAAGCCTACAAGTTCACAAGAAAAGTCAGAGCTACCAAAAAAGGCCTCAAGGAATGGAGAATAAAGGAATATGGAGATACAGATAGAAGAATAAAAGAAACTCAAGACCAAATCCAAAACTGTTTAAACCAGCAGATGATAGACACTCAAGAGCATCAAAAATTACAACACCAACTAAAGAACCTGTATGAAGTCAAGAACATAACTGCAAACCATATAGGAACTCTAAAGTGTTTCGTGCTCAAGCCAATTACAGAAGAAGATGTAACCAAAGATGCTCTGAAAAACAAGCATGGGGAATGGAAAGATACAAGGAAAGAGATAGCTGCAATTCTCAAGGAACACTTCCAGGAAATAGCCACATCTAGTCAACCAGATGATGATAATGAGGTTATGAATCTTATTACTCCCTGCATTACTAAGACAGAAAATATATAGTTAACTGCAATTCCAACTGAACATGAAATCAAAAACAATGTGTTTCAGATAAGATCATGGTCATCTCCAGGTCCAGATGGATTTCAGGAAGGCTTTTATCAACAAAACTGGGAAATAGTTGGTGGTGATATTGTAAAAATGGTGCAAGAATTCTTCAGGAAGGGAAAAATTCTCAAGGAACTCAACTACACCTTTCAAACTCTCATAAAAAAAGCAATTGTATTCAAAACCCTTCAGACTTCAGACCCATCAGCTTATGCAACATCTCATATAAGATCATCTCAAAAATCATGGCAAACATGATGAAACCTCTATCCACAAATTAATATCCCCATGGAAAGTTGCTTATGTTCTGGTAGAAATATAATGGACAACACAATCATTGCTCATGAAGCCATACAATACATAAAAACTACTCAAAATAGCAATTGAGCTGTGGCAATAAAACTAGATATGTCCAAGGCATTTGATTGACTGGAGCGGAAATTCTTCATCAACATTCTCAAAAGACTGGGGTTCTCAGAAAAATGGTGGAAACTGGCTTCAGTCCGCGGAGTGGTGGAAACTGGCTTCAGTCCGCGGAATGGTGGAAACTGGCTTCAGTCCGTGGAATGGTGGAAACTGGCTTCAGTCCGTGGAATAGTGAAAATGGAAAATGGAAGGCTTGTTGGCTGGATCTCGGAATGATGGAGCGTTGGCGCTAACTTAACCACAGAGTGATGGAGCCATGGAGAGTTAGCTTGACCACGGAGTGCTGGAGCTATGGAGAGTTGGATTGACCGCGGAGTGCTGGAGCCATGGAGAGTTGGCTTGACCGCGGAGTGCTGGAGCTATGGAGAGTTGGCTTGACCACGGAGCGTTGCAGGTTGAGCGGCTGGTGTTCCTCGTGCTGGCGCGCTGGTGGTTCGGTCATGGAGCGGAGATATTGGCACACGGCTTGTTCGGCTATGGAGCATGAGTGTGATGCGCCCAGTCATATATTCCCATTCATGGAGCAAGGAGGAATCCTTCTTCTGTTCAAACTTTAGAAACTTCGTTCGTATGAAAAGGGGTATCGACCCTCTTCTGTTTTTGTTGCTCGTCCGGCTCCATGCTTTCGTTTGCAGCGTCTGGCTCCTCTTCGTAATTTTTTAGAGGTGGTAGAGAGAGCATTAACGGAAATAAAGAAATATCCAGTAGTTATAATCAGCATCAAGGCGATCCAGGAGAACTCAAGGTAGGTGCTCTTTTCAATTTTGCGCATGTGGCCACTCAACAGTACCATCGATCTTCTCCAGAATGTGTAATAAGGTTCTGACTCCAAAAGAATGAGTATCTGACTTCTCAGTAGATTTCAAAATTTACTAAACTCCATTGCACTCTTGGGATGGATGGATGAAATATATGCTCAGCAATGATCATGTCAGGGCTAATCTTGGAGATTGTGGTTGTGTTGTTGGTCCATCCTTTATTTTAGGTTATTTGGTGCCTGGACTTTCTGATTGCGATGATGATATGTTGTGGATGCTTGCATGGTCGAAATCTTATGGGGCCGTTGGGTGAAGTAGACGAGCTGAGAGCGTTCTGTTGCTGATGTTCTGCTATCAAATCTTCAAGGACTTCATTCCAAGCGACATCCTTTGAACCATCTTCTGAACCTTCGACTATCATCTAGAATGGGATGCGATGAGTAGTCCCCAGTTATACTCCTGTCTGGTCATAGATCCGATGGCGTGGACGGATCTGTGAATATCTCTGCAGCATGCTTTTGGAGTCTTTGATGCACGTGTACGGCTTCATGTTGAGAGATTCCCGCGGCTCGCGAAACATCGACAGTGACGATGTTGAAATCAGAAATAAACTGGTTGAGAGAAGCGAAGGCATCCCATGCTGGTAGTCCCCATGTGTAACTATTTTGAGCCTATTTTCTCGTGAAGGATGTGCTTCTACTGCATTCGATGGTAAGGTGGTGATTGCGTTTAATCTTCTAAACCTGAAGGAGGCTTCAGTCCCCAAATGTAGCCTACTTTGTTTGTATCACCTTAAATCTACGCCTATGGGATTCGTTACAAGCTTATTATACTCTCCTGGATGCGATATTGGGATACTTGGAACATCACATGGACGAAGTATTCCAGATGACGAAGAGGTGGAAGTGAAAGAGTTATGTTATTAATCGTGGCTCCCACTATTTCTTCAAGAAAAATGTTTCAGCCGCGTATATGGAGTTATCTCATGAATCTTGATTGTTGTCGGGGATGGACCGCGATGAGCAGTCCCCAGTCGTACTTATCTTTGGTTATTGAAGTTTTTTCCTCTGAGTAGGCTTGGGATCCGTCATGGGCCTCGTAAAGTGTTGCAGACGCCTTCTGGGCAGAGAGGTGATGATATCCTTACGCTACACCTTTGAAGAGTAAATGACCTTGTCGTGGCTATGAATTTTGGGTTGACCGTGTCTCCTGAGATTTGACAGTAAAGGGATTCCGTGTAGAGCCTCAGTCCCCAAGTTTGGTTTACACGTTTCTATCTTTATAGTGGTTGTTGTTATGGTAAACCTCTGGCTGGTATCAACAAACGAGCAGCAACAGTTCTTGGCAGCATATGTGGTCCGAAGAGACTACATCGTCTTGGAAACAAAATAGGTTGGAAGGAATTACATGGGCGTTCATAGAAGCAAACGGGTTGGCTGGATGCGTAAGCGAGTAAACTGTCCACGACCACGAGCTTTGGAGAGATAGAACAAAAAGTGGCCACAACTACGAACCTTGGCTGGCTGCGATCACGATCCTTGACAGCGAGGAGGGTGGTGACTACGGGGACGAATCTTGGAAAGAAGGAGTGTGGCGGTTACGGCACGATCTTTGGAAGGACGAAGTGGCAGCTACGACACGATCCTCGGCAGGAGGGAGGCGTTGAAGCGGTTTCTGCTCTTGGAGAGGACGTTGAAGATTATGGAGCAGAACGCTGAAGCTTCGGCTTCGGATCCTGGAGCATCTTATGGAGAGAACGCTGAAGCGGAGCGGCTGCTGGAGAACGTTCAAGTGGAGCGACTTCTGGAAAGAACATTAAAGCGTATCCTAGAGAGAAACGTTGAAGCGGCTCCTGGAGAAAACCCCAGTGAGGGCGTTATCAACCCTTGACTTCGAAAAACGACTTGATATGATATGGCATATGGGAAGATGGCACAAGTAGTGTTGATCGGCAAGTCGTGTTTTTCTTCTCATGGGAAAGAATACGCTTCTTCTGTTTGATTTTCCCTTGCAAATCTCAGAGCCTTGATGGTTACAATGTTGAAGTCAGAGGCCGCGTCAATCAGCGTGCTGTCAAACTCGACATCCTTCAAGTGAACAGTGGTTAGGAATCCCCAGTTCCATCTATCAATCGTGCTTTCCAGGAGAGGTTGGGGTTTGGGAACGACTTCCCTGACTGGAAACAACAGTTTTCCTGATGCAGTGCCGTTGAGGGCTGCAAATATGTCTTGACGCTGCGCCTTTGAGAAATACAGAATCTCGCATAAATATTTCATCATAGACTGCACGATTTTGTGGGCGGAATCCTCAGAAATCAAGCAGGTCCTGACGGAAAGAGGGTCTCTGTGAACTCAGGAGGGTTGCTGATTTTATTTGCCTTGATTTTGGAGAATTCGTTCCCGATCTTTACGTGTGATGAAATTGGATCGCTGATTCCTTTCTACTGGGAACTCAAGAGCAACGCGAGCCTTTTCATCTATAAACGTGCGTCCTGCTGAAGTGCCTGCGCCGGATATTAAAAGTATTCCTTGTCAGCTCCATATGGGGTTGACGTGACTCTTGTGGCAGCCGCTCCGTTAGTGTATTGAGGAAAATAGGTATCTCTTTCTGAGTCGAAGCCATGTACGTCTGAGCTCTAGCAAGAACTTCGTGTCTTTCCATCAAATCAGCAATGGTAATATGGGATCGGCTTCCTCTGGATCCCCCAGTCTCTCGTCATGATGGTGGAGTAGCAGCGGCACTGGTGACGGTTGGAGGTGTCACACTTGAAGAAACGTTGGGGGTGGCGGAAGCGACTCTGGCTCTGGTGATCGGAGGTGTAACGCCTGAAGGAACATTTTTCGTGCCGCTGAGTTCTACCATATTGAGATCGGGATTGAAAAATGGACTTAGAAATTGAAAACTGATATTGCAACCGAGAGATTAATCTCCCACTGTGGTCGCCAATTGTTTGTGGGTGAAAACCGTTTCTGCTGGTGTTGGTAAATTTGGGTGTGTGGATGAGAAACGAATCTAAACCTTAAACAATGCACTGCACGGGAGTACTTTTGATTCGAGAGATCAATCTGGACAATCCTGGCCTAAACCAAGAAATGGCCATTCCAGGCTTGCTTCAGTCACAAAGTGAAGGAGAAGGGTTGGTCTTAGGGAGGGAAGCGAAGAGAGTGTTGAGACCAGAATGGTTAATTCTGAAGATGTGGCTTGTTTTATAACTTGTATCAGAAAGTGGAACTGGCTTGCAGGGGGAAAAGCTATCAGTTCTTGGTGATTTCTGGATACTATGTTGTTGCCGACCAAAAACTTGTTGTCTGGTGGAAATAGGTGAAACCTATTTATACAAGTCGTAATAAAACGTACCCTGGTCTCTTAGGAAGTGGAAACAATTGAGTGGTGGAAGAGCGGAGTAACGTGTAACGTCAGAATTTGTGCTTTAATGATGAAGGAAGTGGATCCGTTTACACCATTACTTCTTTCCATTACTAACCGCCTTGCTTCATGACACTTTCTTGTAACGGGCGTATTGCACGCCGCATGTTGTAAACCTCCAGACCAATACCCTGATGAGTATCCCCCAATTTGTGACATGTTTGATGTCTCGAGTGTTTTTGTGGAAAACATGTATCACTTTGCTACGTGTGGCAAATCAAAGTCAAGGGACATGCCGCAGGAAAATAACGTGTGATGCTATTAGTCTTGTCTTGGATGGTCGCCTAAAAGTTGCCACAAGCCTGTCAGTTCGGTGGCGAACTTGGATGGCTGAGATTGCTTCTCATGAGGAAGGGTAGTCGTTGATTATGGATACCTTCTGTTGGCGCCTGATAATGGCGCAGTGGCGCCTTTAGTGCATGCCAGTGGTACTACGACATGGTTGGCATATTTCGTGCATGTCAGTGGAACGGTGGTGCAAGTGGCGCCTGGCGTAGCCATGGCCACTAGATTTAGGCGGCTAGTCGCCTAAAACTTGCCACAAGCCTGCCAGCTCGGTGGTGAACTTGGGTGGTTGAGATCGCATCTCATGAGGAAGGGTAGCCGTTGATTATGGATACCTTCTGTTGGCGCCTGATAATGGTACGATGGCGCCTTTAGCGCACTCCAGTGGCATTGCGGCATGGTTGGCATAGTTCATGCATGCCAGTGGCGTGGTGGAATGGATGACATAGTTTGTGCATACCAGTTGCACGATGGTGAAAGTGGCGCCTGGCGTAGCCATGGCCACTAAAATTTTTGCACGTTGGTGTTAGACTCAAACATGGTGTGGCAACATCAGTTTTAATGGCCACATTGATCCCCCATGTTCAGTGGGACATTGTTTGGATCGGTTGGCGCGGTAACTTTGCCTAAATTAGGGTTTGGCATGTTGAAACCCTAATTAGCGTATATGGGATGTAGCATGCGGTAGGTGGCCGTTTGGAATGTGCACTTGGCATGCCTGTTTTGCGTGTGCGATTGGCATGCTTTTGGCATGTTTGGCATGTGCGCCTGGCATGTTTGTTTTTGGCATGTTTGGCATTTCGTTAGCATGTTGGCATGGTTTTGGGAAGACAACTTAGTATGGAGACCTCTTGACGCAATTTCCACCTCTTTTAAGTCTGTGGAATGTTTAGAGCAACCTGATTGGTCAATGAAAGTAGGGAGCCGGCCAATCATAGGCGTGGCTACCCTTTTGGTGTGCGTGGCAGGTTTAATGCGACCTGATTGGACGACGGGGAATAGGGCCGGCAAGTATGGGCCCAACCACAACTCATGGGAGTGTGGGCAAGTTTAAAGCGACCTGATTGGTCGGAAAAGGAATAAGGGCCGGTTGGGTAGCATGGGGCATGGCCAAGTGGCGTCGGGTAGCCTATAGCATGGCGACGCTTCCCTCGTTGTTGCTCCTACTCCGCGGCTATGTTTATTCTTTGCTTTCTGACTGAGTATTTTGTGCAAGGGGTTCTGCCAGGGAACATAAGCACAAGAAAAGTACTCAGCAGGCTCCGGCATTTGTGAGTAATGCAGCTAGGAGCTTATATACTCATTAGGCTCTATACTAGTGGAAAATTCATCTAGGAGCTTGAGTTTCAATATAATATGAAGAAAGACATAGGCGTTCATCAGATTTTGATATATTCTCCAAATTCCCTGGGGAATATAGACATATCAATGTCTAATACATCTGATGCCGGGTTAGGTAGATAGACTTTTATAAATTTACCCCTGAACTAAAAACCACCATCAACAGGGGTTCAAAGGTTTGTTATACGTGCTAAGTGTGACCGTAGCCTCGACGATATGGAGTTGTATGTATGTTTTAGAATTATTTTGTTTGATTTGCTCGAGGACTAGCAAAGTCTAAGTGTGGGGGAATTCGATAGGTGTCTAAAACACCTTGATATTTATATATTGTGGTTATGCTTTCTTTGCTAAGTTTTCTTGTAAAATATGTATCTTATGTTTGATTTTGAGTGTTTAGGTACTTTGGAGTCATTTGGAACAAAAGAAGAAGAAAGTCGCTTAAAAGGCAAAAAGGTGCAAATGCTGTTAGAGGCGAAATTATTTCTCATTATTTGCTTTTATTTCTTCATCTCTGTCTGAAAAGCATGTCGGCTTTAGTGATGTAAATTCATCTATCTGAAAAGCAAGACAACTTTGGTGATGAAGAGAAATTGAAGAGAAGAAATGGATTTGAGAAGCAAGAGACGACTGTTGTTGATGGAAGAATTCAAGGGAAGAAAAAGCGGCAAAGTGGATTGCATCCGTGCACGTGACTAAAGCTCATTGGAGGCCAAGGACATTGTCAGCGAAGATGGAGCTAAAAGACAATTTAATTATCGTTGTTGCGGTCAGGAAAATACAAGGGCATGGACTTGAAATGAAGCTTGTGTGCTGGAAATATGAATCATGGTTGTTGAACGTCTGAGATAGTCTGAAGTTTTTGACATGGGCTTAATAGCTCGGCAGTTACAAGCCTGGAAACCTGCTGAAATAAAAGAGTGTCAGAAGCCCACTGTATTTGTTTGTGGAGTTCATCAAGGAAGTCACACATGTGCATTCAAGATGGGAGAAAAATTAGGTCTCCTTAGAGCAACTGCAGTGGACGAGCAAACCCATAATTATGGTCCAGGGACGAGACGCAACGGGACGGAGTAAAGACTAAAATATGGACCAAAACCAAATTCCAGACCATATTTGGTCTGGGACCAAGACCAAAACTATATATAGTGGAGCGGATGTATAATCACCGTTTGTCATCGGGCGTGTATATAATCTACGCCTGTTGTGAAACGTACGTAAAGTCACCGCCCCATAAAGAGGCGTATATATAAGTTACGCCCGGTTCAGGCGTTGCTGAAATGTTCGCCCGTTGGGACGTTGCTAAAGTTTACGCCCCACGTCAGGCGTTCATAAAATTAACGCCCCATTCAGACGAAGATTATACAAACGCCCCAGCCCGGCGTTGATATTGTTAACGCCCCACGCCAGGCGTATATATAGTTAACGCCCCATCCCGGCGTTTATATTGTTAACGCCCCACGCCAGGCGTATATATAGTTAACGCCCCAGACAGGCGTTGATATAGTTAACGCCCCACGCCAGGCGTTTATATAGTTAACGCCCCATCCCGGCGTTGATATAGTTAACGCCCCACTCCAGGCGTATATATAGTTAACGCCCCAGCCCGGCGTTGATATTGTTAACGCCCCACGCCAGGCGTTTATATAGTTAACGCCTGTTGTTGAGCGGACTTAATAGCTCCGCCCCAAGCTTGAGTTTAAAAAAAAAATTAAAATACTTAGACAAAATTGATTTTGAAATTTTTTTATACCGTTGGTAATTCGAACGTTGAAGAAAATGGAACGTTGGATAATTTGGAACGTTGGAAAGTTTGGAAGACATTTTGGAACGTTGAAAATTTCGGAAGAAACACCTATATATACACATGATATCCTGTGACATTTTCCCACGACTAATACTTCAAACTATCTATCACACCAATAAGAAGAAATATTATTTCTGCTTTCAAATCATTTGGAAAATTTTCACGGATTCGCTTACAATGGCACCAAGAGTAGCACGAGGTCCAAATTTTACGACAATCGAAGATGTAACGATGTGTAAAATTCATTTATCTATATCTCAAGATTCTAGTGTTGGAGCTGATCAATCAGAGGCGACGTTGTGGACTCGTATCAAGGATGATATTGAACTTCATTTACCTAATAATCCAGAGCGGTCTTGGAGTTCTTGGCAAAAACGATATCAGGGAATAAGTAAAGATGTGGCGTTATTTTCGGCAAAAGAGGCAGAAGTTGAAGGTGAATATCATACTGGATGGGGTCCTGAAAAGAAGGTAAGCATTCTTGATTTTTCGAACAATTGTTTTCTAATATTTAATAAGCGCCCATGTACTTAAGTGTTTTTAAAAACATTAACAGCTTGAAGAAGTTAACAAGAGGTTCAAGGAATGCAACGATGGGAAAAAATTTAAGCACGAAGAGTGCTACCCAATTGTGTTAGAAAATATAAAATATAATCGGCGATCGACTTTTGTATTCGATACGACGCATGATTTGGACACTTATGAGAATAACGAGGAAGATGATGAAGGACCGCAAACAACAACTCAAGGAGAGACCGGTAACGACACAGATGGGGGAGACATAAAGAACACATATCTTCGTAAGATGGGGAAAAAAGCAGCAAAAAGATTGAAGAAACACAGGGAGAGAGAAATCCAGTCACCAAGAGGAATTGATGGGAATAATTATTAAAGAACAACAAAATTTCAATACTCATTACCAAGCACAATCAAGATTCAAGATGGAACAAAGAGCAGCAGAGTTTGCAGCAAAACAAGCTGAACATGCGGCAAAAATAGCCAAGCAAGCTGAAGACGACGAATTTCGCATCATTATGATGGATCTTCAAAAAATGGATCCTGTACAACAAGAGTACTTCCAACTTCGCAGGGCGGAGATAGTTCGGAATAGAAGAAACCAATCTTAACACAAAGGAGGAATAGTTCAAACCTTAATTATTTCTCCTATTTAGTGATTAGTAGTATTATTAGTATTATTATGTTTTAAATTTCTTATTATCTGAACAATTAGCATTATTATTATGTAATTTTTGGATTTTAAATTTACTTCCGTTGATTTGAATTAAATTTCTACTTTTTTGAAACATACGACCTTAATTAAAACTTGAGGATGTTTACATACAAAGAGATAATAGAACGTACAGCAAAATCATTTGGGAAAACTTGAGGATGATTACCAAATTTAACATAGAAAGGAAATGACAAACGACAATTTTTAATTCCCATATTCTTCCCATATATATTCGATCAAGTCATCACGCAAGCGAATATGTGCATCTTTGTTACGCATTGCACGTCGGCGTTGCTGAGCTCTAATTTGGGAAAACTCGTCACTATTTCCTCTTAATATATTAACCGGTGCTGCGTTGCTACGTTGTTCATAAACATGTGGCCAGTCACCGGGTAGACGCTCATCCTCGACTATCATATTATGTAAGATAATACAAGTTTTCATGATATAGGCAAGCACATCTGGATTCCACATTCTTGCAGGTTGTTTGATGATTCCAAATTGTTGTTGAAGTACACCAAATCCCCGTTCAACATCTTTTCTTGCACCCTCTTGCATCGATGAAAATATTTCCTTTTTCCTACCAACCAGATGTTTAATGGCCATAATAATAGTAGGAATCTCTGGGTATATTCCATCACCTAGATAATACGGCATATCATATGAATGTCCGTTCACCTCATAGCTCACCGGCGGTGCTTTTCCTGTTACAAGACTTCGAAAAACATATGAACGGTTCATAACATTAATATCGTTGTTAGAGCCGGGCATACCAAAAAAAGCATGCCAAAACCATAGGTCATACGACACCACTGCCTCCAACACGATAATTTCGCTCTCTTTATACGCGGTGTAAGCCCCAGATTCTTCCGACGGACATCTATCCCATTTCCAATGCATGCAATCTAGACTACCCAGCATCCCAGGAAATCCCCGGTCTTTGTTTTGCTTGAGAAACAGTTCAATATCACCAGCCGTTGGTTCACGCAAATATTCTTTCCCATACACATTCACAATCGTCTTACAGAACCTACGAGTAGCTTCCATCACAGTTGTTTCTCCTATGCGTAAGTACTCGTCTATTGCATCTGCCGCACATCCGTAAGCTAACATTCGTACTGCTGCTGTTACTTTTTGATGAGGGTTTAATCCTAAAACTCCACAAGCATCGGGCTTTTGAACAAAATATCTGTTTGCATTGGTAACACCTTCCACTATCCGGTTAAACAATTGTCGACGCATTCTAATTCTTCTGCGAAAAACATTGGGTGGTTGGTTTGGGTACAGAGAGAAATAGTCGTTCCATAGAAGTTCAGCCCCTGACTCACGATCTCTTGGTATTCTGATACGAGTTTGAGGCCATTTTGAATTTGTAACAAGGACTCCCAAACTAACGGCCATGTTATTTTGCATAATTTCTATTGCATCATCATCCGAGGAATAAAAACTACTATTAGAAGAAGAAGATGAAGAAGAAACAGAAGAGCAATAATGAGCCGTTTTCTCATAGTGTTCCATTACTATATGAAGCAGAAGAGATGTATTGTTATTCATATATTGAGTGATCAGGTCTTTAATTTATAACCCATTTTCAAGAGCATTAAAAAAACCAAAAATAGATATTTTTTTGGGTTCACGCAAATGTGTTTTCCAAAAAAGATAAAGTGTTTGTCAGTGACCTGATATGACTATACTATATATGATATGACTATACTATATAAGATAAGAAAAGATAACTCCAAAGACAGGTCATCTAAATAGTCATAACAAATTAACCCTTCATATTATCATTATCCGAAGTCGACGATCTTGGTGCCATAAAAGGCATGTGCGTTCTCGCATTGGTATTGACTGAGGACATTGTTGAAGCTGATCCTTGATTCATACAACTCCAAACTTGTGATGGCATTGTTTGGGAAAAGGAACCGTATCCAAGGGGAGGTTGGACAGTGTGCGGCATACGGAAAAGAGATAGTTGTTGCTGCAAATCAACGTTCGCATTATTTAGCCTTTGTATTTCTGCTTCTTTCGACATAATAACGTCCATCCTCTCCTTCGTTTGTTTTAATGTAAATTCGCGAAATTGTTGATTAAAATCAGCATTTTCTTGAAATAATGTGTAAGCTTCATGCTGTCAAGAAAAAATAAAATACATAAGTACAAATATACCAACAAAAATCGAACGTACAATAAAAAGTCGAAAGTACACTTACGTGGGATAATAGATGTGGAGGAGGGATATGTACATGTTCAGCAGGTTGTTCAATTGGTTCCGTATACAAGTCACCGACATACCCATATGTATGGGCTTCCCAAATAGGATGAGTCACATAATCTTTGTAGTTGGTTACCATTCTCCAGTATTGTAAATATATATCATAATATTTAACAACTTGCACTATCTCTGTTGCATCGACCAAACCTTCTTTTTTTAGGCGTTCGGCTTGAATATTGCCAATATCCCCTATAACTGTGTGTAGTCTTATAGGAACAGCGAAAGTACAATGGTTTTGCCGCCAACACCTTTCACCAAGATACATGTTGTGCTGTACAGTTAGAAAGGGAATAAGAATTTAGTAAGTATGTTATATAGAAAAAAAGTATGTTATATAGTAAGTATGTTATATAATAAAATTTAATTATTAATTCACAATGCCCATGTAAGAAAATATATATCTCGAGTCTGATAGCCGCGTAGCCGTGCATCCCATATCAGATGCAAGAACTTCTCTGTATGATTCCCATGGGCGCCATGTCACTTGTTCAGCAGTAAGCTTACTCAGTAAATCCCTACAACGGAAAATATCATTATTCTTCGGTACATTCCATTTAGAAGATACGGGCCATTTTTGTTCTGTACTCGCCTCTGGGATTTCTGGTCGACATATGCCCAGGTATTCATACCCCCAAAACTACTCCATCAAAATAATTAACCAATTTAATAACTTAACAACAAAATAAACAATGAGAGGAAAAATAACTAGATTGAAAGAATACCTCTAATACTTGGAATGGACCACATAGTGCCTTTTGTCTCCTCCCAGATAAACGGAGTGCCGCATACAATTTCGAAAACGCAGCACCACCCCAGTCATACGTGGATACTACATCAAGATTTTCAAAAGCAGATAACCATCCAGCATCAATATAAGTCTTTGCATTAGAAAAGAAAAAATGTCCCAAAACATACATGAAAAAGGCAATTGCTACTCTATGAGCAAGGGTGCTATCATTTTCAGCCGCAACCAACTTGTCTTCGAAGAAATATGACCTTAAATATTTAATTGTAATTGAATTTGAAACCCACGACGGTGCTTTTGGACAGAGCGTGACATCTTGGATATCCGGAAAGATATGCTCACGAACATGTTCAAATTGGTACTTCCCCGAATCATAAGGAACATCAGGCCCATCACCGATACTCAGTCCAGTCAACATGAGCCAATCTAGGGGGTGAATCCCATCTCACCAAATGGGAAGTGAAAAGTGTTTGTTGTATCCCAAAACCGCTCAGCAATATAATCAACCATTGAATGGTTGGTTTCGCTACATTGTATGTCCAGTAAATTTTTCCATCCGGCTTTTTCAATAATATATTTAGCTCTAGGACAGTGTTGTGAAATAGTTTGATAGTGATGAATTACCGATGCCAAAAATCCACGATGTTGATACTTCAATTTGTGCTCCCCTGTAAATGTGATGTCCGTAGTAGCGTGCGGTTTATCATCTTGCAGTATAGGAAACCTCCCTAACCGGGGAATATAAACCTCCTTAATTGTACCAGTAGGGATTAAGTTATAATCCTCTTCGGCTACAGATTTTTGTTTCTTGTTCGTCTTCATGCGACCATTGAACCGCGCTGTGAATTTGTTCAACATCTGTGCACACACAATATAGATGCAGTTACATTATTAAAAGACCAACCCTCATTAACGAATATTTTTATTAGTCCATCACCATTTATATTCCAAATACTATAAATCCTTAACACAAACCATATCAATTCCAAATTCTATAATTCCACAAACACAAATTAAATCGTCACCGATGCATTTCGAAAATCATTACAAGATTCCACAACCCAATTTAATCACTTCAAGATTCCATAAAAATCACTAAAAAATCAATTCCATACTCACGCAATTAGCTCTTCTACATATGTAACTCCCAAAATTTACATAACTACAATTTACATAACTAAAATTAATCACCTCAAAATTCAATAAAAAACAATACAAATTCAATTATTGGTAACCATATTCACATACAACATGCATAAAAGCAATAATTAATCCAATAATTTACATAACTACAATAATTTAAAATTAATCCAATAATTTACATAACTACAACTATTGATAACCATATTCACTAAAATTAATTACCAACAGACAACATGCAGAAAAGCAATAAAAGGAAGCTCTCAATTGAAATAGGTTGATTGAAACAGATGAAGGGTGAGAACTATTTCCCACATAATCTACATAACCACAGATTTTTAAAATACCCAAAAATTATAAATCTATTCCGCCCACAAATTAGATCTTCTATAACTATTTTCGGCAAAAATTTAACCAAATTTACATAAGCAGCAAATATGGTTTTTTTCACATACATATTAATCTCTAAAAAAACATAAAACACACATACCCAATTAAATTTAACCAATTTCATATTCATATTTGTTCGTTAAAACCCAATTTTATATAAACTAATTTTAACAAATAAAACCCTAAATAAATTATACAACGATAAAACAAAAGAGATTAAGAAAAAAAACATACCTCTTTTGTAACTCGGGTTCATCAAGTATCTCGTTTTTTTCTTTTCTTTTACTGCTCGTTACTGTGATGTATGTGTTGGTTCAGAAGCTGTGTTTGTGGGCGGTAGAAACAAAGAGGAGGTAGAAAAGAAAAGAAGAAGACGGAGAAGATTAGGGTAAAGGGCAAGTGAACACGTGGGCTATACGTGGTGGTTAGAGATTGTCTGGGCTTTAATTCCACACGTGCTCGATACGTGTGTTAATACAAGTCCAACACTATACGTACGCCTGCCATGAGGCGTTGATTCCTTCATTCGCCTGAGTGAAACCAAGCGTTGATTATACGTACGCCTGAAACAGGCGTTGATTATACGTTCGCCACACCAGGCGTAGATTATACGTACGCCCCTTCTCCGAGCGTGAACTATATGTACGCCCCACAACCAGCGTATTCTTTACCAACGCCCCACAACCAGCGTTAACTATATCTCCGCCCGGCCCAAACAAAGATTATACAAACGCTCCACATGCAAGCGTGGATTATACATCCGCCCGACTAAATATACTCCACTGCCTTAACGTGACACTACAGATTAAACTCAAATTTGATCGTTAGTTTTGGTCTTTGATCTTTGGTTTTGATCGTACCACTGTGGACGCTCTTACAATCCAATTTGTGCAACCAGGTGAACACCATTCCTCTCTTAATTCACAACAGACATTTCACTTCTCGTTTCATCCAACTCTCAGCCATGTTTGTCGTCGATTTAGCCGTGAATTTGGTGGCTGTTCATCATGGGTCGAAATATTTATCTGAAGCTGAGAAGAAGAAGGAAGAATGGAGTAAATTTGCTGGTATTTTGGACCAGAAATAGGGAGGAAAGTGAGATGTTGAATCGATGGTTTCTGGAAGGAGAAATGGACACTGTCACTGCAGGGGTTGAGAGCAATGAAGGAGTACGAAGAATGGCAGATTCAGATGTATGGCTTGGGTGAGAATTCGTGCAAGAAAAGTGATGTCTGGATCGTGGGATTTTGGTGGTGTTTTGAACAGATTTGAATGCCGGGGAAGAGGAAGAGAAACAAGTGCTGTTGGCCTGATTTTGTAATTTTTTGTGTGGGTTCTCAAGAGCACTTCGACCGCAACAGAAACAAGGCGAGATGGCTTGAACTGGTGGTGGAAATATGGGTCTGTTGCAGTCATTGATTCAGCTGCTGAACAAGGTGATTTTAGGGCAAATTCGTGAATGGAAATGAACAGATTTGGGGATCCGATGCTGCTGGGTATGGCGATTAAGAGGAAGATTTCAAGTAGTTTCTGCTGACAAGAACAATGAAGGGTGTAGCTCGAATTGCAGGCTTAATTGATTCGATTTGGAGGAGATATGGCGAGTTCTTGAGCTGAATTACAGCTGTAATATGTTGCTGCTACAACTAATATAGTGAGAACTATTTCCAGGGAATTGTGATATTGTAATTGATTGAAGTTCTTGAACTCAGTTTCAGGTGTTGCTGTGATTCGAAGGCAGTCCAAGACACGGTTGCAGTCATGGGTTGATTAAGAGAGTACAAAGGGTTAGACGCAAGTAAGGAGGTGATGTTGCTATCTTGATTTGAACAGATGATTATGCTGTTGAAATGATGATTTTTGATGGTTGTTCCAAGAAGATTCGAAGGGGTTTCTGAAATGGATTGTTAACAGGGATTTGAACTGGCAACATGGGTCGAATTTGTGAGGGTTTGGTCAAGTTTTTATCAGGCAAAAGAGCTGGGGTTGCTGCCAGGGTTCGATGGCAGTTTAAGACTGTTGCTGCCATGTTTAGTGGTCGCGTTTGGCAGTAGCTGGGACCTGACTTAGAGGCCACTGGATATGGAGATTTGGGTACAGTTTGGATCCAGATTTGGCGGTCTGTAGGGTTTGTGAATGTTGAGGATTGCTGGGTTTGTTGGAAGTTACGATATTGGAGGAGAAGAAAAGATATATAGAGGCGCAGAAATACAGCAGAAAGGCTACTTTTTTCATCACTGTTTGGGCGCCTGCGAAGTGCTGGAGAATTCCTGAAACAGCTTGTCTGCACCTGTTTTACACAGAAGCAACTCTGGTTTGCTGCCTGGGTTTATTCTTAATCCTCTTTCCCTTTTGAACAACTTTAAACCATATATTTTAGTGGGAATGTTAAATTGCCCTTCATTTTGACTGACTTGGGACAAATACCCTTAAGAATCTTTATAAATGTCCTTGATAGCATAATTGAAAATTTATTTAAAATAAATAAATTATTCATTGCCATATTTAACCTTCCTTTCTCACTGGAAAAAAATCCACCACCATCTTCATCGCTGCAACCAACCCCACAACCTACACCACTAGAACTAGTACCACCATCTTCATTATGTCCGCCACTACTATCAACAGATCTATTATGATTTGTGTTTAATCCGTGTTCTATCATGTTTTGTTTCCTCCTCTTCCGTAACGACATCCATCGACAACATCAGAAGTAGAGATTTTGTTCTGAATCGATGGAGAACAGTCGATGAAAATCAGCAATAACAACTGAATACAAAGGTTAATTAACAAAAACTAATATCTCCTTATCGTTCTAGAACGATTCTTCTTCTTTTTTTGCTGATGTCGGTAACCTAATAGCTCCGGTTTCATCTCGATTCTCATTTCTGATTTATAATCAAAGTTTAGATTTACATTAATCGCATCTTTATCTTGCTTCTGACATGGATCTGTTTGCAGGCTTGGAACATCAATAGAGAAATGAAGTCAGGCATTGAGTTGAAACATAATGAAATAGCTAGATTAGAGTATGTTGAAGTTGAGAAGAATGGGCTTTGTTTGGATTTGATTTTGAACAAAGAAAAAAGATGATTGCTGTTATTAATGGAAATTGAGGTTTGACAGTGGCTAAGTTCAATGAAGAATTAGTACCTGTATTATTCAATTCGGGGTTTTAAGTGACGAACTACAGAGAACTAGTTAAAGAAGAAGATGGGTATTGGCTGCTGCTGTTATAGGGAAGAGATTCGGGATGGAGTTCATTGGAGCTGAGAAGATAGAGAAGAAGAGAGGATGTCCTATGATGGTGCTGTTGTGTTGCAGTAGTTAGGATATTGCAGTTCAAGATGGTTGTGTGGATATAATGGAAGAAGCTAGTATTTTAGTAATGGAGTGTAGTTGGTTGATGTGTTGATGCTATTATTGCAGTGTCATTGCAAGTGGTTGATGGACAAGACTGAGATGGAGAATAAAAGAACAAGATACTGAATAATGAAGTAATTAGGTCTTGTTTAGGAAATTGATTCTCCGAGCTGATGGAATTCTGGGATGTGAATGAATCTCTTGTAGATACGTATGCTAGGGAGTGAATTCACAGAGAGGTGATGCTGGTTCTGGTGTCAGGTGCCAAGATGTAGCTGATGGATGTTATAGATGACATGGTTTTGCAGTGATGAACAGGGGGGAGAAGGAGAGGATGGTGAGTGTAGATTGTTATGAATCTGTGTTAATGTCCGTGGTTGAATTTGTTTACTCAAGAAGCTAGAGGAAGTAGTTATCTGTGGTCAAGGGAATGATGGTGTTGGTTGATGAAGCATTGAAGAAATGATGTGGAGTTGATATGGCTGAATTACAAGTAGTGAAGCAATAGATGTATGTTTAGGAATTGTAGGTGATGGAGAGTTGAGCTACAGCATGCAGTGTGATACTGCTGCTTTACAGCTGAAATGGCTAGGTCAAGAAGGAGCTGTATGTGAGGTCTGCACTGGTGGAAGACAGCTAGTTGAAGCCGAGTAGTGAGAATTTGTTGAATAAATAGAACTCAAGATTGCAGGGGAGCTGTAATGATGCTGGAACAATTGTGCTCGGATGCAGAGAATGAAGTTGTAGCACTGGTGGAAGACAACTAGTTGAAGCCGAGTAGTGAGAATGTGTTGAATAAATGGAACTCAAGATTGCAGGGGAGCTGTAATGATGCTGGAACAACTGTGCTGGGATGCAGAGAATGAAGCTGTAGCGGTGTGGATTGAATGAATGGGTTTGTTAAAATTGCAGGTTGGGATTGAATGAGGATGTCCTATGCTGATGATGATGTTGTTGTTACAGAAATTTCAGGAAGTAACAGGTGCAGTAGATTTCAGGTATACTCTCTCTTGATGCAATTATTGATTCAGTAAATTTTGCTTGAATAGTCTGATATTGAACTGCAGAAACGTCGAAAGTTGCTCCATTTTGTTTGTTGCATCTCTTGGACTCTTGATTTTGGAGGAAACTAGAGAAAGTTGCTTTCACTTTTGGAGACAACTTAAGCTAGTTGATTCCATTTTTGGAGACAACTTAAGCTAGTTGATTCCATTTTTGGAGGCAACTTGAGCTAGTTTGCCCCATTTTTTTTGAGAAGCATGTGATATTATCCTTATGTATACATCTTAGAGTACTTGCAATGAATCTATGGTGCAATGGTAGCACAACCGACTATATGTCAGAAGATGTGTGTTCGACTCACACTAGGTTCACTCATTTGTGTATAATTTTTATTTTTGGAGGCAACTTGTGATAGGTGCCTCCTTATCTGAAGACAACTTGTGTTAGTTGCCTCCATATTTAGAGACAACTTGAGCTAGTTGCTTTCACTTTTGAAGACAACTTTGTGCCAGTTGCTTTCACTTTTGAAGACAACTTAGGTTAGTTGCCTCAGATTCGGAGACAACTTGAGTTAGTTGACTACATTTTGTTTTGCAACTTGTTCCTATACACTAATTATTGGAGACAACTTGAGCTAGTTGCCTCCGATATGAACACAACTTTAGCAAGTTGACCCCACATGGTGGTGGTGGTCGTTGGCGGCAATGGTGGTTGGCGGCGGCGGTGGGTGGAAGTTATTGGCGGAGGCGATGTGATTGATGGCGGTGGTAGAGGATAGTGGTGGTGTTGGTTAGCGGTGGCGGTGGTTGGCAGTGTTGGTGGATAGTGGTGGTGGTTGGCGGTGGTGGACAGTGGTGGTGATTGGCGGTGGTGGTGGTTGGCGGTGGTGGACAGTGGTGACCGTCGGTGGTGGTGGTTGGTGGTGGTGGTCGTCGATGGTGGTTGGTGGTGGTCGGTGGTGGTGGGCGCCGGTGAACAGTGGTGGTGGTGGTGGTTGGCGGTGGGCAATAGAGGTAGTGTTTTATTTATTTATTTTAATTTTTGTTTTTGAATAGTGGTTGGTGGTTTTGTATATACACTATACAAAAGAGGGTATTTTAGTAATGTATTAAGCTTAGGGGTATTTGTAAAGATGATACGGATATTTTGGTAGAAGCCCTATAGTAAGGGTATTTAAATAATGTTCCCTTTAGTGGGAAGAAATTATTACTATGAGTAGCTAAAACAATTTTTGATTAAGGGTGATTTCAAAGCTCGGAGTATGAATCTACAATTGATATGAAATAGCTCGTTTTCTCGCCATTGTTTTTGTTATTGTTTGATTTCTATTATGCCAATAATGTTTATGGATTATTTGTTGATTGTTTAAGTTCGAAATTAAGTAGTTGATTCATAATCCTATTGCTAGTTTAGATTTTCTTCAACCCGTAATTGTCTAGAAAGATAAACATAAGTAGCAATATGTGGGTATTGATGATGAGACTTTGTTAAGTACTCATATGTAGAAATTGACACTAGTAGATGATTCATGCTTTTGAATTTATCACTAGGAACAATCTTATCACACAAAACTTAGAGCACTTGTTTGAATCATACCTAGTAAGCGTACCTCTAGGTAACTTGGATAAGTATAAACCGGTAGTCGAGCGCTTCCGTATCTGGTGAGCTTAGGAGATAAGAACGGGATAGTTGAGCGGACTAATTATCCTAGGGTTGCTAGTAATGAGATAATGCGAAAAACATGGTTATATATATTAATTTGGTTTATGTTCCGTGGTTTAGAATGAATCCTTAATCAACCTCATCTCATATTTGAATACAATTTACAATTTTCATAATTTTTGAATCACAAAATCATCTTTGCTAAGAGTATTTGCATAAAAACTTTTGCTTAACATACCTCCTTTGGGACGAATCTGCTTTCACAAAAGGCTGCTCGTGACTCTGTGTCTGAAGATGATTGCTTACGTGCTATAAGTAAGCTGAAGGTAATACTATCGGATCATCAGTTTTTGGCGTTTGTTAATAGATAAAATATCAGTGTTAAGATATTGTTTGCAACTAATGTGTATTGGTGTATGATCTGTGGTAACATGTTTATTAGGTGAGGGAACAAAGAGACTTTTGGATTTTATTTGGTATGCATGTGGAGACGAGAATTACAGACACTATAAGTCCACCAATGTGACGAGAATTACAATCACTATAAGTCCACCAATGCGTCTTTTAGTGCATTGTTTGAGGGGATGCTTTTTAATACCCTAGAAATGTAAAAAATGTCCTTTGATCTTCACATATATGAGTTGCGGAACCAATGTGCATCTCTAGTTCATGTTAGTTGTTAAGATGACCATAAAATTGTATTCTGCTGAAGAGAACGGGGATATGGGACTGTTGATGGATTGCCTTGATGTGATCCCATGTGGTACAAAGCCTATTGTTCTTATAGCTAAAATTTGTTATTTACTTCTTTCCTATTTCTCGTAACATCAAATGATGTATTTACCAAACGGTGAAAATTACATGACCTTGACTATTTTTAGAATGGCATTTCCAGATATTGGGTAGTGGTTTTGAGGTTATTTCTGTTGGAAAGGAAAAGCTGGTTCGGTCAGTTCCTACAGAGTTAAACAAAGATCACTATGAAATTTTGGAGCTGGCCCAGGTTTGTCTTCTTTTCTAATATAATTTATTTTTTTGGTAGTGTGTTTGTGTTATATTTACAATAATATATTGATCAAACTTCTTTCCAGTTTTGAATATTACTGGAACTACTATCCTTCAAATTATATCTTCTGATAAACTGTGTCATTCCCTTCTAGCTGCTCATACTTTGCTTGTTTGAACATGATTGTATATTATTTTCTCAGACGTCTTTACCTTATTATTTTCAGAATAACTTGTCAACTACAATGAGTTGCATTGTTAACTTCCTAGGGATACTCAGGATATGATACGGTCGGGAAACCTTAGAATTCGTTGAATGTGTAACTGCTAGTTACACTATCTAATTAGATGTGTAACTTCCGATTACACATGCCTTATGCATGTGTAACTTCCGGTTACACAAGTCGTATCATGTGTAACTTCCGGTTACGCAAGTCGTATTACACATCTATTTAAGTTCTTATTACAACTGATCTCTTAATTGTAATTTATTCACTTAGTTCCTGCAAATTAGTAAAGCAGTTTATTTGCCAGTTGTGCATTTTTTTTCCTTTTTAAGTTGCCTTGTTATTGGGATCCGACCATAAAAACAATTTTTTCGTAGTGTGATTGCAATTCAGGATATTTCATCTAACAAGAAGAGAAGATACTTCATTTCAATATGATATTATGGTACCTTTTTTGTCTTAATACTTTGCAGGACAACTATATGCAGAACAAACTTGTGAGACTTGCATGCGTCTTTCTTCACGTTCTGATTCGGTATAACATAATTAATGGTGAGTTACCCTGTGTCATTTAAAACTTGTTTTTAGCTCTGACATGTATGATTTATTCTACTGAGAATCTAGGATCAACTATTGTTCTTGTAATATCAGATAACTTGTCTCTGAACCTTGTTAGTATGATGCTTTGATGGAATTTTTTGCTATTAAGATGCATTTTTAACTCTTGTGGTTCCAGGTGTATGAAACCCATGGCCGTTTAGCTCTAGAAGCTGAGTTTAATGAGGTTGGTTACTGATTTGTTGTAAGTTATCTGACCTTTTTTGGATGTGTAACTATTAGTTACACATGCTAATTAGATGTGTAACTTCTAGGTACACAAGCTAAATGGATGTGTAGCTACCAGTTACACATGCTAATTAGATGTGTAACTTATAGATACACATCGCCAGGTACACAGTCCCATGAAATAGTGTTTATATAGCATTTCAGTGCATATTTTTGCTGTTCTTTTTCAGATTCGACACTAATTGAGAGTTACACTAGTCATTTCATGTATAACTGTTAGTTATATTTCAGGTTACACTAGTCATTTCATGTATATTTCAGCTTTTCCACACGTCATTTCATGTATAACTGCTAGTTACACTAGCCAGATGCATCTTCAATTTTTCTTCTCTTTTATTTTTGTTGTTCTCTTAAATACTGAATAATATTCGTTTGCATTATTGTTTTGGCATTGTTTAAATATTGAACAATACTCTTTTGCATTTTTCTTTTGACACTGATTCATGTTTGTTTGTTGTTATATTTCAGGTTTCCGATAAATTCATAAAAGCTAATTGCTTGTTTGTGGTATTGGTCTCGCTGGAATTGAAGTTGACGCTGAATACACAAGTCATATGCATGTGTAACTATCAATTACACTAGATAGATGCATATGTAACTCTCATATACACTAGACAGATGTGTTTGTAACTTCTAGTTACACATGCAAAGAAATTATTATAAATGAATATTAAAGCAATACATGTATTTTTTGTATGCGTTCTTTTTAATGTCTATTTTTTTATGTGTAACTTTGTGTTACACATGTCATAAGGATGTGTAACTTCTGGATACACATGCCATATGCATGTGTAACTTCTGCTTACACATTTATACTATACTTTAACAATTTTGGGCCTAGATTTAATAATTTTGGGCTTAAATTTAAATTTTATTTAATTTGGGGCTTGACAATATATAAAAGGGCATGGATGTCTTTTAATAACTCGGAGCCTAAATTTAAACTTCTTTTAATTAAGGGCCTCATATTATGGGTTATCCATGGGTTGGGCCTTAGCCTAATTTTCCATATGGAGAATTCTAGCGGTGTTTTGGATTTGGATGGTGAATCCAATTTGTATACGGACAAGGAATTCAGACCATGTCAGGTCATTTGGGCAGTGATGGGCCCGATGTACCAAGACCGGATTTGGAAATAAAAAATATCTCGGAGGCTTTTCGTGCACGTTTGGAAGCTATAAAATCCCAGCGAGAACTTTCTCTCCTTGGCCATGTAATGTTGGAGGGTAGGACTGATTTGGAGGGGAATATTTTGGATGCTTCTCCAAATATTAGTAGTTTGGGTCTCAAGGTTCAAAAGGGAAGGTCTCTTAGGCCTTATCAATCTATCCAAGATCAAACTCTTATTAAACTTAATCCTGGTAATTACGCTTCGGATGAAGATGACGATGGATAATTTTATGATGATATGGAGGATACGGACATTATGGCACCAATTTTTTCTCTTCCTGGCAACAAGAGTAAACCTAAACATTATAGAATTGGGAATCAGAGAGGGAGACGAAAGAGATAGTTATCCCATTTTCTTTAGGTTTTAAGAGTTGTTTTTTTTTTAGAAGCTATTTTAAGTTTTTTCTTGAAGTTTTTTCTTTTACCTCTTTGGTTTATGGGGGTGGGGAGGCCTTGGAGCCTCCCATTTTGTAATTCTTGTAATTACATTTTTTTGCTTTAATAAACTATTTTGACCTAGCAAAAAAAAACTCTACATCACAGGAAAAAGATGGCATAGTAGACGATGAATCCGTTTGACTAGGATATGAAAATGCATTGCTCGTCTCTGTTGGAGGTTGGGATGGAAGATAACCATCACAAGTGTCATCCTACCCATAACTGGGTAATCCATCCGAAGAAAATTTTTCGGTTGCATTGCAATATTGGGCTTCAAAATAGTGTTAATGTGGCGCCCCAATTAAGACACCTGCTTAGCTAATAGGATCACAACATAATTGAAGCATCAAATCCAGATTACTGTTTTTAAGAGTCAAAATTATATAAATTAACTCAAACCGCTAACCCAACACCCTGATATTCATAATGAAAATTTCTCGAATGATATAAATAAAATAGTTTGTTGTTTCACAATTGAAAAGAAAATAAATACGTAAAAGATAAACAGCATTTCTAACATCATAGCTTTAAGTTACGCAAACAAGAGTCTTCAGGTACGTCGTCTCTTCTGAAACTGAAAAACTGAAGTGGGAACAAGTGACTACATCGTCTCAAAGGGATGCTCAGTGGAATCTAAACAACTTTCAATTAACCATTAAGAAACTCTTAAGGAAATAACAATTCAAATGTAAAAGTATAACAAAAAAAATAACACAGTATACACCAAACACCGAAAAAAACATCGAGAATATAAACTCAAAATGAAAAGACAGAATTGAAAACTCATGCTACACTACGAGGCGATCAAGCATAACATGTACGTGCGTAATTTTCCCAGGTACCTCGGTTTATAATACTGCACATCTCGCGCTACTGAAGACATAAATTAGGGTATAAAATAAAAAGTAATAATATCACACATCTCGCACTACTAAGATGATATTGCACATCTCGCAATTTAACTTAACAAGGAGCTATGAGGATACACAGACACTCCTCGCAGGGAAATTAAACAACGCATATCGCACTACATACTCATCCAAACACACATCATGCTCGTAAATAAAAAGTAACTACTAATAATCCCAAGAAAGGTATAAGAGTTCCCACCTGTTATGAAGGAAAACCACTACAATTCCAAGATTCCCAATCTACAATTTCCTATCCCCGGTCATTGTCATTATCTTGAACTTATAATCACCATCTGAATTAACATGACAATGATACATAAATGGTCGTTTAGAACCTCAGTTGATATCCTTTGTCCTATCTGAATCTTCTTTCTTTATTAGGTCTCCACCAATAGTTCTATGTTCAAATCGGCTATCGGAAAGGTAGCGAAGTAATTAGTCAACTAACAATCTCTGGTTAAAGATAATGATCAAACTTAATAGTCTACAAGTCAAAAAACAGTCAATATTCAAGGTCCAGTCAAAGGTCAAGTCAACTGTCAAAGGTTAAAGTTCATGTCGGTCAAACTAAGTCAAAGTATTGTCAGGTCATGTCTGTTTCGGGTTAACGAGTCAACTCAATTCAAATGGCTAGGTCAGCTCAAAGAAATAACTCAGTCATATATCTGAGTCAGAAAAGCTAAATCAGTCTGGGATGACTAAGGGTAATCCAAAACTTCTATTGCGGATTCATTTTTCATACCAACCTGAATTCAGACTTGCATTTCAGCTCAGTTCCATCACCCTTCAACAACATCACATGCAATAACACCATCATCCATGACTAGCTGTATTTGTGACTCTTAGCATTCATTTTAACTCTTTTAACCATCCTCAGTTGAACAACACTCAACATCATACTCATACAACTGATTCAATATTAGTTTCATTACTACCTCCAACTCCAGTTCTAAACAACATCTGCATCATATTTGTATTTTCTGAAGTCTCCTATAATTCTTTCCATCTCATTTCTCCTACACAAGTTCATACACATCAATAATCATCACCTGTAATATTTATCCTGTGAACATTACCAATTCTACGAATTTGCAACCAGAACTATCACTATTCTTTTACCCTGCAATTCAACAATAAATTCTTTCTACCTTCGTAACTAGTTCTTGTCTTCACGAACACTCTCACCTACTCATTCATCCACAATAAATCATTCATCCACACTCTCACCTTCGATACAACACTCATCTACCACCTTTCACAATATTGCAGTTACATTCATCAATCTATCCATCATGTTACTAATAGCTACAACACCAATAGCTTCTTCATATTTTTCTCCTACAACTTGAACTACATGAACAACACTACCATTTTAAGTACATAATTGTTTTTCTTGTTTACAAGAGCACCATTAACTCCTCTTTGAGATTTCACCCCAACACTAGTACAAAAACACCATTCTTGCACAACTCAATTCAAATTTAGTTAAATCCTCCATTGTAGCTCATCACATCATCACCAACACAATTACGGTCAAAGCAACACCACCAGTTTTCTCAAAATCTCAGCTCCATTCAAAGCCGCATATCCATCTTAATTCTTAGTTCAATTAACAATCTCATAAACTCAAAAATAAAAATAAATAAACATTTCTAAGTTAACTAAAAAGAAAAGTTACCTTAAAATAGTTTCTACCTCAAGCAGTTTAGGATCGAATTATTCTCTACTTTGGTCTAATTCAAAAATCATCTCAAGACCATTAACAATTCAGTAATTCAACTCAAACAATACCCAAAAATTTTCATCAACATCTCTGGTTTCTCAGAGGTACCCTAAAATAATCTCCAATTCCTTCCTCTCTCTAATTTCTCCTCTTTACAAAGTTTAGATTCACAACATCGATTCAATCCTCAATCCTCAATTCACCAAACCTAGTCCTTAATTTATTTTTGTCCATCACTAAATCAAAACTTCAATCTCCAAAACCCTAGTTCTTCAACTGAATTCTTGTTCTTCCATCTCTATATCTTCTCGATTCCTAATTCCTCTACCAGTAACACCACCACAAACTGATTCTTCGTCACAACTCTTAGATCTCAAATCATCCCAAAATCCTTCCAAGTTCAATCTAGAAAACCTTAATTCTGATTCTCTGTTTCACCTTTTCTTTGAATCTGAATCATCTACTCAAATCAACATCACCACTATCAATCCTTATTTGATCTATTTTTTTTCTTCATAAAGCAAAATATATATTAGGAACTAGGGAAAGTTATATACATAGAGATCACAGCCTTGAACCAGAGCATTTATTACATTACATTTTAAGCTGTTATGAAGACAGTTACTAGAGAAAAAAAAAACATTTTTACCTTTTTCATATTTAGCGAGGCTAGCTTCCTTATTTAAACTTTTATTTACATATACTCATTTACTATTTACAATATTTTCCAAAAGAATCTTCATATCGGATAGAATAACTTTGGCTCTCCATTCACAACTTGAAGGTTTGTTGTTCAAAAAATTTGTTACATTTTTGTAGTCACTTTGCCCTTGAGTATCATGCAGTTGTAGCTCCCCTGCCCATTGCAACGCTCTTTTTACTGCGAGCGATTCTCCACATACTGCACTGGTAGTGAATCCTGTAAAGACTTTAATATCAGAAATACGATCACAGTTCCACAAAACCAAACCAATGCAAAATTCACCAGTATCCTAATTCCTCATCAAAAGATACATCCACATTAATATTATTTTTTGTGTTCCTGGTTGCTACTACCCTTTGATTAGTCCCAGCTGAAATGTCACAATTTCTATTAACTAGTTGTAATTTATCTTTTTTCATAAATGAACCCCATTCCTTAACAATTGTTTTTATTTGAGCAATACAGTCAACTGGATTTGGTTTTACTCCTTGAAACACAATAGAGTTTCGAAATTCCATATCTTCCAAAAAATTATACAAAAAATTTCCCTCTACTCATCAAAAGTAGATGTGAACCAAGACTTAAACCAATCAAGAAAACCACCATTGTTATTTCCTGGCATTTTAATTCCTAACCCAAACCATATGACTTTTGTAAAATTGTATTCCATGAATAAATACTTTGAAGTTTCTTTAACACCAACATGACATAACATACAATATGGGTCAGAATGACCTAAAACATCATGAAATTTGGACTTAAGAATTAACATATCAGCCGCCATTTTCCATACAAACAGAATCACTATAGGAATTAAATTCAAATGTCAAATGTTCAGCCAAAATTTATCTGTAACCCTAGACTGATCCTGTGACATAACTTTATATGCCGACTTTGTAGTAAACTCACCATCTTTATTACCAACCAATTTAAGTAAGTCTTTTGAGCTGACATTAATTAATGTAAATAGATTTTTTCTTGTTAGCTACTTCAACAGGAAAAACAAAATCTATCAGATTTCCATCCCAACAAACCTTCCACACCAATGAGATCAGAAACATATTTTAGTTCTTCATGATTCCATTCAGTTAATTGTCCTATTCCAAGGATCCAATTATCTAAATATATATTATTGTTTCTACCATCACCAACTTGCCAAATGTTATTCAATTTAATCACTTGTAATCATATTCTAATACTATGCCAGATCCAAGAAATATTGTAATCCATGTTTTTGTGAAAATGTTTAGATCTTGGAAAATATTTTCCTTTAAGAATCCTAACCCATAAATTATTTGGGTTATTTAAAAGCCTCCAAGCTAATTTTGTAAGAAAAGATACATTAAGCCTCCAATACCTTCAGTTTCTTTAGAGTTTCTAATGCTACTCCAAGCTTTAGGGCATAGAGTTTTTTTTCTTCGGATTATCTTTAACCCACCAAAAGTCTTTCCGAAGTTTATCAAAACCATCTAAAACTGCTTTAAGAAATTCAAAACACTGCATTTGATAACAGGGATATGCAGAAAAGGTGGAATTAATTAGCACATTTATATCTGCTTGTGACAGTAACTTTCCTTCCAACCACTTAGATCTATATAGGCTCTATCTAAAAGGGGTTCAAAATTCAAAGCTTTATTCCTGCTGAACAAAGGAGTTCCTAAATGGTTTCATCCTTAGAAATCCTTTGAACTCGAAGCATTCTAACAATATATTTTTTGATGTTTACTATGAACCTTCATACTAAAATAAACCCATGATTTATGATAGTTAATAGTTTGACCAGAAGAAGAAGTAAATATGTCCAGCATATTCATCAAGTTTTTGACCTCAACAAGATCTGCGCTACCAAAAATAAGGCAATCGTCCTCAAAAAGATTGAAATAGTAACACAATTATTATTTAGTATAATAGCTCTAATTTGTTTTTCCGATTCACCCTTCATAAACATTCTTGAAAGACCTTCTAAAGCATTAATGAACAAACGCAGAGATAATGGATCTCCATTCAAAATAACTGCCGACTTAACTGTTGAAATACAATTATCAATTACATCACACCATCTCCGCGAAAAACCAAAATTCTTAAAAATATGAATGATAAAATTCCATTCCATTTCGTCGAAAGATTTAGATAAACCTAATTTTAAGGCCTTTTTTAGATTTATTGGTTTTCAAGCATTTCATGAGCTATTACTATGTTATCGACAAACTGATTTTTGGGATAAAAGCAAACTGATTTGAGGAAATGATTTTATCCAATATCGATTTTAACCTAGTAACTAAGATCTTTGAGATTAACTTATATAACACATTACTAAAACTTAGTGGCCTGAAGTCCACCGGTGTAATTGGATTTTCCAATTTAGGAATAAGAGAAATAAATGATTCATTTAAGGAATCCTTCAACTTTTTTAACCAAGTCTACCACATCAGTTTCAACCAGATTCCAATGAGTTTGGAAAAAACCCAGAGGGTATCCAGCTGGACCTATTTGATCTATTCAAACCTTTTTTGGATCTGTAAGAAGAAGAAGAAGAAGAAGAAGAAGAAAGGAAGAAAAGAAAATGAATCTTCTTTGATTAAACTTGATATATAACCAAAATGGTTTTACTAGAACGCCTAACGTAACAGATATGGGAAGATGGGTTCCCAGAGAAGATAACCTGGCTGCATTGATAATACTTGTACATAAAATAACCATTTTGCCCTTTATACAATTCAGATGATTTATTTTTCGTCCGATATCCGATTGACGCGTTCGAATAGCCTATTTCGCGTAACTTTCCGAGTTCTATCAAATGGTGCTAGTTTCATGTTCACTATCCAATGGTACTAGTTTCATGTTCATATTATTGTTTGATAAATTTTTATTAGTTAGTATTCATATCTAATTAATCAGTCTATTAGCGGCTAAAACATCTCTTGACCTCTCAAATAACGTTGACGATCTTGCGAATCCTTACGGTTAAACCAATAAAGGTACTCATTTATTTAACTCGGCTCCTAGATTAAATTTTCAGCTTCTTCCCAGTTTTGACCATCCGTTATCGATTTTTCTAGTCATCTCGAGAAATCTTTTCACTTGGATATGGATTGATGGCTATCACCATTCTTTTTTATAGCTGAGGAAGTAGTATTTCATCGTAATACCGAACACCCTTTTCAGAAATAATACTATCTAACACAATCCTCTTAAGGCTTAGCTCTAGCATTCTCTGGGCTTCCACTTTTTTGAACTAAGAGATTACTGCATACGACATGGAAACAAGGTTAAGGCTTGTTCTACGAAACTGTTGAGTCCTATGAATAATAGCAACATATTGACCATCTCCAATCTGTTCATTTTTCCAATTATCACATCGTACTTTTGTATGAATGGAACAACATTGGTGTGACTGTGAAGAGAAGGTTCACAAACATGAAAATATATATTGTTAGAGCATAGCTCGGTTGAAGCCACCAAGCGTTGGTATGTCAAGTTTGGTTGTCACATTTTAGTGAATCAAAAATCATTTAAAGAGTCGCTTTATTATGTAGTAAAGAACATTTCGTATAGGTTAGGCTAGAAAGACTAGGTTTATGAGACATATAAGTATTACTCGAAGATTTGAAGAATGTGAAGAAGTAACAAGATACAACGATGACATCATCCTTCCTCTTGAGGTTAGTAATATTTGACTTGAATTGTTTCATTCCTAATGTATCTTTCAAGTCGTGCTATATTGAAAACATAACTTCGAAGCTATGAATGATTATACTTTAGTAGTAAGACATGATCACATGATCATAATATTAAGGAATTAGGATACGAAGTATAACGCATATCTTTTGAACTTCGTATATAAGACATCGACATAATCGTATGAACACTATTGTGATTATGTGTATGGGTAAAGATGAAGATTTCATCCTAGGAAACAATGTTTACATTTGTTTAAAGGAAGTACATTCATGAAATTGTTTTATGAATTGAAAGGGAAATCGCTAGGCTTATTGGTATTGTTATTCATTGCATATCTTTGGATTACCAATATGTGTGAGTTGGTATAACCGATCATAATTTATTATGTATCTTGGTAAAACTAATCGCAGTGCCTAGCTTATGTATTGGTATGACTTTTATTAGTGCAATTGATCCTAAGTAATCACCTAAGATTAAGGCTGCACAAGAACCGGCATGTGGCCAAAGAACCGGCTTGGAACCAGCCTGAAAGTCCCGGAACTGGACCGGAACCAGTTGATGGGATACATGGAACAAGAATGAAAGTTAGAACCGGTAAAGAGTGGGTACAGGGACCGGTTCTACACCTATTCTCGTCCAGTACCGTACCAATAGAACCGGATAATAGCAATCGTTGATATAAGAATTATTGTTTAATCCTAGCCATCTAATTATATGTCTTATCTTCGACTAAGTCTCTATCTCACATTTTTTTCCTATTCAGCTTCTCTTTTTCATTCTTCCTCTCAACTGAAGTCTGAAGAACAACCAATCCATCCCATCGATTCACTTCATCTTCACCACCACCCTCTTCAACTGAATTCCGAAGAACAACCAGTGCACTACCTTCTTCTTCGCCAACCAACTGAAGAAAAACAACAAGTCAAGGTAAATTAATAATCTGATTTTTGGTGATTTGTTTGATAAACTTTGTATTCTTAATAACTAATAAGTAATTGGATGTTTAATTTCATGCCATCTCCGATCAGGTCTCTTGTTATCTCTGTATAACTAAAACGAAAATTTGGAGTTTCTCCTTAATTATTATCTCTCTCTCTCTCTCTCTCTCTCTCAATTCTTATGTTTGGGTTTTTACAGAAGACATAGATAGATTGAGTTGATGCTGCAAAACAATTACAAACCCTACATAGTTTCAATTTCGAGGTGATTACTTACTGCTAACCTCCTTATACTTGATTTATCTCATTTTATGATGTTTCTCCCAACAAATTTCAAGATCTAATTAGTCATCTTCTTTTTAATTTGCTTTACTTCGCAGGGTTACTGCTGCTGCTGGAAAGCAAATCCATGACATATTAAACCCTAGTTTGGATTATGTTGACTGTTGATGGTCTCTTTTAGCTATTAGATTAGATATGTTTTTTTTTTCTTTTTTTTCTTATGGGAATATATGTAATAAGAGGAATGATAAAGCACTTGAATTATGTCTCATGTATATCAATTTTACTTTCTGATGGATTGGTCTCTGTTAAACTTACACACCGTTTGCAGGTAAAAACCCAGAACCGGTCTTGTACCGGACCGGTCTTACAGGTACAGGTACAACTCTAGGTACCAGTCCTAAAAATGAGGTACCAGTCAACACCAGGTACAGGTTCCAACAGAAAACCGGACCGTACCGGCTCATGTGCAGCCTTACCTAAGAAGGTATGATCGATATTTATAATTGGTGTTACTGATCCTAGTAATTGGTGTGATTGATCACAAAAGAGTTGTGAAATCGATTCTTGTAATAGGCATAACCGGTCCTAGTAATTGGTGTAACCGATCCTAGTGACTTGTATAACCGATCACAAGTAATCCCATGAGAATATGGTAACCGGTCCAGGTAATTGATGTAACCGATCCTGGTAACTGATGTAACCGGTCCCAATAACCATATTAAGGTGGAAACGATCCTTGTGTTTGGTAAAACCGTAAACCCATGATTACTGAATTGATATTTGATAAATCACATAGTTCTTGGAATACAGATGAACCAATTCTAACTTGTTTGGAAGTGTGGTATAATCGGTTCCAAGATTGTAAATATGAAAGTGTGTTTACAAAGAAAAGATGTCGACATACTTTGAACATGCTCAGTAATTCTAATCTTTTATTGTTCAAAGATATTCCTTAAAAACTCAAGGAGATCCCGTACCGAAATAAAATAAGAATCTTTTAATTAAGCTTATTAATATAAGAACTCCCCCTCACTGTCTCTGCATAGAAATCCCACACCAGCATTTCCAGGATTACCTCTTGAATTACCTACACATCATATTAATATTTGAGCTCTTTGAGGAAGTGAAAATTGTAGCTCCATGGTTCTATGAGTTTTTACAGGCTTCTGATGTAGATTAAAGCTTTTAAGAACTTGAAAATCATAAATTCAATTCCCCATGTAACTTGTTCTTCTAATTTCAAATCTTTTGTAAATTGCATAATTTTTTTCTTGAATTTAAATATCTCTGGTTTTTCCTCTTCAAATACTATTATGTTTCTCAAAAACCATATCTTCATCATGGTAATTGATGTTGCTGTCAGCCACACCTCTTTTATTGCTTTACTTTTCTGTTTAGGAAATTTCATTACGTCTTCAAAGATTTAAGATTTTTGAAGAGGAATATGTCTCCAAGCCATTTCCATATGAAACGATGTTTACATTTGTTTAAAGGAAGTAAATTCATGAACTTGTTTTATGAAATGAAAGGGAAATCGCTAGGCTTATTGGTATTGTTATTCATTGCATATCTTTAGATTACCAATATGTGTGAGTTAGTATAACCGGTCATAATTTATTATGTATCTTGGTAAAACTAATCACATTTCCTGACTTATGTATTGGTATGAGTTTTATTAGTATAACCGATCCTAAGTAATCACCTAAGATGGTATGATCGATATTTGTAATTGGTGTGACCGATCCTAGTAATTGGCGTGACCGATCACAAAAGAGTTGTGAAATCGATCCTTGTAGTTGGTGTAACCGGTCCTTGTAATTGGTGTAACCAATCCTCGTAACTTGTATAACCAATCACAATTAATACCATGACATATGGTAACCGGTCTTGGTAATTGATGTAACTGATCCTGGTAATTGATGTAAGCGGTCCCAATAACCATATTAAGGTAGAATCGATGCTTTTATTTGGTAAAACCGTAAACCCATGATTAGTGAACTGATATTTGATCAATCACATAGTTCTTAGAATACAGGTGAACCAATTTTAACTTGTTTGGAAGTGTGGTGTAATCGGTTCCAAGATTGTAAATGAGAAAGAGGATTTACAAAGAAAAGATGTCGATATACTTTGAACATGCTCGGTAATTCTTATCTTTTAGTGTTCAAAGATATTCCTTAATAACTCAAGGAGATCCCAGACCGAAATAAATTAAGGATCTTTTAATTAAGGTTATTAGTTTTATATGCTTTTAATTACCAGCAATTAAATGCATATTTTGAATATAAAAATTGGTAATGTGCATTTACTAATTGGAGATTTTCTAGTGAGATTTCGGAAATATTGGACGAAGCATTTCCAGGAATTATGAAAACCGATTTGGGCATTTATTGCATATCTTGAGAATATTCGGTTTTGGAAATTCTTAGGTGTCCAAACGTCCTTGGTCTATAAATATCCAAGTTTGCATTTCGAGCAAACCAGCCTAAGAGATAGGCAAACTTCATCCTTTTGTTGTTTCTGGTGGATCCGTCTAATCGGAGAGGAAAGTACCCAAATTAGGCGAAATCTCTTACGACCGCTCGTTTAAAGACTTATGTGGGATCAAGAAACGTCTACGAGTACCGTTGGTGGGAAACTGGATAATTGCAGTTTATTTTAGTTTTCGATTGATTTGATTGACTAACGGTTGTTGAACTTTGATTGTACCTAGTTTGTTTATTCTTGAGAATCTTCTCTTCTGATATAAGATTCGCTCAAACTAGATCGAAGTATCGACGGGATCTTTAGAACTTTTTGTAGATCTAAAGACAGCTTGTGATAATCCATTGTTAACAGATTCTGTTCTGTGTGTGATTGATCAGAAGAGATTTAAGTGATGTTGTGCAAGTATTTATTGAAGATTAAAGAAGATTTGAAGACAAATAAGATTTATGATTTGGTTTTTATATCTTTGGTGTGCAAAAACCTTGATCGGATGGGATCCAACTAGAATCGGATTTATTCGATTGCTTAGTTGTGTAAGATCGACATTATCTTATACTTTTTTTGTTGATCCTATATTGTTTGATTGAAAATCTGAACTCTGCTACTTCGGTAGTTGTTGGATAGATTGATTTGACCAGGCATAGGAGTTTATTGGTTACACGGAAGATCCTTTGCATATGACTTGAGATATCTTCATCTGAAAGAATCAAGAGAGTTGTTACCAAATAGATTTTTTGTTCCTTTACTGTTTGGAATACGATCCAAAGGAATTGTTCCAATGCGTGCACTTATTGAATGTCGGAAGCGCAGGGATACTGAAAAAACTAAGTGAACTATAAGTTTAGTTGATTTGTCTCAACTATAAAAAGTTTCTTAGATTTTGTATAACGGCTTAATTCTGAGAGTATTCAATTCTGGACTAGGTCCTGGGGTTTTTCTGCATTTGCGGTTTCCTCGTCAATAAAATCTTGCTGTGTCATTTACTTTATATTTCTGTATTATAATAGTTAAAGTAAATCACACTTGTACGTTAACATGGCACTTGATATTGATCCAATCGGTTTCGGTTATTACCGTACCTTTTATCAAGTATTCACTTTGTTGTTATATTGTCTCGATTTCATATCCATAGACAATCACACAAAGTGTATTGGATTTCTCCACTTTACTTTGATATTCATTCAGGAGTTAGGCCAGTCCGGACTAACCCTATTTCAAGTGGACACTGTGTTGAAATATTCCTTGAGTGATTGTACCTCCAAGAGGTTTATACACAGTGGGTCTTGTATGGGTTGTGATCAAGATAAAAGATTGTGGTGTATTTGGATGCCCTCGTCTTTTCAATTGGTATCAGAGCAGGCAAACACGAAAAGATCTAACAATCTGTGTTTGGTGCGATCCAACCTATAAGAAACGAACTCGAGTTCACATTAACCGATTTCAATTAACGTACCGCCAAGATTTGTCGGAACAAACTATATATGGCGGAAATCTGCTGTGAGGTTTTTTCTTCAATCAAGAGACTTCAATACTTGGCTATTAGTCGTCGATGGTTATAATCACCCGAAAGTAGAAAATCTGGAAACTGAGTTTAAAAGCTTAGTGGATTATTCAAACGAAGAAAAGGCTTTTGCAAAGCAAAATTCAGATGGTTTGAACGCTATTATACATGTTGTAAGTCGTGATCTACAACATCATGTATCGACATGACAAACTTCAAAGGAATCTTGGGATAATCTTTCAGATCGTATTTGAAGGAAATATATCAGAGAAAGAAGCTAAAATTCAAACTCTTACGTCTGATTGGCAAAACCTTCGAATGGATGACAACGATACTTTTGAAGAGTTTCATATTAAACTCTCTGAGATAGTCAATGCTTCTTTCTCACTTGGAAAGACTATTTCCGAAAAAGATATAGTGTGCAAAATTCTCAGATCGTTGCCATCCAGATACGAATCTAAGAAGCATACAATCATAGAAGAAAATGATCTTTCAACAATCTCACGAAGTACACTCGTTGGAAATTTAAAGATATTTGATCATAAATCACAGTCTATTCAACCTAAACAAATTCCTTTTAAAGCTGCAAAATTTTCAAATGCTCCAATGGAGAAAGATAGATTGATGGATGATTCTAATGAACTGGTTACAGCAAATTCTGATGATGAAATTGAGCAATCATTATCATTGATCACTAGACAGTTTCGAGATCTCTTAAAGAAAAGAAATAAAAGATTTATAAAATAATACTCTTCGATCTTCTCGACCCCATGATCGTGTTCCTGTCAAGAACAAGAAAGATCAAGAAGAAGATGATGAATATCAGCCTCAGTGCTTCAAGTGTAAAGGTTTCGGTCACATGGATAAAGACTGTCCTAATCTTAAAAAATACACTGGAAGCAAAGCTTTAGTGGTAACGCTAGATCATACCTCTGATTCATATGACCCTGAAAAAGAGGAAACAACTAACTTTGTGAAAAAGCGGGGGTCTAACAACCTCACCCAATATTTCGATTAACAATCTTTATGGACTAACTCCAATATACTTTCTAGAGAATCAATTACACGGTCAGACTCAATCTGAATAAAAGTATATCAAAGAGTTAATATTTCAATCTCTCGATTTGATCTTTGCTCAAGCAAATGGAAATCTGTGAGTCTTTATCAAATACTAGAGAGATAAACTTGGATGGTACCAAAGACCAATATCCAAGTGTCAATCAATTTAAATCAACAACCAAAGGTTGGATATTTTAATTGATTGATCTTAACGCACAACCTGTGATATTTCAATTATATAATAAAATATAATGCGGAATAGAAATAACAAAAACACCAGAAATTTTGTTAACGAGGAAACCGCAAATGTAGAAAAACTCCGGGACCTAGTCCAGATTGAACACCACACTGTATTAAGCCGCTACAGACACTAGCCTACTACAAACTAACTTCGGTCTGGACTGTAGTTTAACCCTAATCAATCTCACACTGATTCAAGGTACAGTTGCGTTCCTTACGTCTCTGATCCCAGCAGGATGCTACGCACTTGATTCCCTTAGCTGATCTCACCCACAACCAAGAGTTGCTACGCCCCAAAGTCGAAGACTTTAATAAACAAATCTGTATCACACAGAAAAGTCTACGATAATAGATAAATCTGTATCCCACATAAAAACCTAAGAGTTTTGTTCTTCTTTTTGATAAAATCAAGGTGAACAGGAACCAATCGACAACCCGGACTTATATTCCCGAAAAACATCCTAGAATTATCAATCACCTCACAATAATCTAAATCGTATGGTAGCGAAACTAGATATTGCGGAATCACACACAATGAGATGAAGATGTTTGTAATTTCTTTTTATCTTGCCCTATCGGAGATATAATCTCAAGTCAATTATTCAATTGAACTCGTACGATAGAAAATGGCAAGATCAGATCGCTCAACTACAATAGAAGTAGTTTCGTCTGGCTTCACAATCCCAATGAAGTCTTTCAGTCGTTAACCTACAGGGTCTCGAGAGGAAACCTAAGGTTAAAGGAGAATCGACTCTAGCAAAACCAACTAGTATCATACAGGAGGTGTGGGGATTGGTTTTTCCAGTTGCTAGATGTCTCCTTTATATAGTTTTCAAATCAGGATTTGCAATCTAAGTTACCTTTGGTAACAAAGCATTCAATATTCCCCATTAGATGAAAAACCTGATTTAACCAATCTAATATATTTCAACCGTTAGATCAAAACGTAGCTTGTCACACACAAAAGAAATGTATTTCATTTAGGTTTGAGTAACCGTACCTAAACATGTACACTTAGTTGGTTCACAAATAGTTAACCAGTGGTTAACCATATGAGAACTTTCATATTAACCGTATTCATTTTCTTCACAATTAGTTCAAATCGCTTCAAAAGAACCAGTTGAAGAGTTGTTCAATTGCTTAGGTCTTTATGAATAAACACAATTGAAACAAAATCGGTTTGATTCACATGAATCAATTCATGAACAATATAGCCAAGGTTTGCAAAGATTGCATTCCTTATTTATTTATTGTTTAAGTTCATGAACTTCCGATTTGAGAAATATAACCAGCTTGGGTACGCGTACGGTTACGTGTACCATAGCTACCGGATTTGAATTTAGAAACTCAGCAGAAATTTTAGGTCGAAAACTTCTGTGGGAACGCGTACCTAAGGTAACTGGTTTAACAGTTTGCAAACTTACAAACTCAGCAGAAATTTCGGTTTGAAAACATCCGCCAGTACGCGTACCCAAACTGTCTCCTTTACCAGTACCTTATGCACACATATGCACACACTTGGTTTCCGGAACATGGATTTATATACTAATGTGCGAACACACTATATATGCTTATATCCATAGTTGGTTATGTAATCTCAACTCTACATTTCAATCATTGAAATATTCTTCTATAATGTTATAACAGTCGTTATTCACAACTATCATCATCAAAGCTATTTTCAAGATTGAAACGTCATCCTGACTTTCATCGCGGCTTAAGATGAAAAGTGGTTAAAGCGAAAGCTTAGCAACACATATTTCGAGAAAAAAATTGGCGAGTAAACTCGGATCGAAATAGCAAATGTGTATGTATGAAAACTATCATATTTATACGACTTTGTCTCAAGAACAGGAGATACAGAGGTACACTTTTGAGTGATAGATAAGTTCAAGTATCCACATACCTTTTAGTCGGATGAAGTTCCACTGGTTCCTTGAGTAATTATTCGTCTTCGTAAGATGATCGTCATGGAGTTTGGAGCTCAACTACACTTAACTGTCCTAGTCCGAGACTTAGCTATAAGTAGTCTAGAAATCAAGACATATAGTTTTGACAACTAAACTTGACAAACATGCTTGAGATAGCAACGCATGCGAGTTCAACCGAGCAATGCTCTAACAATCTCCCCTTTTGTCAATTTTAGTGGAAAAACTATCAATACATATGGATTACAAAATAAATAAAACTTTGTAGCTTCTCATCCGCATGCTTGATCTCCTTGGTTCTTCAACATTACTCGAAAACTTCGTCTTTTCCAAGTACTCCCATGATTCCATAGATGTTCAATTCAGCATCATAGTTGTTGAAGATCCATAGCCATAACAATGAGAAACCAAAAGCTCTTGATCATTGTTATACATTGTCATAGTATTATTACACAGTATCAAAGTTCTTATATCACAACTTCGAAAACAATACTATGGTGATATGTATCACTCCCCCTTAGTCAATACTTTCATCTCAACATGAAAACCACTCCCCCTTACATAATGATCCGTAAAACACGTAAACCATATGTATTTGTAGTGTGAAGTACATATTTATTCTCCTCCTTTTTGTCAATAAAATTGGCAAAGGTACGAAAATGGTGTCCTAATGAAATTTCCACGGAGATGCTTTAAGACCAAAGAAAAGTACATATCAACTTTGTTTAGATGCAATCGAATAGCCGAAGCTAAATGCACTCATCAAGGAGTTTACAAATATACAAAATAACTCCTAAAATATTCCACATCCGCACTCCCCACAAAGATATGGAAATTAAGCGCAAGTTCAAAAGAACTCTCCCCCATTTGATGTCATTCCCGAAAGAACAACAAGAACGACCTTACTTTTACAAGAAAAGAAGGATTTTTTGGACACCAAAAACCACAAAATGATTTTGTATCCAAAAAATTCTCAATTAAACTAATCACAAGATAACCCATGATTAATTTAATCGGAATACACAACCAAATTAATCACAAACGAATCTATAATTTGTTTAGTTGGAAATGCTCACATAAGAAGACTTATGGAGCCGCACATCATATACATAAAATATGGATTAGGGAAGATCAATAATACGGAATAGACAAGGATTCATTTTATTTTCCATCATTATTTGCACAATGACATATAATTGACATAATCCTCGTAAACAAAAGTTCATCCTATCTTCCATCAATATTTGCATAATGACATATAATAGGCTTAAAACTTTTGTCATGTCAATAATTCACTCATTCTCTTATCAATACATGCATATCGGCATATGAAAGACATAACTTTTTACAGGGTATGGGACAATCATAGTTCACAGATGCAAACACACATATCCCATAACATATTGCAATATATAAAACCATAAAGATCAATACTGCAAAAAACAATCTTCGTCGTTAGAAGGTAGAATCAATCTTTTTCGCATGGATTTACAAAAAGAGTGGTTACCAAAAGCGTATAAAAATATTTTCTTAACAAATAAGAACATACAAAGTCATTAATGACCATGCATCATAGTTCACATAAGATGATTGTGAACATTCAAGAATCCCATAACAATGCGTACTACTACCCATTCTTGAATTTCCTTCTTTGTGATTCACCAACATCATTCTTGTAAAAGCTACAAATGAGCTTAGAAGATAATTACTCCAAGAATTCAAGTGCCCAAGTCCAGTAGAACAAGTGCGACGAAACGGAGCAAAACACTCAAAAACAAGATACAGGACAAAGACCAACCTCAACTCATTCACATTTAGGATTTATCATCACCATTTTGAAAATAATTCAAAGAGGAAAAGAATGCAAAAATAATGAGGTCATTCCGACTCGGACGAAGAAGTTACGGCCAAAACAAATTTACCGAATATCGACGTCAAGTATACACACGGGTTTGCAAATGAATTTCCGTATCCTGGAGCAGTATGCAAACGGGTATGCATATCTAAACCCATGGATTTTGATTTCGAATGATGTTATGCATACCTGGTTTGTGTACCATGTAGTCCAAACTTCCCGAACTATTATTTGCAATCCTAAACATTTAAGAACCTTAAACACAGATCAAGTTAGGTAGAAAAGAACGATAAGAAAGTAACGTGAATCATTATAAGTTCTCTAAGAAAATAAAAGCACAAATTTTGCTCAAGTTTATAGACATACCTTTTTAGATGAATCAAATTGAATTCTACAACTTTACCAAACATAATCTGTGCGCCCCAATTTTCGTGCTTCTCTCACTGTATAGATAACAGGGCATTCCTTGGTGAGGATGCACTCAAGTTGTGTTGCGGTGAACAATGTCTTTCTCACCACAAGATACTTTTGGATTATCATGAAATAGATCAAGTTTATAACCTTTCACATCCAAATCCATCTTTCCAAAGAACTCTTTAAGTTCCAACATCATTGATATTGTCTTCTGCATAGTCATGGAATTTTCTGGGAGATCATTCCTTTTCACACTCAAAGTGTCATTGACTTTCTTTGGAACCCACTTATGAGTGTGTTTAGAAACAACTGGAACCTTCTTCCCGTTACTCTATTCAATATTTCTCGAAAGAGGATTGGATTTACTATTCTTTTGCAAGTTAGTCTTTCTCCAACTGGGAACATTGGATCTTTTCTTCGTCTTTACGAAGTTATCCTTTTGATAACCATTACGATTGTGAAAAGGATTCGTATGACGTTTATAGAAAAAATAGGTTTATCACAACACTGATTCCTTTGCCTAAAGGTTGGACAGTTACAGCTTGTAGCATTAAGGGGATTAGCCTTAACATATGATCTTGGTTTCACAACTTCTTGTGATGCCCAAACAAGAACATCATGAAGTTTCTCATTCCTTATACGGAAACGACATCTCCTTTCTAGGTGACCTTTATTTCTGCAATAGTGGAAAACATAAGGAATGTTCTTACCTCGATATGTATGTGCTTACTTTGGAGGTTGATATACTTTTCTCTTTCGAACCTTAATTGCCGGTGAAGGTATTTCACTTTTTCCATCAGTGGAAACCTTGTGTTGAGAAGAATCACTAGCCTTGACAAATTTTACCTCTTTGCTAATACTTGGAGCATTTATTCCCTTATAAACCAATCCTCGTGTATCACGATGATTTTTACTTTCTCCTAGCATAGTGGTTAATTTTATTGAACTAGTATTGAAAATTTTCAAGTCATCTTCCAACATCTTGATTTTATCAAGAGCAGCACCTAAATCAGCCTCAAGGCATTTTTCTCGAGCGATACAAGCACTTTCTCTGTCATCAATACTAATTTGTTGAGAGTTAAAACTTGCTTCAGATTCTTCAAGTTTCTCTTCCAACAAAAAGTACTTTTGATAAAGATTAACACATTCAAGTGACTTCATACGTAGGTTTTCCTCAGAATCCTTGATGATCGATTCGTTAGAACGATTCGAAAAATAAACACCTGCGTAACATCTTCTCAATTTCTTGTTTTCTTACAGAGAGGAGTCAGAAAAGCTAATACATGATAAGTTGTAATCTTCTTCATATTCCACGAATCCAAAAACTTAACATACTCTGAGACTTCCTCATCAACATCTCTATCAATATCTGAATCACCTTCATCAGAAAGTTCATCCAACTGTTCTTCTAGGAGAGTTTCCCAATAAACAGTTTTTACATCAAGAGAATGTTTAGATATTGACTTAGATGTGACAGTTCTCTCAGGTGAATCCAAGCATTTAGAATCATCTGGTAATTTCTGAATTGGTACGTTAGACTCGTCCATAATCAGATCGCTAAAAACACAAACTTATAAGGTCTTTAACGTGTCTTTCTGCTCTGATACCAATTGAAGGGTCTAACAACCTCACCCAATATTTCGATTAGCAATCTGTATGGACTAACTCCAATATACTTTCTAGAGAATCCACTAGACAGTTAGACTCAATCTAGATAAAAGTATATCAAAGAGTTAATATCTCAATCTCTCGATTTGATATTTGCTCAAACAAATGGAAATATGCGAATCTTTATCAAATACTATAGAGATAAACTTGGATGGTACCAAAGACCAATATCCAAGTGCCAATCAATTTAAATCAACAACCAAAGGTTGGATATTCTAATTGATTGATTTTAACGCACAACCTGTGATATTTCAATTATATAATAAAATATAATACAGAATAGAAATAGCACAGACACCAGAAGTTTTGTTAACGAGGAAACCGCAAATGTAGAAAAACCCTGGGACCTTGTCCAGATTGAACACTACACTGCATTAAGCCGCTACAGACACTAGCCTACTACAAACTAACTTCGGTCTGGATTGTAGTTGAACCCTAATCAATCTCACACTGAGTCAAGGTACAGTTGCGCTCCTTACGTCTCTGATCCCAACAGGATGCTACACACTTGATTCCCTTAGCTGATCTCACCCACAACCAAGAGTTGTTACGACCCAAAGTTGAAGACTTTACTAAACAAATATATCACACAGAAAAGTCTACGATAATAGATAAATCTGTCTCCCACAAATAAACCTGAGAGTTTTATTCCGTCTTTTGATAAAATCAAGGTGAACAGGAAACGATCGATAACCCGGACTTATATTACCGAAGAACAACGAAGAATTATCAATCACCTCACAATAATCTAAATCGGATGGTAGCGAAACTAGATATTGCTGAATCACAAACGATGAGACGAAGATGTTTGTGATTTCTTTTTATCTTGCCCTATCGGAGATATAATATCAAGTCAATTATCCAATTGAACTCTTATGATAGAAAATGGCAAGATCAGATAGCTCAACTACAAGAGAAGTAGTTTCGTCTGGCTTCACAATCCCAATGAAGTCTTTCAGTCGTTAACCTACAGGGTCTCGAGAAGAAACCTAAGGTTAAAGGAGAACCGGCTCTAGCAAAACCAACTAGTATCACACAGGAGGTGTGGGGATTAGTTTTTCCAGTTTCTAGATGTCTCTTTTATATATATTTTTCAAATCAGGGTTTGCAATCTAAGTTACCTTGGTAACAAAGCATTCAATATTCACTGTTAGATGAAAAACCTGATTTAACCAAGCTAATATCTTTCAACCGTTAGATCAAAACTTAGCTTGTCACACAAAAATGCAATGTATTTCATTTAGGTTTGAGTAACCGTACCTAAACGTGTACACTTAGTTGGTTCACAAAGAGTTAACCAATGGTTAGCCATATGAGCACTTTCATATTAACCGTATCCATCTTCTTCACAACTAGTTCAAATGACTTCAAAAGAACCAGTTGAAGAGTTGTTCAATTGCTTAGGTCTTTATGAATAGACACAATTGAAACAAAATCGGTTTGATTCACTTGAATAAATTCATGAACAATATAGCCACGATTTGCAAAGATTGCATTCCTTATTTATTTATTATTTAAGTTCATGAACTTCCGATTTGAGAAATATAACCATCTTGGGTACGCGTACGAGTACGTGTACCATAGCTACCAGATTTGAGTTTCGAAACTCAGCAGAAATTTTCGGTCAAAAACTTCTGTGGGTACGCGTACCTAAGGTGACTGGTTTAACAGTTTGCAGACTTACAAACTCAGCAGAAATTTTCGGTTCGAAAACTTCCGCCGGTACGCGTACCCAACCTGTCTCCTTTACCAATACCATATGCACACATATGTACACACTTGGTTTCCGGCACATGGATTTATACACTAATGTGCGAACACATTCTATATGCTTATATCCATAGTTGGTTACGTAATCTCAACTCTATATTTCAATCATTGAAACATTCTTCTATAATTTTATAACGGTCGTTATTCACAACTATCGTCATCAAAGCTATTTTCAAGATTGAAACGTCATCATGACTTTCGTCATGGGTTAAGATGAAAAGTGGTTAAAGTGAAAGCTTACCAACACATATTTCGAGAAAAATATAGGCGAGTAAACTCGGCTCGAAATGGAAAATGTCTTTGTATGAAAACTATCATATGAGATACGACTTTGTCTCAAGAATATGAGATACAGAGGTACACTTTTGAGTGATAGATAAGTTCAAGTCTCCACATACCTTTTAGTCGGATGAAGTTCCACTGGCTCCTTGAGTAGTTCTTCGTCTTCGTAAGATGATCATCGTGGAGTCTGGAGCTCAACTACACTTAATTGTCCTAGTCTGAGACTTAGATATAAGTAGTCTATAAATCAAGACATATAGTTTTGACAACTAAACTTGACAAACATGCTTGAGTTAGCAACGCATGCGAGTTCGATCGAGCAATGCTCTAACACTTTGCACTAGTTGTCTATTTAATTCCCTCATCCTTTATTAGATATTTAACCATTTTACAAATGGACATATCTTCCGACGTTAATAAATCATCTAATGGTAAAGGGAAAAATAAGACAAAGTGTAAAACTGTCTCAAAAAACAGAATTGCTAAAAGTTACATATGTAACTCCAATCAATCTCTAGATACTTCGTTAGTTCGAGGTAACAAGAAAAGAATTTTTCATACTACACTAGATCAAGAACACACTGGTTATTCCAAAACCCATAATGAGAGAAAATCTTATAATAATACCACCTGATCGGTATTAGAATTACATCCTCACCATGTGTACCAAATTTGTGTGAGGAAGTAAAAATCAAGGCACCCTTGTGTAGATTATGGGAATAAAATCTAGTAAATGAAAATATATTTGAGATATTCGTATTTATAGGAATATTATATTTTCGGAAGTATGAAAAATATAAAAGGATCCTTCTCCTTCTTTGGCCATTCCTTGTCCGAACCCTGAGTCAGGATCCGATGTCTTCTCTTGATAAGGTGCTAGATCTGAAAGATCACTTTAAGAATAAGTCTGCATCTTCTCTTGATATTGAGAAATCAAAGAGAAAAATCAAAAAGAGAGATTGGTTTAGCAAGATTGAAAGGGATAATATGCTGAAGAAAGTTCAGTGTATTGAAGCATTGCCACACTTCTGTGTTCAATCAAAGACAAAATTACATGTTTTTGCAGAATCCTTCAAAAAAACTTCTCAACTGCAAGAAATTCTGGTCAAGCAACAAGGTTATCTACTTGAAGAAATTCACAAGCTGAAGACGGAAAGTAATAATCTGCTTTCCTCTAGCACTGATATAAAGGATTAAGTTGTGGAAAATAGACATCAGTTTTTGATTTATTTCAATTATTTTATAAGGTCTATTTTTGAATATAAACTATCTATTATTTATGAATAAAATTATTAGTTTATAATTTTTCGTGTGATAGTTTTCCTGATTACATAACCTGTGCTTGAATGCTTTATATTATTGCTATGTGTTTATGAGATGTTTGATTTCGGTTTTCGTAACCTTAATATTCGATCTCATATGATGTGTGAACCCTTATGGTTTGTATGGATTTTTGATTTAGCGGGATTAAGTTCTAGCCCATGTTGGTAGGCTTTATCAAAGGATCATAAGGTGTTCCGATTGAGACTCATATGTAAAAAGTCACAATGTGTTGAATAAATTTGTGTTTAGCTTAAACATATGTGTTTCGGGTTTTCAACTTTTGCTATTGGCACACATTAGGTAAAACCGATTCAACCTTTCTCTGGTAAAGGTTGCTTTTGTTGTTGTCCTTTTGTTCTTACGAGAGGATGACAACACAATGGGGGAGAGTTCTAACTTGAACTTTCTTTTAATGATATATCTTTCTGTGGAGAAGAGGACGCGGAATCCGAGGTAACGAATTTGTTAATCGTTTTCCTATTTAAGAAAAGCCTGAGTTTATTACATATATTTTGTTTTTGCTTAACAACATTCGGTACAATTGATGTTTATTTCATTATGTGTGTATGTATGTGTGCATGTGATTCAATTGTTTCCGGTTGATAAAAACTATTGTTATCTTTCTTTTTGTCTGGTATCAATTGTTTTTGGCTTAACAAATTTCGGTGCAATTGCGGGGCTTTAATGTCTATATTTGTTTCAATTGCTTCCGGTTAAGATAAATAATGGTGCAAGTCAATTTATTTGGTTTGTATATGTTGTTTATGGCTTAACAAAATAGGGATCATTTATTTATTCCATTTCGATTCCGGATAAGAGAAACTAAGTTAATTATGATTTTAATTAGACTTATCAAAGTAAAGGATTCGGTTATTCAAGTCTAATGAAATTCCAAGAAATACTAGTTAACTAACCTAGTACTTGTCTTGTCTAAAGTGTAAAAGGTCTAAGTTATTGTCTGAATAATTAGAGCATGATGAGAAAAATAAAGTTAATTCTAATCTTTATTTTGGTCTTATCGAATAAGCGATTGTATGTGTGCAATCAGTTTAGCAAGGGAACTAAGTTTCTTAGTCAATTTGTTAAACTATTAGAGAAATTTGCTTCGGGCAATTGTTTCCTTGATAACATATTAAAACCAAATTACTTTTAGTTTCGGTTTTGATATTGGTTATCTAAAATGGTATGTGAAATCTTCGTGCTTAACTCTTATAGGTTGTACATGTCTTTTAGATTTGTAAGATCCTTTCGCTTTGTCCTTTATTTGCTCGTATCTTTGTCATTTTGTGATAAAAGGGGGAGAAATATATGGAGTAAACAAGTGATTTGTAATCACTAAGGAAAGGAAAATTGTGCTTAAACGTTGTATCTGACGAAAGAGTAAAGCATAGACTAAGGGGGAGTAACAATCATATTGCTATTGTAGTTATCTTGACTACAAAAGGGGAATAACAAATATGTTCGGATTGAAAATCTACCTATCTCACCTTTAGGGGGAATATTATCTTTGTTATTCAAATGTCAACAACGGCATTTATGGATTGAAGATATGCAGGGTATTGTGTTGTTGAAACTTGGAATCAAGCGTATGTGTAATAAATTCTTGTAATTTGTTTATCCATATGTATTAAGAGTTTTGTCACTAAAATTTACAAAGGGAGATACTTTTAGAGCATAGCTCGGTTGAACCCACCAAGCGTTGGTATGTCAAGTTTGGTTGTCATATTTTAGTGAATCAAAACTCATTTAAAGAGTCGCTTGATTATGTACTAGAGACAACTTCGTATATGTTAGAATAAAGACTAGGTTTATAAGACATACAAGTATTACTCGAAGACTTGAAGAATGTGAAGAAGTAACAAGCTACAATGACGACATCATCCTTCCTCTTGAGGTTAGTAATATTTGACTTGAACTGTTTCATTCCGAACGTATCTTTCAAGTCGTGCTATATTGAAAACATAACTACGAAGCTGTGGATGATTATACTATAGTAGTAAGACATGATCACATGATCATAGTGTTAAGGAATTAGGATACGAAGTATAACACTTATCTTTTGAACTTCGTATATAAGACATCGACATAATCGTATGAATGCTATTGTGATTATGTGTATAGGTAAAGGTGAAGATTTCATCCTTTTTTTTGCTTAATCAATAATTTTTATTACTCAAGAGAAACAATAATGTTTACAAAAAAGTCCAAATAAAATTGGAAACAAAAAAAGCCCAGTAGGCCCAGCAGAAAACTAGTAAGATCTATAATACACTTTTCTTGGAATTTGCCGCATTTCTAGTGTATCCATGAAATAAGGTCTAGTTACAAATTCTTGACCAATCCCTCTCCCCATGCCTGCTCCAGTTTTTTCTAATGCATCTGCTTTGAAGTTTATTTCTTTATAGCAATGAGTAAACTCAATTTGCATAACGCTGCTTTTTACTTTATTCCATCTGGCTTGAATAAACCAAGGTAAGTTGCCAGTTGTGTAAGCATTTATTGCTGCTGTAGAAGAAGAATTCACAACCAATTCCTGTACACTTCTTGTCACTTCCCATTCTGTAACATACATTAAAATTTTTAACTTTTCCAATAGATAATTCTTAGTTATGGTAAATACCCCAAAAAGTCCTCATTTACCCCGGCAGGCAAGCTCCGCAGCGAAAGGAATTAAATCCTCTGCTGCGGTCGTGAAAGGTGATCAAATCAGTTTACCTTCTAAGAAGCTATTGGCTATAGCAATACCAAGGATTCAGGGTTTCTTATATGTTTAGTTACAACATTCATTGCAGAACTAATGTAAATAATGTATGTTACAGAATGGGCAGTGACAAGAAGTGTACATGAATTGGTTGTGAATTCTTCTTCTATAGCAGCAATAAATGCTTACACAACTGGCAACTTACCTTGTAAAAGGTCTGGGTTTAGATACAACATTCATTGCACCCACACCTGCATTTCCAGGATTACCTCTTGAATTACCTGCACATCATATTAATATTAGAGCTCTTTGAGGAAGTGAAAACTGTAGCTCCATGGTTCACTGAGTTTTTACAGGCTTCTGATGTGTATCAAAGATTTTAAGAACTTGAAAATCATAACTGCAATTCCACATGTAATTTGTTCTTCTAATTTCACAATCTTTTGTAAATTGCATAATTCTTTTCTTGAATCTAAGTATCTCTAATTTTTCCTCTTCAAATACTATTTTGTTTCTCAAAACCATATCTCCATCATGGTAATTGATGCTGTTGTCAGACACACCTCTTTTATTGCTTTACTTTTCTATTTAGGAAATTTTATTACATCTTCATATGATTTAGGATTTTTGAAGAGGAATATGTCTCCAAGCCATTTCCATATGAAACAATGTTTACATTTGTTTAAAGGAAGTACATTCATGAACTTGTTTTATGAATTGAAATGGAAATCACTAGGCTTATTGGTATTTTTATTCATTGCATATCTTTAGATTACAAATATGTGAGTTAGTATAACCGATCATGATTTATTATGTATCTTGGTAAAACTAATCAGAGTGCCTGACTTGTGTATTGGTATAACTTTTATTAGTGCAACCGATCCTAAGTAATCACCTAAGATGGTATGATCGATATTTGTAATTGGTGTGACCGATCCTAGTAATTGGTGACCGATCACAAAAGAGTTGTGAAATCGATCCTTGTAATTGGTGTAACCAGTCCTAGTAATTGGTGTAAGAGATCCTAGTGACTTGTATAACCGATCTCAATTAATACCATGAGACTGATCCTGGTAGTTGACGTAACCGATCCTGGTAACTGATGTAACCGGTACCAATAACCATATTAAGGTAGAACCGATCCTTGTGTTTGGTAAAACCGTAAACCCATGATTAGTGAATTGATATTTGATCAATCACATAGTTCTTGGAATACAAATGAATCAATTTGAACTTGTTTGGAAGTGTGGTATAATCGGTTCCAAGATTGTAAATTTGAAAGAGGATTTACAAAGAAAATATGTCGACATACTTTGAACATGCTCAGTAATTCTTATCTTTTATTGTTCAAAGATATTCCTTAATAACTCAAGGAGATCCCAGGCCGAAATAAATTAAGAATCTTTTAATTAAGGTTATTAGTTTTATATGTTTTTAATTACCAGCAATTAAATGCATATCTGGAAAATAAAAATTGGTAATGTGAATTTACTAATTGGAGATTTTCTAGTGAGATTTCAGAAATATTGGACAAAGCATTACCAGGAATTATGAAACCGATTTGGGCATTTATTGCATATCTTGAGAATATTCGATTTTGTAAATTCCTTGGTGTCCAAAAATCCTTGGTCCATAAATACCCAAGTTTGCATTTCGAGCAAACCATCCTAAGAGCCAGACAAACTTCATCTTTTTGTTGTTTCTGGTGGAGTCGTCTAATCGGAGAGGAAAGTACCCTAATTAAGCGAAATCTCTCACGACCCCTCGTTTAAAGACTTCTGTGGGATCAAGAAGCGTCTACGAGTACCGTTGTTGGGAAACTGTATAATTGCAGTTTATTTTAGTTTTCGATTAATTTGATTGACTAACGGTTGTTGAACTTTGATTGCACCTAGTTTGTTTATTCTTGAGAATCTTCTCTTCTGATATAAGATTCACTCAAACTAGATCAAAGTATCGACGGGATCTTTAGAACTTTTTGTAGATCTACAGACATCTTGTGATAATCCATTGTTAGCAGACTCCGTTCTCTATGTGATTGATCACAAGAGATTCAAGTGGTGTTGTGCAGGTATTTATTGAAGATTAAAGAAGATTTCTGATTTTGTTTTTATATCTTTGGCGTGCACAAACCTTGATCGGCTGGGATCCAACTAGAGTCGGATTTATTCGATTGATTAGTTGTGTAAGATCGACATCATCTTATAGTTTTTTTTGTTGATTATATATTGTTTGATATTAATTCTAAACTCTGATACTTCGGTAGTTATTGGATAGATTGATCTGACCAGGCAAAGGAGTTTATTGGTTAAACGGAAGAGCCTTTGCATATGACTTGAGATATCTTCATCTGAAAGAATCAAGAGAGTTGTTACCAAACATATTTGTTGTTCCTTTACTGTTTGGAATACGATCCAAAGGAATTGTTCCAGTGCATGCACTTATTGAATTTCAGAAGCGCAGTGATACTGAAGAAACTAGGTTAACTATAGGTTTAGTTGCTTGGTCTCAACTATACGAAGTTTTATAGATTTTGTGTAGCGTCTTAATTCTGAGAGTATTCAATTCTGGACTATGTCCCGTGGTTCCTTTGCATTTGCGGTTTCCTCGTTAACAAAATCTTGATGTGTCATTTACTTTATATTTCCGCATTATAATTGTTTTATTATAGTTAAAGTAAATCGCACTTGTACGTTAACAGGGCACTTGATATTTATCCAATCGGTTTCGGTTATTACCGTAACTTTTATCAAGTGATCACTTTGTTGTTGTATTGTCTCGATTTCATATCCATAGACAATCACAAAGTGTATTGGATTTCTCCACTTGACTTTGATATTCATTCACGAGTTAGGACAGTTCGAACTAACCCTATTTCAAGTGGACACTGTGTTGAAATATTTCTCGAGTGATTGTATCTCCAAAAGGTTTATATACAGTGGGTCTTGTATAGGTTGTGATCAAGATAAAAGATTGTGGTGTATTTGGGTACCCTCGTCTTTTCATGTATACCACCAATACTGAAAATAATAATATTGTTAGTTAGTACATTTACCATGTTAAAATAATAAATAAATATTGTGAAAAATATTGGTTCTTACCTCCAACGCTCCCAAAAAAACCATTAAAGCTTTCTTTGACACACGTCGAGCAATTATCGTGGGCTGTGTATCTTGGTGCTTGGTCTAAATATTCTAATGATTCGAGAAGAGAAATTAGTACCACCGAGCTAGCATTTGAAAATGGAAATTGGCCTATTGTCCACAATACAAACACCCATTCGAGTTCCTCATAATGTTCAGAGTATACATGTTGTGTATTATCTAACATGTTTTCATTCATTTTCCTAGCATAACGCCGTACAAAACTTTTCAACCTAGCTACCTTTAATCCATATGTTTTTATTTGTCTATATGCTCGATTTCCTTCTAAATAATTTGAATATAAATGAAGTCTTTCTTTCCATCTATCTTCCGACTCCCATTTTAGTCTGCTAAATGGAAGTAAATTTCCCTTACATGGAATTCCCGTCAAGATGTACAAATCTAATGGTGTAACTCATATTTAACAACATATGCATAATTAAAGTTTGTTGAATTTTATATAACCAAAAACAAAATATAAATATTTAATTACACGAAAAAACAATCTTACCACATTCAAAATCTTTGAAAACATAACCCCTGACAGTGATACAGCTAAAAAGAGAATTTCAAGAATGATCCATGACTGTAAAGTCAGACTTAAAGGTTTCATGCACAACTCAGCTTATGATCTAGAAGTCATCAAGTCTTTTGATATTGGTTGCAGAAAAGTTAAAACTGCCACAACAATAGAATGTTTTTTTTCTCTCCCTGAAACTGATATTCTACTATGTTGTGATGGTGCATCAAGGGGTAACCCTGGAAATGCTGGGTATGGATTTATAGCCAGAGATTGTACAGGTAAATTCTTGACAGTGGAAAGTGGTGGTTTGGGGATATCAACCAATTTTGTGGCAGAGATATGGGAACTGTTTGTGCTCTGGAATGGGCTGTGAAGAACTCTCAATTCAAACTTACCATCAACTCAGACTCCACTGCTGCTATAAAGGCATTCATGAAGAATAAATCCCTTGGTTTGTTTGGAGCAGGTGGAGAAATATATGCAAACATGTACAATCCATCCACTTTAATCATGTTCTTAGAGAAATCAATTTATCTTCAATTTATCTTCTGATTTTTCTGCAAAGAAGGGGGTATATCTTAGCAAGGGACAAGTACTCAAATTTGATGCCAGGCCATCTAATATGCATAGGACGGAATTCCCAATTACAGTTTACTATAAGTTCGCCTGATGGATTGTCTAAGACATATTGTCTTTGGGTCATTTGTTTATTCTCTTTACTTCCCTAGACATGTTGTCTGCTTTGCTTATTGCTTGTTGTTTTTGTGATTTTCACAGATTCTGTGTTTTTCGGTAATTTTCTGCTATTAATAAAAAGTTTTATTTTTGGTTAAAAAAAATACCACATTCAAAATCTTAGAAAAAGAACATATCTGCAGTCTTCCACAATTGTTCGAATATAACTTGAACTATTTGAGTCCCATGGTTTCTAGGTTGTTTATCATATAAACGGCACCAACGATATCTTCAGACTCTGTCTTGAAAAAAAGTGGGAAGTGACATGAAAACTGTACAAAACTTAGACCACCCACCTCTTGGAACGACTAAATTACCTCGCTCTGGATGGCCAGATATGTGCATAGGGAGTACACCATCACCAACTAATTTTCCAACATTTGAAACTCATATTCTTTATCCCGCACATAATTTAAACCACCGGGTAGGGTGATAGTAGATCCTTTGGCTTATCCGTTTCATTATATTTTCTCACTCATATTTGGAAGGAAGTAACTAAAAAAAATTTGTTTATGAGAAAAAAGAGAAGGTGTGAAGAGAAATGAAAGGGGAAGTGTGGTATTTATAGGCGCTATAGAGTCGACTGTTGGCGATATTAACAATATCGAGCGATATACAGAAAATAGCCAACAGTGAAGTCTCCCTCGTTGATGAAAATAGACTATATCGCTCGATATGGATTCGATTGCTGGTTTGGATTTTTTTTTGTTGCCATGGTGCATAGAACTTAAAGGTGTATCCAAATACGGTCTTATACGAATCAAGAATTCAAGAGGAAACTTGTCTGAAGATAACTACGGTCACCGCAATCAAATTTATCTTGGATGGTTCCATCTAAGGATTGGACCAAAATAAATACGGATGGTGCTTGGAACCTAAACTCTCCGACTTAAGGAATGGGTTTCATCCTTAGATATTCAAACCATAAATTTGTTTATGCTCAGTCAAAATACTTTGTATGTTTCTCTGCACAAGAAGTAGAGACTCGAGTAATCAGAGATGCCTTGATGGTGGCTTTAGAGAAGAGAGTTGATCGAATCATTGTGGAAATTGACGCCTTAGGTATTTTGGAGCAAATAAACAAGAAGACCTTCACGGGAGGTCGGAGAACACACTGTTTGTTACAGGACATTAAAACTCTAATTATCAAGTTTAAGCTTACCTCATTTGTATTTATTAACCGTGTTGCAAATGGAGTTACTCACGATGTAGCTCGATGGTCTAAAACTAATGTATGCCCTATGGATCCTAGTTAACTCCTACCCTCTTTATGTAAGGACCATATGGATATTCAATGTAATTTTCTGTATGTTAAAAAGGAAAAAAGAAAGAAACGTTGGTCCTATATGGACCGTGGTTCCAAAAAAAGTGGAATCCGCACTTCTGAAAACTTGTAGGGAACCCTTTACAGGTGCACTTGATCAGTGCAAGTTCCCAGAAGAACAGATCCCATTTTTTGTGTGAGGATGGTTTTGGTGTGGTTTGGAACCACGGTCAGTGGAGAATTTTTGAAGAAAAAAAGAACTCGACTCTAAGACTTTTAGGCAAAGCAACAGTAAACTTTATGTCCTTTCTTTAAACTTTCCAATGTTTCCCAGATTTGCTTATTTTTAGTGTTTTTCTCTCTGTCCATATCCCAACAGGTCGTTGCACTTTCCTCATTTTGATCTACCACATAAGTAAGTAAAAATTAGAAATGGAAATGAAGGATAATCCTGTTGAATTAGAAACAACACCACCCACTCCCAATTTATATGAATCAGTTGTTCTTGGTGGAACTTTTGATAGATTGCATGGTGGACATCATCTCTTTCTTAACGCAGCAGCTGAATTAGCTAGCAATCGAGTTGTGGTTGGTGTTTGTGATGGACCCATGTTAAGTAAGAAACAGGTACTCCTTCTCCTTCTCCTTCTCCTTCTCCTTCTCCTTCTCCTTCTCCTTCTCCTTCTCCTTCTCCTTCTTCTTCTTCTTCTTCTTCTTCTTCTTCTTCTTCTTCTTCTTCTTCTTCTTCTTCTTCTTCTTCTTCTTCTTCTTCTTCTTCTTCTTCTTCTTCTTCTTCTTCTTCTTCTTCTATCTGTTTTTACCAGCCATAGAACTCTCCATAAACTCCGATCGCATTTCCATTTTCACAAATTGTTTTTCAAATGTATCCATTGTTTCAGACGTCTTTGTCAAATTTCCCGTATTCAACGTCAATTCAAGGGATTTCACAATTGATCCCATTGATTTTGTCATCAATGTAGTGGAGCATCTAAAATTTGGAACTTGAATCTGTTTTATAATTCTTTTATTTTTATTATATCTATGTGTTGGGTTTTTTATTCGTCTATATTGGATTAGCAATGCCTTCGATTCGTTCTTGGTAATGCTTGTACAGTTGAATGCTTCTCGTAACTGTCTAGGTTAGCTACTATCTTCATAATTTTTGTTTGCCATTGTCTAATAAACATTGTCTATATCGAAATGCATCCTATGCTGGGGTTGAATCTAGTCGGACGGTGACATTCTTCAGCTCATTTATTCGCTAAGACACACTTGCGATGGCATGAACTGTACAACTGAAGAAGCTTAATGAGTTTGAATTTAGAAAACTGAGAAATTATGCCTTGTTTTCTCTTACAGTTTGCACATCTAATAGAACCCATCGAAATCAGGATGCGAAATGTTGAAGACTACATCAAGGTACAAAACGTTTTATGTTTCATACAACTACATTCCTTTTTTTTGTTGTTTATATCTTACCTAAGTACATATCATAAAAGTGGAAACTGCTTTTTCTACATATGCAAAAGAGGGTGAATTTTATATATGATTTTCTTTCAAGTTTATTCCGCATCATAACAATATCATCTTGCTGAAGCTGAAATTTTGATTGCTGTGGTGGGAACCAGTACTTATAGCCTTCTCTTTGGGGGAGCCTGAGAGAGGTTGCAAATTTGACTCTCACTCCCGTCATAGAAGGGGCTTACGACCCAGGCGTAGTATACCAAAAACATATATCTCATGTGCAGCAAAATAACTGTATCAAATTGTTTCGCAGCTTATGATTGATTGTGAAAGTTACTTAAAGTTTAAAGACAGTCCATAAAACTCGAACACTATTCAATTCCCACATTCAACATATTGGTGAAATCCTTGACTAAACTTCCTTGCAAATGCTCGTTGCACATGATCAATTTAAGGCCTCAAATAGATATAGCTACTGAAATCAATTAAATTTTTCTTACTGGTCAGCGATTCTATTCTATGGGCTCTTGACCATACATTCTTGTTCTGCTCCTTATGAAATGTAAATGAGTATTGTTTTTGGCTATTATGTTAACTTGCCTTGGTCAAATTATGCAGGTTCTAAGGAGAAGTTTTTACCTTGTACTACCTGCAAAGAGTTCTTTTTTTTGTTGAAATATATCGCGGGTTTAAGGAGACCCCAACCTCACAAACCAAAAGAATCAATTTTTTTTTTTTTTTGTAACTTATATCTTCATGCAGACTGAATTGTAGTCCCGGGTCAACCGATTCAGGCTCCATTTTGGAATAACTCTCACTAGGGTGGATACCCACAAATAGACCACCAACTCTGTTACTCTCCCATATGGGATATAAATTATAATGAAGATTTTTTTGTTAGCAGATGCATTATTCACCTGTCCAAACATATATATAACTGTCCATCTTGGAATGGAATTATTAGTTTTATGAAGTCTAGACACCGCTATAGAATCTACGTTATATGTACCTTGTTGAGGTTTATCAATCTATTAAGTACGATTTTATAGCTTAAATTGAAGTGCTACATAAGTGTTCGTGTTAATTGTTAGACCTCTCGAGGCATTGGCTTCTCTTTTTATGACATTCTTTTTTTTTTCTCACTGAATTTCCTGCTAACCTCCCAGTCTATTAAACCCGAGCTGACGGTTCAAGTTGAACCAATCGAGGATCCTTATGGGCCTTCAATCGAAGATGAAAATTTGGATGCTATTGTAGTCAGGTTTGTACCAACCAAGATTTTTTCACTGGCTAATCTGTTCTTTAAGTGGTATGGATATTGAAACATGTATGACTCTACTATTTTCTACTAGGCCAGACTGGGTCTTTCAACTTTCGCCATCTTGTCTTGGGGTGTTGCTTAGTTGGTTCCGATGCCAATTTTGTACTGCACTGTTGGGCTAGAACTTTGGAGTAAGACCTTAGTAATAACTTAGAAACTAGAATGATCATACACTTGCTCGTATCAGTGACAATTTTACATGTATTGGCTTAATGCTGAAACTTCCTTGAGTGAAAATGATTTTAGCAGGTCATGTATGGATATCTCATCATCTTGATTGGTTGGCAGCAAGGAGACGCTACCAGGTGGATTATCAGTTAACAGGAAGAGAGACGAGAAAGGCCTTCGACAATTGAAGGTCCAATTACTTACATTTTTTCTTAACGTTTTCAAGGGGATACATTGCTGTTTTCATACTACATAGAGCTTTTGGTACAAAAGACCTGATTTTTTCAAAATACTTCTCCTGTAGGTCGAAGTAGTAGATCTACTCGCTGAAGAATCCACTGGTGAAAAGTTAAGTTCCACAACACTAAGAAAAATCGAGGATGAGAAGGCCAAACAACAACCGGAACCTACAAATTAGAGACAGGTTCAAGACAATACAAAAGCTTATTTCTACATTATTCTTTATCTTCTTGTTGTGGTGCATATTGTGAACCAGTTACTTAAACGGTTTGATCTATCCAAGAGCTTCAGTTATGCTTATCTATCATTATCTATGTGTCTTTTAAGTAGGTTCGTTATCAGAATCAAAAAGATAAAGCGATAATGTCTGTCCATGTGCTGGATAACTGAAATCAACTGTAAGAACAAATTGTTTAATTCAAAAGATGGGCTCATGAGATGAACCCACTTGGGGCCGTACAAATGTTGTACCACAGTTTAGGGGTGAGCATTTGGCCCGTAATCCGTGAATTTGACCTAGACCAACCGTATTTTTGCGGATGGATTCCAGACTGTTTGTTAATGGGTTGGATGCTGATTGAATAATTGAAATCCAAGGGACTATAGATTATGTCCCGATACAACCTTGAAAACCCGTTGGGAATCTAGACCCGTTAGATTAAAGGAATTTAAATAGTTTTTAGAAAATACATGAACAGTTTAGGAATTCTTAATGTGTCTGTTTGCGTTGTTGACGATTGCACTTTTATATTTTTGTACATATAGGATGCAGGCCGTGGGTTATTACCCTAGAGATGTCAATATACGTACACAAAAAATCCCATCGAAACAGAACTAACACAAAAATCTCATAAACTTAACGGTCTAAACTACCCATATTTTAATTCTACCCAAACAAAAACAAAAGACAACCCCACCTCAAAATCATTCTTCTCCTCACCACCACCACTACTCACCATCTCCACCAGTACCATCGCAGCCACCAGCCACCACCAACCGCCGCCATCGCCACTGACGCTCCACCGCCTCCGTCGCTAACAACCCTTCCGCCGCTACCTCCACCAGCATCACCTCCTCCACTGACCAGCATCAGCCACCACCACTAACACCCTGAGTAACAACCAACACCATCCACTAACTAGCACCAACCACCATCGCCGTCACCACCACCGCCAATACCACCAGCATCACCATTACCACCAGTAGAATCACAACCACCACATTCACTGTCAAAAATTGGTCTCCATGGAAATTAGTACTAGTACTCAACAAAATAAAATAAAAAAACGAGACAAAATTAGATGAAACCAATTTAACCAAATTTTTTTAACTGGATCACCAACAAAATTGGTTTCGTTGACAAAAACTGTCAAAAATTAGCAAAAATTAAGTGAAACCAAAATTGGTTTCAACAAAACGAAAAGAAAAATAGATGAAATCAAAATTGGTTTCAACAAAAAACTATCACACCACAAAAAAGGTTTGGTTTCATCGGCAAAACGCAGAAAAAAGTTCAATCAAATCAAAGGAAACAAAAATTCGTTTCCACATAAAATTATTCTAACAAATTGGTATTGTCGACATAAAGCCAGAAAAAAATGAAATAACATTAGATGAAACCAAAACTCGTTTCAATATAAACTTATCGTATTACCAACAAGATTGGTTTCGTTGACATAAAGGAGATGAAAAATGAAAAACAAATTAGATGAAACCAAAACTGGTTTCAACAACAAAAAAAAGTTATATCACCAAGAAGATTGACAAAAACTAACAAAAATTAGATGAAATCAAGATTAGTTTTATTAAAATGAAAAAGGAAAATCATATGAAACCAAAAACTGATTTCATGAAAAAACTATCACATCACCATCAACATTTGGTTTCGTCGAATAAAACTGGAAAAAAATTGACACAACATTAGATGATACAAATTTCAACATAAAAATCGGATAAAACTTATCATATCAACATCAAGGTTTATAGCTTAAGCTAACAGTATCTAAGTCATGATATCCACAAATGAAGAATTCACGCTCATCGTTCTATGCATATTTGGAATTCATATGTTGGTGTTATGTAAAACATGAACAGAAATGACAATGTAAATATCTTGTTAATTGATAAAGCAAGTTTTTGAAAAATATTGTCATCGCCAGTTTTGACGTTGCGAGTTGATCTTAAAATAGTTGATCCTGGCAATTCCATAGATTTCCAAATAATGGAATCTTCCATTACACATTATAATGTCTTACCAACCAATCAACGATTAATTTGGCTATCTCTCTATGAATTAGATGAAAAAAGATAAGAGGTATAGATGTACGGAGAAGAAGATAAATAAAAATGGTAGTGACATGGGAAATATGAAAAATAAAAATTAAAAAGTTAATTGAGTTTATGAAAACCTTATGAAAAATCTAGAGAAATGAATAGATTATTTTTTGATCCTAACTTCACTGTCCTGTGCAATGTTGTTAAATTGTTTGGTGTTGTCTTCTACAACCCAAATATGACCATTTAACTTAGTTAGGAAAAAACATGAGAAATGGATGGATCATTTGCTGATCCAAACTTCTCTTCCTTGTGCAGTGATGTTAAATTGTTTGGTGTTGTCTTCTACCGTCCAAACATGGCCATTTAACTTAGTTATGGAAAACCTTGAGAAATGGATGGATCCTTTGTTGATGCTGACATCCCTTCCTTGTGCAGTAATGTTGAATTGTTTGGTTTTGCTTCTAGCAATCCATACATGGACATTTAACCCCTTTAAACTGTTATGTCTATCTGGTTACAATATTTGAAATTGGTTGTAATGGTTGAATTATCGGATCCATGGGGAGTCGGAAGTGTTGAAGATGATAGCTTAAATTCTGAAACTGTTGTAATGATTGTTATCTCAATGATGAAGTGTCAAACTCACAAAAGATATATTCCTTACTGTTCTTACACTAATAAATAGCATAATGATAAGCAGGTTCGTTTCTAAGGGAGAGTTGAGTTAAAGTTGTCGATTTAATTTCTGAAAATATGAATAACGCAAAAACTACAAAACAAATATGAATGCAAACAATGAGGATGAGAATGAGAATGATTAGGGGTCTTTCTCCACTAGTGAAAATGAATCTTCTTTAGAATATGTTTATTAAAAATCCTAGACAAGTTATAAGTTCAACAAGTCCATTAAACTCCAAAGTCACTTCGTAGAATAAGTTCTCTACTCGTGTCTAGTCAATCAAGCCACTTTGAATAAGCTCTCTAGTGTAACTTAACAAACTGATATGTTCCATGAGTCGGATTGATCTTAACCACATGCTCGTAAGTTCGACATGTTAACTTAGGGTTATCATCTACACATCAAAATCCACAAAATCCCATTGCAATATTAACGTTTTTCTACCTGCAATTATATCATCTTAACAATTACGGATTGACACTCCAAAATCTAGCATTAGTTTCGCAAACAAGTTATCTAATTGACCACTCAAACAACTTGAGAACAATCCATGGTCATAAACGTGGTAAAAAGCAAACAATAAAACGATATTTGGAAGAAAGATCATAAAATATCAAAGACAAGTCACATAGCTTCAAATTATCCCTAACCAAAAAAGGATTTATCTACTGAATTTCATGATACTTGAAATAAAGCAAATAAATACGAAACCAAATAAGCAAACCCAAGAAGCAGCAGGTGGTAATGGAATGGATTACTGGTGATGCAGTGGTGGCATATGGACTGGAGACAGCTTGCTTAGTGATGTTGTGGAAGGCCTGGTACTGAGGTGGTCGTGAACTGCAACTACTGGTGATACAGGCTAACAAAAGATGATGCTGGTGGTGTGCTGATGATGGATGGAGTGCTGGATGTGGAGAGTATATGCATGTGAGGGTGGTAATGAAAACTGGTGATAGTGTATGTTGTGGATGGTGATAGTGCAGGTGGAAGGGATGGTGGTTGAAAAGCCGAGGGTACCCAAATACACCACAATCTTTTTATTTGATCACAACCTATTCAATATCTACCGTTTATAAACCTCTTGGAGCAACAATCACTCAAGGAATAATTTAACATGGTGTCCACTTGAAATAGGGTTAGTCCTGAAGAAGCGGGGTACAACAACCTCGCCCAATATTTCGCATAGCAATCTGTATGGACAAACTCCAATATACTTTCAAGAGAATCAACTAGACAGTCAGACTCAATCTTAAGAAAAAGTATATCAAAGAGTTATATCTCAATTCTCGATTCAATCCGCAATCAAACAACTAGGAATTTGAGAGCCTTATTGAATACAAGAGAAATAACTTGAACGGTACCAAAGACCAACGTTCAAGGATCAATCAATTTCAATCAAAAACCAAAGGTTGGATTTACCAATTCATCGATTCAACGCGCAACTTGTGATATTTCAATTATATAACGAAATATAATGCGGAAAAGAAATAACACAGACATCAGAAGTTTTGTTAACGAGGAAACCGCAAATGCAGAAAAACCCCGGGACCTAGTCCATATTTGAACACCACACTGTATTCTTTACTTCTATCAAGGTACAATCGCATTCTTTACTTCTATGATCCCAACAGGATACTACGCACTTGATTCCCTTAGCTGATCTCACCTACAACTAAGAGTTGCTACGACCCAAAGTCAAAGACTTGATAAACAAATATGTATCACACGGAAAAGTCTATTGAATAGATAAATCTGTCTCCCACAGATATACCTACGAGTTTTTGCTCCGTCTTTTGATAAATCAAGGTGAACAGGAACCAATTGATAACTTAGACTTATATTCCCCAAGAATAGCCTAGTATTATCAATCACCTCACAATAATCTGAATCAATTAACGAAACAAGATATTGTGGAATCACAAACGATGAGACGAAGGTGTTTGTGACTACTTTTATATCTTTCCTATCGGAGATATAAATCTCAAGCCAATCTTACGATTGTACTCAAACACGATAGAAAACAGCAAGATCAGATCACGCAACTACAGAGAAAATAGTCGGGTCTGGCTTCACAATCCCAATGAAGTCTTCAAGTCGTTAACCTACAGGGTTTCCTGAAAAACCTAAGGTTAAAGGAGAATCGTCTCTATCTTATGCAACTAGTATCACACATGAGGTATGGGGATTAGGTTTCCCAGTTGCTAGATTTCTCCTTTATATAGATTTCAAATCAAGGTTTGCAATCTAAGTTACCTTGGTAACAAAGCATTCAATATTCACCGTTAGATGAAAACCTGATTAGATTCAAGCTAATATCTTTCAACCGTTAGATCGAACTTAGCTTGTTATACACAAATGAAATGTACCTTCATTTAGGTTTGGGTAACCGTACCTAAACATGTATACCTAGTTGGTTCAACAATAGTTAACCAATGGTTAGCCATATGAGCACTCTCATATCAACCTTAATCATCTTTACCATAACTAGTTCAAATGACTCAAATGAACTAGTTAGAGAGTTGTTCAATTGCTTAGATCTCATAGAAGTATACAAGACACAATCGAAGGAAAATCGCTTTTGATTCACTCGAATCAATTTATGAACATTATAGCCACGGTTTGCAAAGATTGCATTCCTTATTATATAAATGTTTTAATTCATGCACAAACCGATTTTAGAAAGTAACCTTCTTAGGTATGCAAACGGGTACGCGTACTTAAGTGACCGGATTGATTTTGTTTGTACTTCCAAACTCCATCAGAAATTCACGGACGTGAAACTTCCACCAGTATGCGTACGGGTATGCACACTTACCCGGATTTCCAACAACCGCAGGTACGCGTACGAGTACGCATACTTTAGGTTCCCGGTTTTGGACTTTTACACAAATGTGAGAACACACTATGTTTTTATCCAAACATGGTTAATTTTTCTAAACTCTCATTTCAATCATTGAAACTTTCTTAGAGGATGTTAAAATATTTGTTATCCACAAACTATTTTCATGAAAGCGATTTTCAAGTTATTGAAATAATCAACATGACTTTCGTCACGAGTAAATATGAACTTGGCCAAAGCGAAAGCTTACCAACACATATTACGAGAAATAGATAAGCGAGATAAACTCGGCTCGAAATAGTAAATGTGTATAATCGAAGTCTATATAGTAATACGCCTTTTGCCTAAAAATAGGAGATATAATAGATATACTTTTGAGTGATAGATAAGTTCATGTCTCCACATACCTCTTTGTTGATGAAGTTCCATAAGTTCTCTTGAGTAGTTCTTTGTCTTGATTCGATGAACGCCGTGGAGTCTAAAGCTCAACTATACTTACTATCCTAATCCGAGACTTAGCTATAAGTAGACTAGAAATCAAGACTTATAGTTTTGGCAACTAAACTTGACAAACAAGCTTGAGATAGCGAGTTCGACCGAGCAATGCTCTAACAATCTCCCCCTTTGTCAATTTTAATGACAAAAATATCAATACATATGGAATACAAAATAAATAAACTTTGTAGCTTCTCATCCAAATGCTTGATCTCCTTGGTTCTTCAACATTATTCGAAATCTTCGTCACTTCCAAGTACTCCAATGATTCCAAATGTGATCATTTCTGCATCATTGTTGTTGAAGATCAGTAGCTATAACAATGAGAAAACAGTAGCTCTCAATCATTCTTATACAGTGTCATAATATTATTACACATCATCAAAGTTCAATTGTATCACAACTTCGACAACAATACTATGGTGATATGTATCACTCCCCCTTAGTCAATACTCCATCTCACATGAAAACCACTCCCCTTACATAATGATCCGAAAACCATATGTATTTTTAGTGTGAACTACACATTAATTCTCCCCCTTTTTGTCAATAAAATTGGCAAATGTACGAAAATTAGTGGGATCCTAATGAAATTTCCGTAGAGACACTTCGTGACCAAAAGAGAAGCACATATCAACTTTTTTAGATGCAATCATATAGCCAAAACTAATGCATTCATCAAGGAGTTTATAAAGATACAAGATAACTCCTACAATATTCCACAATCGCACTCCCCACAAAGATTTGGCAATTAAGCACAAGTTCAAATAAGAACTCTCCCTCATAAAATGTCATTCCCAAAAGAACAACAAGAGCGACCTTACTTTCACAAGAAAATAAGGATTTCTTTGGACATTAAAAAATCACATGAAACATGAATTTGTATCCAAAAATCTCAATCCATGATTAATTTAATCGGAAATGCTCACATAAGAGAACTTACAGAGCCGCATAGTATTTACATAAAGATATGGATCAGGGAAGATCAATACTGCGGAATAAACAAAGATTCATTCTATTTTTCATCACTATTTGCACAATGACATACAATAGACTTAATCTTCGTAAACAAAAGTTCATCCTTTCTTCCATCAATATTTGCATAATGACATAAAAGGCTTAACTTTTTCTTGTCAAAAGCTCATTCAATCTTTTATCAATACTTGCATACTAACATATGAAAGACTTAACTTTTGACCGCGTATGGGACAATCATAGTTCACGGACGCAAACAAACATATCCCATAACAAGTTGCAATATATAAAACCATAAAGATTAATACTGCAAAATCATCTTCCAAATAAACTTTAGAATTTAAATAATCTAAAAACATTGCAAGATGAAAATCGTTGGAAATAGCTATGTGTACTCACAATAATTGCTATTCCAAACCCAAGTTATCCTTCTTAAAAACACAAGAATAAATTCTCATAAGAATTTTCCCAGACAATTATTCAATCAAGAGCAAGTTATCATTTTACTTACTTTGAGGACGCTTCTCGTACTCCCTATAATCATCAAGCTCATCTTCGATTAAATCAATTCTAGATTCGAGATTATCCATCTTGTCTTCAAGTCTTTTGGTTGAAGATTCGAGTTCACTCTTCAAAGCACGTACTTGTTCTAAGACAAGGTTCATAGTTAATGAGAGTTTCTCAAAATGAGAGACAGGAGGAGTCACATCAGAGGAGGAATCACGTTTTTCATAACTCATCTCATTATCAGAAGAATCGAAACGAACTTTCTTATAGGGAAAGAGAATAGTCAAGACATCATCTTCTTTACTGGAAAGACTTGATGAGGACATGACAACAGAGGTAAATGAAATGCTCTTTCCGAGAAGAGAAATCTTCAAATTAAAAGGAAGAAAATATGGGATAAATTTCCAAAACGACCTTTGACCAAAAACCTAAAAGAATTTTGGATATCCCAAAAGATTTAGGAAAACCGTTTATGTAGAGGAATGGTTCTTAGCACAAAATCGAAACTAGAACACAGAAAGAGGAACTAGGAACAAGATAGGAGATAAACAACCAAAAATTTTCTTTACAACCCTCTTGAAGATCATGGTTCTTGCTCAAGGGAAAAACAAGAACAATCTTAGATCATGTTACAATTTGTAACAATCACCCTCCAATACATGAACGGGTGGTATCTTATGAGAGGATGAAAATTTCGTAATCCCTTGTTTCCTATTTCTCTTTATGGATGATAAAACTAGAGTAGAATTCTTTCATTCATGTATAGTTCTGAATACCCTTTTTATCGATTTTTGCAAACTATGAGTGGTTCTGAAAATCTCTTTTGAAAAGACTTTCTTAGGAGATTTTCTTTTCTTCTTTTGACAAGGTAAATCAGAAGAGAATTTTTTAAGAACCTTTGAAAACATGGTTTCTGGATCATCCTATTTTTTATAGAAGACATACAAATAATTTTTTGTGTCATCCTCATTACAAGGATATAACATCTTTTCAGGAGTAATATGTTCATTAAAAGATTTTATCGAAGATACTCGATTTTTATTCTTAGAATCACAATTGCGAAGAGTAGCAATTTCCTGTTTTAATTTATTCAGTTGACATTCCATATTTTTAATCCTTTTAATCCAAGATTCCTTCTCTAGTTGATATATGTTTTCTGGAGAAGTAGGATCATTTATCATGGAATCATCAGAAATATTAGAAGAACATGTGTGAATATCAACAAAGTAGTTGAGAGAACATTCGCAGAGACCTTCTTCAGGACAGTAGTCAAGAGTGTTAGAGCACTGCTCGGTCGAACTCGCATGCGTTGCTATCTCAAGCATGTTTGTCAATGTTAGTGATCAAAACTATTATTCTTGATTTAGCTAAGTCTCAGACTAGGATAAAAAGTGTAGTTGAGCTCAAGAACTCAATGGCGATCATCATATAAGACGAAGAACTACTCAAGGAACTGATGGAACTTCATCGACTAAAAGGTATGTGGATACTTGAACTTATATATCACTCAAAAGTCTATCTACTCTATCTCCTATCTTGAGACAAAAGTCGTTTTGCTATATAGACTTTGATTATACACATTTGCTATTTCGAGCCGAGTTTATCTTGCCTATCTATTTTTCGAAATATGTGTTGGTAAGCTTTCGCTTTGGCCAAGTTCATCTTTACCTAGTGAAGAAAGTCATGTTATGTTTCAATCAATTTGAAAATGGATTTGACGAAAAACGGTTTGTGAATAAAAACTAACGTCCTCTAAGACTGTTTCAATGATTGAAATGAGAGTTTAGATCATATAACCAATGTTGGATATAAGCATTGTGTAGCAAAACATATATGTATAAGTCCTTATTCCTTGAACCAAAGTATGAGTACTTAATTGATCAGAAAAACCTGAACAAGAGCTGTGAACTCAGTCCGCAAACACAGTCCGTGAACTGGCGGAGGTTCTCATCCCGAGAATATCTGTTGGAGTTTGTGAACTCCTTCCGGGAACTTAAGTCCGCGAACTTGAGTTGGTTATATCTAAAGATGATTATTTGTGAACTTATATTTATATTAACTAAGGAGTGCAAATTACAAACCGTGGCTATAAAGTTCATGAATCGATTCGAGTGAATCAAATCGTTTTTGCTTCAATTGTGTCTTGTGTAGTTATATAAGATTTATACAATTGAAAAACTCTATAACTAGTTCATTTGAGTCATTTGAACTAGTTATGGTGAAGAAGAATATGGTTGATATGAAAGTGCTCATATGGATAACCATTTGGTTAACTACTGTTGAACCAACAAATGTACATGGTTGGGTACGGTTACACAAACCTAAAATCGTGCATTTCATTTGTCTGTAACAAGCTAGGTTTACGATCTAACGGTTGAAAGATATTATCTTGAATCTAATCAGGTTTTCATCTAACGGTGAATATTGAATGCTTTGTTACTAAGCTAACACTGATTGCAAACCCTGATTTGAAAGACTATATAAGGGAGAACTCTAGCAACTGGGAAACCTAATCCCCACACCTCATGTGTGATACTAGTTGTATTAGCTATAGTCGATTCTACTTTAACCTTAGGTTTCTTCTTGTAAACCAGGTTAACGACTTAAAGACTTCATTGGGGTTGTGAAGCCAGACCGATACTACTTTCTCGTAGTTGTGTAATCTGATCTTGCATATTCTACCGTGTTGAGTACAATTGTAACGATTGGCTTGAGATTATTATCTCCGATATGCAAGATATTAAAGTAGTCACAAAAATCTTCGTCTCATCGTTTGTGATTCCACAATATATTCTTCCGCCGCGTCGATTAAGATTATTGTGAGGTGATTGATAATACTAGGATGTTCTTCGAGAATATAAGTCCGGTTTATCAATTGGTTCTTGTTCACCTTGATTTATCAAAAGACGGAACAAAAATTGTATGTATTTCTGTGGGAGACAGATTTATCTATTACCGTTGACTTTTCTGTGTGATACAGATTTGTTTATTAAAGTCTTCGACTTTGGATCGTAGCAACTCTTAGTTGTGGGTGAGATCAGCTAAGGGAATCAAGTGTATAGTATCCTGCTGGGATCAGAGACGTAAGGAGCGCAACTGTACCTTGGATCAGTGTGAGCTTGATTGGGGTTCAACTAAAGTCCAGACCGAAGTTAGTTTGTAGTAGGCTAGTGTCTGTAGCGGCTTAATACAGTGTGTGTTCAATCTGGACTAGGTCCCGTTTTTTTTTTGCATTTGTGGTTTCTTCGTTAACAAAATTCTGGTGTCTGTGTTATTTCATTTCCGCATTATATTTTGTTATATAATTGAAATATCACAGGTTGTGCGTTAGAATCAATCAATTGGAAATCCGACCTTTGGTTGTTGATTGAAATTGATTGATACTTGAACATTGGTCTTTGGTACCGTTCAAGTGATTTCTCTTGTATTCAATTAGATTCGCAGATTTCTATTTTCTTGAGTAAGAATTGAATCGAGATAGATAGATATAACTCTTTGATATACTTTATTAAGATTGAGCCTAGTTGATTCTCTTGAAAGTATATTGGAGTTAGTCCATACAGATTGCTAATCGAAATATTGGGTGTGGTTGTATACCCCCGCTTTTTCAATTGGTATCAGAGCAGGAAAACACGTTAAAGACCTTACAAGTCTGTGTTTGTAGTGATATGACTCTATGGACAATGAGAATATCTCCGATAACGCAACATCAGTCCAGAGTCACCCTTGTGAGTTTCAAAGTCCCGAAGATCTTAAAAAATACTTTGTCTCTGGTCCGTTGTCTGAATCTGCATTTAACTGGGAGAAATCTCTTGATGATCAGTTGGATGATCTTTCGGGATGACAGTGATTCAGAAGAAGGACAAAGTCTTGATGAGGAAGTCTCTCAGTATATCAAGTTGTTTGACCGTGACTTGAAAGAAAAGAAATCAACAACTTGCTTGAGTAAATACATGGGTCCTCTTTGTCAAGAAAATAGAAAATTGAGAAAACTCTTTAAGGGATATGATTATGGATATAAACTCTTACAATATATTATTAAAGATCATGAAGAAGATGTACGCCCGAAAAGATCCGAATGTGATAATCTTCTACGAAAATCTCTTTGTGTTGAAAGAAAAACTTGCAGAATCTGAAGCAAGATATGAGTCTCAACAAAAATGTTTTAATGACAAAGAACTCAGTCTTCTTACCAAAGAAAAATCCTTGGAGACTGACCTTGCTGCTGCTCTTGATAAAGTGAAATCACTGGAAGAGAGTTTGAGTAGATTCAATTCTAGCTCTACATAATTATCCTCTATGATTGGAGCATGTAAAGAACATCGTGATACACGTGGTCTGGGCTATAAAGGAATAGACGCTCCAAAAACTAGTAAGATCAATGTTTTTAAAGCTAATGATAACTCTTCATGCGAGAAACCTTTCGCATCTTGTAATGATTCTGGAAACAAGGATTTTTCTCCTTCTAAATCTACTCACACGAGAACAGTCAAGAAAAATTCCTTTAACTGCTTTTATTGCGGAAATATGGGACATCCTGAACGAAGATGTCGTTTTCGTTTGAGGAATAAAAAACTTCACAACATTTTTGTTTGGATGTCTAAAGAAGTTCTTAAACCTGATTCTCATGTTGGAGTAAAAGGCATTGTTGACAATCAATAAAAATACTGTGATAAGTCTTTTCTTAATTGTGCATTTGAAACTAAAAATGCCTACAATGGTAGAAGGAAAAATGGCAGAAGGGAAACTGACTTCTTAAATAACTCTGAAAAGAGAAAAAGGCATAGGAGAAAGAAAGAAAAGTTGGGTTCCTTTTCTCTCTCTAAAGAAGACTGTGGATCCAAGTCGTCTGCTCCAGATTTCGTTCATATCAACAATCTAGTCTCAGAGCTTAAGATCAACATAAACAGACTCAAACGGAGCATCAAAAAGACAAGGAAAGCGGCTGGCTCAGGTACTTCTTGTTCCTCTCTTGATAAAACTCCTTCAAGTAAGTCAAGCAATTTTTCTATAAATCCTCTTGAAGGAGAGAAAAAAGAAGTCAATATTGATGAGCGAAATGCTCATCTGAATACAACATGACTGCTCAATGTAGCATTCCTCTTGTAGTCTAAGAAGGATGCTCATAGTCTCAAGAAGTGTGACTTGAGAATGCTGTCAAGGTTGTCTGTTTCTCTTCTTTCTTCTTTTTATTGTTTTGTTGTTGATGATCTTAAAAAATCTGTCGAGTCCTGCTCCAGTTCTTCCTTCTTGAAGATAATTCTGATCATCCTCTTTTGAGAGAAAAATCCCTGTTTATCGTCCTTCCTCCAAGTATTTGCTTCTTTGCAATTATTCTCTTGGAATTAAGTAGTTCATCCTTTGTTCAAAGTTCGGCTTCTCCATTCCCCTTGGTCATGTAAGAGTTGTGACCACGAGTGCACGTACACCTGACCCACACGTACATATACAAGTTTCCTAGGGTTTTTATGGAACTTCTTTTATATATGTGTCATCAATTGATACATTGTTCCATAAGGTCAAAAGATTCTATTGAATTTTTTTTTGTGCACAATGGATGGAAGCAACGAAGATGATGAAGTCATGAAGGGAAAGACTATCGAGTTTCACAAAAATCCTGTTTTCATAACATGTTATCATGCTATTGATCATGAAAACAAACTACCAGTTCAGATGTCATTACAACTTGTAGGAAATCTTCTTCGAGATTTTTAGGTCGTACGTGAACAACTCGGAATTGCAATAAGGAATCTTGATTTTCTGAAAAACGAATTGATGAGCTCGTCCATATTCAATTGCTAGTTGATGACCGATTTTAGTGTTTTTCAAATCATGTTCTCTAAAGAGTTGGTTTTAATTTTCCTAGTAAATCTTCTATTTTCTTGTTTTTTTAGAAGGATAACTAGAGTTTGGAATAGCCATTATTGTGATTACATATAGCTATGTCCAACGTTTTCATCTTCATGTTTTTAGGTTTATTTGTTTAAATTATAAAATTTTTTGGAAGATGATTTTTGCAGTATTAATCTTTATGGTTTTATATATTGCAATTTGTTATGGGATATGTGTGTTTTCGTCTGTGAACTGTGATTGTCCCATACCTTTTCAAAAGTTAAGTCTTTCATATGTCGATATGCATGCATTGATAAAAGAATGAATGGAATTTTGACAACTCAAAAGTTTGAAGCCTATTATGTCATTATTGATGGAAGATAGGATGAACTTTTGTTGACAAGGATTATTTCTATTATACGTCATTGTGCGAATAGTAATGGAAAATAGAATGAATCCTTGTATATTCCGCAGTATTGATCTTCCCTGATGCCTATTTTATGTATATACTGTGAGGCTCAGTAAGTTCTCTTATGTCGAGCATGATCAATTAAATTTATCACTTTTGTGCTTAATTTGGTTGTATATTTCTGATTAGATTAATTATGGGTTCTCTTGTGATTAATCTAATTGAATACTTTTGGATTCAAATTCATATTCGTATGTAATTTGTTATGTCCAAAGAAATCCTTATTTTCTTTTGAAATTAAGGTCGCTCTTGTTGTTCTTTCGGGAATGACATTTTATGGGGGAGAGTTCTTAATTGAACTTGTGCTTAATTTCCAAATCTTTGTGGGGAGTGCAGCTGTGGAATATTATAGGGGTTATCTTGTATCTTTATAAACTCCTTGATGAAAGCATTTAGCTTCGGGTTTATGATTGCATCTAAACAAGTTGATATATGCTTTCTTTTGGTCATGAAATGTCTCTTTTGGAAATTTCATTAGGATCCCGTTTTCGTACCTTTGCCAATTTTATTGACAAAAAGGGGGAGAATTAATATGTAGTTAACACTACAAATACATATGATTTTCGGATCATTATGTAAGGGGGAGTGGTTTCCATGTGAGATGGAGTATTGACTAAGGGGGAGTGATACATATCATCATAGTATCATTGTCGAAGTTGTGATACAATTGAACTTTGATGCTGCATAATGATACTATGACACTGTATAACAATGACTGAGAATACTTGTTTTCTCATTGTTATAGCTACGTATTTTCAACAACGATGATGCTGAACTTACAACCTTTGGGATCATTGGAGTACTTGAAAGTGACGAAGATTTCGAGTAATGTTGAAGATTAGGCATGTGGAATAGGAGCTACAAAAGTTTATTTATTTATTTTTGTATTCCATATGTATTGATAGTTTTGTCACTAAAATTGACAAAGGGGGAGATTGTTAGAGCACTGCTCGGTCGAACTCACATGCGTTGCTATCTCAAGCATGTTTGCCAATGTTAGTGATCAAACTATAAGTCTTGATTTCTAGTCTACTATAGCTAAGTCTCGGACTAGGATAGAAAGTGTAGTTGAGATCAAGAACTCCATGGAGATCATCATACAATACGAAGAACTACTCAAGGAACTGGTGGAACTTCATCGACTAAAAGGTATGTGAAGACTTGAACTTATCTATCACTCAAAAGTCTATCTACTCTATCTCCTATCTTGAGACAAAAGTCGTTTTGTTATATAGACTTTGATTATACACATTTCCTATTTCGAGCCGAGTTTATCTCGCCTATCTATTTCTCGAAATATGTGTTGGTATGCTTTCGCTTTGGACAAGTTCATCTTTACCTAGTGACGAAAGTCATGTTATGTTTCAATCACTTTGAAAATAACTTTGACGAAAAATGGTTTGTGAATAACAACTATATAATGTCCTATAAGAATGTTTCAACGATTGAAACGAGAGTTTAGATCATATAACCAATGTTGGATATAAGCATTATGTGGAAACACATATATGTATAAGTCCTTATTCCTTGAACCAAAGTATGCGTACTTTGTTGATCAGGAAAATCGGAACAAGAGATGTGAACTCAGTCCGTGAACTGATGAAAGTTCTCCTCCCGAGAATATATGCTGGAGTTTGTGAACTCCTTCCGGGAACTTAATTCCGCGAACTAAGTCTGCGAACTTGAGTTGGTTATATCTAAATACGATTATTTGTGAACTTATATTTAATTTAACTAAGGAATGCAAATTGCAAACCGTGGCTATAAAGTTCATGAATCGATTCGAGTGAATCAAATCGTTTTTGCTTCAGTTGTGTCTTGTGTGGTTATATAAGATTTATACAATTGAAAAACTCTCTAACTAGTTCGTTTGAGTCATTTGAACTAGTTATGGTGAAGAAGAATATGGTTGATATGAAAGTGCTCATATGGCTAACCATTTGGTTAACTATTGTTGAACCAACAAATGTACATGGTTGGGTACGGTTACACAAACCTAAAATCGTGCATTTCATTTGTGTGTAACAAGATAAGTTTTTGATCTAACGGTTGAAAGATATTAGCTTGAATCTAATCAGGTTTTCATCTAACGGTGAATATTGAATGCTTTCTTACTAAGCTAACATTGATTGCAAATCCTGATTTGAAAGACTATATAAGGGAGAACTCTAGCAACTGAGAAACCTAACCCCACGCTTCCTGTGTGATACGAGTTGTATTAGCTAGAGTCGATTCTCCTTTAACCTTAGATTTCTTATTGTAAACCTTGTTAATGACTTAAAGACTTCATTGGGATTGTGAAGCCAGACTGATACTATTTTCTCGTAGTTGTGTGATCTGATCTTGCATATTCTATCGTGTTGAGTACAATCCTAACGGTTGGCTTGAGATTATTATCTCCGATAGGCAAGATATAAAATTAGTCACAAACATCTTCGTCTCATCGTTTGTGATTCCACAATATATTCTTTCACCGCGTTGATTAAGATTACTGTGAGGTGATTGATAATACTAGGATGTTCTTCGGGAATATAAGATCGGGTTATAAATTAGTTCTTGTTCATCTTGATTTATCAAAAGACGTACCAAAACTTGTAGGTATTTCTGTGGGATACAGATTTATCTATTACCGTATACTTTTCTGTGTGATATAGATTTGTTTATTAAAGTCTTCGACTTTGGGTGGTAGCAACTCTTAGTTTTGGGTGAGATCAGCTAAGGGAATCAAGTGCGTAGTATCCTGTTGGGATCAGAGACGTAAGGAGCGCAACTGTACTTTGGATCAGTGTGAGATTGATTGGGGTTCAACTACAGTCCAGACCGAAGTTAGTTTGTAGTAGGCTAGTGTCTGTAGCGGCTTAATACAGTGTGTGTTCAATCTGGACTAGGTCCCGGGGTTTTTCTGCATTTGCGGTTTTCTCCTTAACAAAATTCTGGTGTCTGTGTTATTTCTTTTCCGCATTATATTTTGTTATATAATCGAAATATCCCAGGTTATGTGTTAGAATCAATCAATTGGAAATCCGACGTTTGGTTGTTGATTGAAATTGATTGATACTTGAATATTGGTCTTTGGTACCGTTCAAGTGATTTCTCTTGTATTCAATTAGACTCGTAGATTTCTATTTGCTTGAGTAGGAATTGAATAGAGAAAGAGAGATATGTTGACTCGCAGATTTCTATTTGCTTAAGAAAAAGTATATCAAAGAGTTATATCTCAATTTCTCGATTCAATCCGCAATCAAACAAATAGGAATTTGCGAGTCTGATTGAATATAAGAGAAATAACTTGAACGGTACCAAATACCAATGTTCAAGGATCAATCAATTTCAATCAACAACCAAAGGTTGGATTTACCAATTGATCGATTCAACGCACAACCTGTGATATTTAAAGTATATAACTCAATATAATGCAGAAAAGAAATAACACAGACACCAGAAGTTTTGTTAACGAGGAAACCGCAAATGCAGAAAAACCCTGGGACCTAGTCCAGATTTGAACACCACTCTGTATTAAGCCGCTACAGACACTAGCCTACTACAAGTTAATTTCGGACTGGAATGTAGTTGAACCATAATAAATCTCACACTAATTCAAGGTACAATCGCATTCTTTACTTCTATGATCCCAACAGGATACTACGCACTTGATTCCCTTAGCTGATCTCACCTACAACTAAGAGTTGCTACGACCCAAAGTCAAAGACTTGATAAACAAATATGTATCACACGGAAAAGTGTATTGAATAGATAAATATGTCTCCCATAGATATAACTACGAGTTTTTGTTCTGTGTTTTGATAAATCAAGGTGAACAGAAACCAATTGATAGCCCAAACTTATATTCCTGAAGAACAACCTAATATTATCAATCACCTCACAATAATCTTAATCGATTAACGAAACAAGATATTATGGAATCACAAACGATGAGACAAAGGTGCTTGTGACTACTTTTCTATCTTGCCTATAGGAGATAAAAATCTTAAGCCAATCTTACGATGGTACACAAATACGATAGAAAACAGCAAGATAAGATCACACAACTACAGAGAAATAGTTGGGTCTGGATTTAGAATCCCAATGAAGTCTTCAAGTCATTAACCTACAGGGTTTCGTGAAAAACCTAAGGTTAAAGAAGAATCGACTCTAGATTATGCAACTAGTATCACACAGGAGGTGTGGGGATTAGGTTTCCCAGTTGCTAGAGTTCTCCTTTATATAGATTTCAAATCAGGTTTTGCAATCTAAGTTACCTTGGTAAAAAAGCATTCAATATTCATCGTTAGATGAAAACCTGATTAGATTCTAGCTAATATCTTTCAACCGTTAGATCGAACTTAGCTTGTTATACACAAATGAAATGTACCTTCATTTAGGTTTGGGTAACCGTACCTAAACATGTACACCTAGTTGTTTCAACAATAGTTAACCAATGGTTAGCCATAAGAGCACTTTCATATCAACCTTATTCATCTTTATCATAACTAGTTCAAATGACTCAAATGAACTAGTTAGAGATTTGTTCAATTGTTTGAATCTCATAGAAGTATACAAGACACAATCGAAGCAAAATCGATTTTGATTCACTCGAATCGATTTATGAACATTATAGCCACGGTTTGCAAAGATTGCATTCCTTATTATATAAATGTTTCAGTTCATGAACAAACCGATTTTAGAAAGTAACCTTCTTAGGTATGCAAACGGGTACGCGTACTTAAGTGACCGGATTGAGTTTGTTTTTACTTCCAAACTCCAGCAGAAATTCACGGACGTGAAACTTCCGCCAGTATGCGTACGGGTACGCACACTTACCCGGATTTCCAACAACCGCCGGTACGCGTACGAGTATGCATACTTTAGGTTCCCGGTTTTGTACTTTTACAGAAATGTGAGAACACACTATGTTTTTATCCAAACATGGTTAATTTTTCTAAACTCTCATTTCAACCATTGAAACTTTCTTAGAGGATGTTAAAATATTTGTTATCCACAAACTATTTTCATCAAAGTGATTTTCAATTTATTGAAATAATCAACATGACTTTCGTCACGAGTAAAGATGAACTTGGCCAAAGCGAAAGCTTACCAACACATATTTCGGGAAATAAATAAGCGAGATAAACTCGGCTCGAAATAGAAAATGTGTATAATCGAAATCTATATAGCAATACGAATTTTGTCTCAAAACAGGAGATTGAATATATATACTTTTGAGTGATAGATAAGTTCAAGTCTCCACATACCTCTTTGTTGATGAAGTTCCACAAGTTCCCTTGAGTAGTTCTTCGTCTTCATTCGATGAACGTCGTGGAGTCTAAAGCTCAACTACACTTACTATCCTAATCTGAGACTTAGCTATAAGTAGACTAGAAATCAAGACTTATAGTTTTTGCAACTAAACTTGACAAACAATCTTGGGATAGCAACGCTTGCGAGTTCGACCGAGCAATGCTCTAACAAGTCCTGACTGGCCTAACAATGTGAGAATATCAAAGTCAAGTGGATAAATCCAATACACTTTGTGATCGTGTATGGATATGAAATCGAGACAATACTACAACAAAGTGTTCACTTGATAATAATACGGTATAACCGAAACCTTATAAGATAAATATCAAGTTCCTAGTTAACGTACAAGTGTATTTACTTTAATTATAATATAAAAACAATTATAATGCGGAAATAAATATAAAAACAATTATAATGCGGAAAAAAAGTAAAGCACACACCAGAATTTTGTTAACGAGGAAAACTACATTCTTGTGGAAAAATCCCAGGACCTAGTCCAGTTTTGAATACTTAATGAATTAAGACGCCACAAAAAGTAAACCTGTAACTTCGTGTAGACAATACTAAGTAAACTAAAATCCTAGTTACCCAGCTTCAGCAGTATTCTTGTTTTGATAATATCTAGCAGAACCGAAGTTCTCAATAGATATTTGGTACTAGATATCCTAGCAGAATAGACGTTCTCTTTAGAACTAAATCTAATATATCTTCTTAATGGTTCATAATAACTTTTTCTACCAATCTTTCAACTGGAAAGACAAGATTCCTTTGGATCGTATTCCAAACAGAAAAGGATAAACTGTTTGGTAACCAAATTCAATTTATAATCACAATACCGAAATATATGATAAAAACACAGTTACATATCTTCTATTTTTAAGACCCATTACCATATACGAAGCTCTTCGGTTACAAGATCAAACAAGACAATAATTACCGAAATAATCAATCTTGATTACAAGGTTTATGATAAAATCACAAACAACTTGTTGATCTAAAAAGGCTTATGTTTATTGAAAATAAACAACCTTTTAATCCCGGAAAATCAAGTCACAGAAAGTTACACCAAGATAAAAACACAAGAATAAAAAGTCTTCAAATCTTCAAAGTCTTCGATCTTCGATTTAATCTTCAAAGTAACAACCTGCAACAACAAACTTGATTCCTTATTGATTTGTCGCACAGAACGGAGTCTGTTAACAATGGAAAATCAATGAATATATCTTATGGATCTAGAAAAACTTAGATTCGTAGAAACGTTAAATCTTTCATCTAGTTTGAGTGAGCCTTATATCAGAAGAGAAGGTTCTCAAGAATAAACAAACTAGGTGCAATCAAAGATTCAACAACCGTTAGTTAATCAAATCAATAATCAAAAACTAAAATAACAATGTAATCATCTAGTTTCCCACCAACGGTACTCGTAGAGCTTCTTGATCCCACAGAAGTCTTTAAACCGCAAAAACGAGGCAAAATATTTTTTGGATCATTTATAAAATATTGATCCATAGTTTGTTAGCTTTGTACCAAGCCATCACACCTCTAATTCTGACTTGAATTGAAGGTCTCATTCGCAAAAGTGAGTTTCAAGAAAATGGAAACGTGGAGGTGCACGCTTTATATCCGCAAAACTGAGGCAACATATTTTTTGGATCATTTTATAATAAACTATTCCATTGACGGTAAGCTTTGTAACAAGCCATCATATTTCTAGTTATGGCTTGAATTGAAGGTCTCATTCTCAAAAGCAAGTTTCTAACAAAATGACAAGGCGGTGGTAGACGCCTTGTATCCGCAAAAATGAGGAAAAATATTAATTGAATCATTTTATAAGATATTGTTCCATTGGTTGTAAGATTTGTAACAAGCCATCATTTCTCTAGTTATGACTTGAATTGAAGGTCTCATTCGCAAAAATCGAGTTTCTAACAAAGTGCAAAGGCGGCGGTATTCGTAAAAATAAGGAAAAATATTTATTGGATCATTTTTTAGGATATTGTTCCATTGGTTGTAATCTTTGTAATAAGCCATCATTTCTCAAGTTTTGATTTGAATTGAAGGTCTCATATGCAAAAGCGAATATCTAAAATTTTTAAAGGCAGCGGTACGCTTTGTATCCGCAAAAATGAGACAAAATACTTTTTGGATCATTTTATAAGATACTGTTCCATTGACTGTAAGCTTTGTATCAAGCTATCATTTCTCTAGTTTTGACTTGAATTGAAGGTCTCATTCTTTTTTTTTTTGATAAAGAGAAATTTATTAATAATTAGCAGGGACTGTGATCTTTTGCCAGAAGATCACAGGTACCTGAATCAAAGTTATCATAAGAAAAAACTGATAATGCGGTTTGCCTAACATTCTTTGCAACAGCATCAGCCACTTGATTATCATCGCAACTTACATGAATAAACTCACAAAACAAAAAACTAGAGATTAAGTGTTTGATCTCTTTTATTAAGTTTCTATTTTCTCATTGAATGAGTAAAATGTTCCTATTAATGGTGTCAATAACCATCTTCGCATCAGCTTCAATTTGAATGCGTGGATACTTCAGTTCTTTAGCCCAAGAGAGTGCCTCCCTGACTGCCATACATTCTACTTCTTATGAATTAAATTCTCCATCTCCATTGCTCCCTTTGATTCCAATGCATGAGCCTGTGTGATCACCCAACACAATGCCAGTGCCAAAGAGATTAGAATCATGCATATATGGACCATCAACATTGAATTTAACAACACCATCAATAGGAGGTTTCCAATTAGAATTAGGATTACTAGTATTTAATAATGCAGGATGAGAAGGATTAATGCAATGCATGTGAGAATCTGTATGGTAGTGAATTTTATGCATAGTAGTGTTGGGGTTTAGATTTACTCCCTAAAATACGACATCACATCTATCTTTCCATAATATCCAAGAACCAACCATTTATGTAATAAGACATCTCTGATCCTGGGAATTATCTGTAGAGGTGAACCAACTTATGATCCATTCTGAAACTGAATTGCAGTTTTCTCTAACAACATCTATGTTGATGTTGATGCTTCTCCATACTGCCGCTGCATGTCTACATGCAAAAATAATGTGTTCAATATCTTCAAGACCATGTCGAAAAGTATCACAATGAGTTTCAGCTTCTGGATTGAATTGAGCTCTTCTACTTTTGGTATTATTAATGCATCTAATGCATTTCCGGATGAACATTTTGATATGTTGTGCAGCTGGAGTCTTCCACAAAGCTTTCCAGATTCTAGAATTAATACTTACTCCATTGACTTGAACTTCATTGCTACTTTGAGTCAGTAATTGGTAAGTACTCTTTACTGAAAAAGTACCATCTTTAGAGGGCATCCATAACCTCACATCATCCTTAGTGTAATCAATAAATAAGGACTGTATTTTCTGGGAAGTAGCTGCATCAAACAATCTGTCAAGCAGGTTTTGATTCCAATGATTGGAATGAGGCATATATAGCTCAGATACATCTTCATAAAACATGTGGAGATCATTTAATGGAATTGGAGGATGTTGCATTCCTGGTATCCACTTTTCCTTCCATATTTTTGTTCTCTTGCCATTATTTATCTCCAAGAAGTAATTTTGCTTAACAACTTCCATACCTTTAGAAATACGATTCCAAGTATATGAGCAATTCTTGACTGAAGTATTTTGATGAAGAAGATCTCCTTGTTTGAAGTATTTACTTCCTAGAACCCGTGACATTAAACTACTTGAATCACTACAAATTCTCCAATCAAGTTTTGTAATCATTGCTAGATTAAGCTTCTCCAAGTCTCTAAAAGCTAAACCACCTTGTTCTTTAGACTTGCACACACTTATCCAGGCTATAGGATTGGAACCTCTATTATTATTGTATCCCCATAAGAAATTTCTTTCAATAGTGGTAAGTTGTTGTATAATATTGTTAGGAATCCATTTGATAAATAGGAACTGAGTTTAGAACATGTTTAATCATAGTTCCTCTTCCTTCCTGAGAAAGAGAAGTACTTGACCAAGAAGAAAATCTATTCTCAAAATTTTCCTTAATGGATTTAAATGATTCCTGTTTTGAATGACCAAGAATCAATGGTGAGCCAAGATACTTTTCCTTTGAGTTCATGACTTTAACTCCCAAGATTTGAGTTAGAGTAGAAGCAACTTTTGGCTTTGTCTTCTTGCTATAATGAACTGCAGACTTTTCAAAATTAATTGCTTGGCCTAATTGAGAGCTGAAGTTATGAAGTAATTCCAACAAATTGTTAACTGAAGAAATATTTGCTTGAGTAAAGATCAAGCAATCATCTTCAAAAAGCAGGTGATTAATGGTTGGAGAAAGAGCAGCCACTTTAATGCCTCTAATGGAGTTATCATGAAGAGCACTAGTCAGATGCCTAGATAGATATTCCATAGATTAAATCAATAGATAAGGTGAAAGTGGATCACCTTGTATAATACCTCTTATTGGATTGAATTCTTCACAAGGAGAGCCATTAAGAAGAACTGATAATGAAGTTGTACTGATGCACTGATAAATCAAGTCACAGAAGTCATTTGAAAAGCCAAAATATTGAAGTACCTTGATTAAGAAAGACCACTCTAACCCGTCAAATGCTTTTGACATATCAAGTTTCAAAGCAAGCCAACCTGTTTCACCTCTTTTCTTCTTCATGGAATGGATTATTTCGTGAGCAATGACAGTGTTGTCACTTATAAGTCTCCTAGAGATATATGCATCCTGGAATACAGAAATAATTTTTCCATGATAGGCTTTATTCTGTTGACAATAACTTTAGAAATAATATTGTAAGATGTGTTACACAGTCCAATAGGCCTGAAATCACTTGCACAGGTAGCTTTCTTCTTCTTGGGAATGAGAGATATATAAGTTTTGTTGATCTGCTTGAGTATATGCTTGGTTTCAAAGAATTTTTGAACCATCATGCACACATTTTCTCCAACAATACTCTATTGAATCTTGTAGAATCCTGCTTGAAAGCCTTCAGGTTCAGGAGCACTCCAACTTTCCATGCTTTTAAGTGTACCATGTATTTCATCAAAGGAAGGAATTCTTGGTAAAGCAAGATTATCTTCATCTGTGATAATGGAAAGAATGACATTATATAAGCTATCCACAAAACAAGGATTAGCAGTAGTGCTAATGGTCTTGAAATGCTGAGTCAGATGAGCTGAGATATCATCTCTTGTGAACAACCAAGAATTATCATAGTATTGAATGGCATCTATATTGTTTCTAGTTTTCTTTTTGTTGACTTTGGTGTGAAAATACTTGTTGTTATTATCCATGTCTTTGATGAAGTGCTCTCTTGATTTTTGTTGGTAAAAATCACTTTGAATCTTGTGCCATTTGCTTAGTTCTTTGTTGAAAGTGATAACTTCCTGAGTTAAGGTAAAATCTGGAGTCTTGGCTTGTAGTTCAGATAACTTCAATTGCAGTTTATCAACTTGCTGATTGATATCTCTATAATGCTCTTTATTCCACAAAGACAACATTTTCCTAGTAATATGCAGTTTGTTGACTAGCTGAAAAGCAAAAGAACCATAGATAATGGATTTCCAAGCATTAGCAATCACCACAGAACAAGAATCATCATTAAGCAAGGTTAAGAAATATTTGAAAGGTTTCCAACAGCTAGGGTTGGTGGTATTGGTGACTAACATAATTGGACTGTGGTCACTTCCAACTTGGTTAAAGCTTACTATTTGGGAAATTTAGAGACCATCTAGAGTTTCCAAGAGCCATGTCTATTCTATACTTTTTGGTACCAGTACCTAGATTGTTGTTTGTCCAAGTGTAGTTTTTACCCACATAACCTATGTCCTCTAAACCAAAATCCGCTATTAGATTATTGACCCAGCCATCAGAAGAGGAAGAAGGTTCATTCTCATTATTGGTAATATGAAAATTTAAATCTCCAAGAACTATCCAAGGATTATTAGTTTCATTACTAATTATGTGAATGAAATTCCATTGATCTTTTTTCCTAGAGTAGTTTGACTGACCATACATGCAAGTTAATAAGAACTCAGGTTTACTGAGATCTCCTTGAACCAGAACATTGAACATATTATAGGCCTTATCCACTACTTCACAAGTAAACCCATTTTTCCATAGAAGAACTAATCCTCCTGATAGACCAATTGGTTCAATAAAAGCACTATTAGGATAATGGTACTGTTTTAAAAGAGGGATGCACTTAGTGCTTTCAATTTTACTCTCACACAAGAATATAATACCTGGGTTTTGAGTTCTAATAAGATCTTTTAAGTGATTCCTAGTATCTGGGTTTTTAATACCCTGAGCATTCCAAGAGATAATTTTCATGACTACAACAGAAATTCGACAGCTGTAATTGGAAGAGGACTTTTTTGTATAGTGAACTGCAAAGTAGTTCCACAAATGAGTATTAAAAGTGAATGCAAAGAATTTACGTGAATTAAACTTTATGAATGATTGATGAAATAAAAGCATGTTAAGATTAAAACATCTGCCTAGGAAAATGAATCTCTTAATTTTAAGCCAAGTAATAAAGTTATGAAGACTGCAGTAAGTGAGATAAAGGTGTACCTGATTTTATTTTTCTGCATTCACAGCTTTGTTGTCCCCTTTTGTGACACTTTGAGTTGTTTGAATGTTTGTGATGATATCATTGTTGGAAGCAGAAGCCACATTTTCATTTTCATCATGAGATGTTCCCTCTCCACTCATGACCTTGTGTCTTTTGCCAAGTCTTGTAGATTCCTCATTATCAACCGCTGCAGCATCCTTAAGTAGAAAATCCATATTGACAAAAAGTCCATCTTTAGGTGGTACTAAAGCAGCTGATTTTACAAAGTGCTTTTGATTCTTTCTCACAGCTGGAGCATTTGAAGTCGATAATGGAACAATACTTTTCCTTATGTTACTTGTTTTGCGAAAGTAATATGGCTTTTCATGCGCCTTAATCAGGAAATTGGCAGCATCCTTACAAGCAACTTTGCAATGCATTATGACATAACATTCCATGCATATACCAGGTGGCTGACGCTCAAAATAAAACTTGATCCAGCGAGAAATGCCATCATTTGAGATTGCTTTTACTCCTCTTCTTAAAGGATTTGTAAGATCGATGTTAACACAAACCTTGACTGGATCACTTCCTACAGGGATAACATCAGCTGGTGTTATCTTGACCACTTCTCCCATTATTTCTCCTATTTTTGTATCCGCAGCAGCATTCATTAGTTCTGGTAATGAACCCCTCAATTGTATCCAGAACTGTTGAATTCCCCAATGCTTTTCTGTGTAAACCATATCTGGAATATAGTCGTGCACCACCAGAAGTAGTTTTTTGATACTCCATGGTCTTTCATTGATCACTTTGTTAAGGAGATTCCAGTTGCTGAACTTAAAAATCATGATATTTGGATCTACTTCTATAATCCGAAGATCATCTGGAGTCATGAAAGGCCAAGTAAAGCCTATCCATTTTTCAACAGTTTCAACACGCATACTACCTTCAATGATAACTTTTCTAATAGCAGAAGCTTCCCATTTATCAGTTTCTTCAACTCCCTCCGTTTCATTGTATTTGCAGATTGCAACTTTATTGGTATCACCTAAATCAAGTAAGGCTTTTTTGAACTTGTTGGCAAGATTAGAAATGGGTTCACCTCCTTCACTCTCCATGGAAAAAAGTTGTTTTTCTTTAGAGCTTGAGCAAGGAAGCTTGTGGTAGGATATTGGAGGGGATAGATAATTATAAAGATTGAGATTTGAGATATTTTGATAAAAGATATTATCATGTAAATTAAGATAATTATCCTTTATTTTGATTAACTGAATATCTTTTTAATAGGGTAACAGGGGATATTAGCTAAAGACCAGCCGGTAAAGAGGTAATTAATTGTTGATCGGTAACTGAAAATTTTGAATTTTGGAAAATTCAAAAAAAAGCTCAGGCGGGATTTATGGTGTGATTGACTCGGTGATTCAGTGTGGACATTCTGTTTCTTCAAACTCTTCTCAATGATATCATCACAAACAAACTTTTCTATCAAACGATGGGTAACAAGCTCTGCAAACGCGTAAATCACAAAACACATATAGGCAAACGCCATTGAAGACAACAAAAGATGTAAACACATATCGGAAAAACAGTGAAAGAGATTAGTTTTCATGAAACACTTGAAAATATTCAAAAATTATTCAAAAACTAGATTAGAAGAAAAGAAAACTAAACTAAAAGTAACTCTAAATCATAGAAGAGAAATAGAACATAAGATAAAGCATAAATGGTACAAAGATTTAACGAAAAGAATCTAGAAAAAATGACTAAAGAAAAAATTGATGTTTCCGAGTTAACTCATCTGTGAAACCTATTGAAGGTCTCATTCACAAAACAGAATTTCTAACCAAATGCAAAGGCGGAGGTACGCGCTTTGTATTCGCAAAAATGCGGCAACATATCTTTGGATCATTTTATAAGATATTGTTCCATTGCATGTAAGCTTTGTAACACGCCATCATATCTCTAGTTCTGGATTGAATTGAAGGTCTCATTCTCAAAAGATATTTTCTAACAAAATGAAAAGGCGGTGGTAGACGCCTTGTATCCGTAATAATGAGGAAAAATATTCCGTGGATCATTTTATAAGACATTGTTCCATTGGTTGCAAGCTTTGTAACAAGCCATCATTTCTCTAGATCTAACTTGAATTGAAGGTCTCATTATCCAATGCTAGTTTTTCACAAAATGCAAAGGAGGTGGTAAACGCTTTGTATCCACAAAAAAGAGGAAAATATATCATGGACAATTTTATGAGATATTGTTCCATTGACTATAAGCTTTGTAACAAGCCATCATATCTCTAGCTCTGACTTGAATTGCAGGTTTCATTCACAAAAGCTTGTGTCAAACAAAATACGGAGGCGGTACATGGTTCGTATCTGCAAAAGTGAGGCAAAATATATTTAGGATCCTTTTATATGACATTGTTCCATTGAGTATATTCTTTGTAACAAGCCATCATTTCTCTAGTTTTGAGTTGAATTGAAGATGCCATTCGCAAAAGCGAGGTTCTAACAAAACTGCAAAGGCGGCAGTACACGATTTGTATCCTCAAAAATAAGGAAAAATATTTTTTGGATCATCTTATAAGATATTGTTCCATTGACTGTAAGCTTTGTAACAAGCCATCATATCTCTAGTTCTGACTTGAATTGAAGGTTTCATTCGCAAAAGCAAGTTTCTAACAAAATGCAAAGGCGGCGGTACACAATTTTTATCCGCAAAAAAGAGACAAAAAATTTTTTGTAAGAATTGTACCATGCCATCACATCTTTAGTTCTGGCTTGAATTGAAGGACTCATTCGCAAAAGCGAGTTTCAAAAAAATGGAAAGGCGACGGTGCATGCTTTATATCCGCAAAAATGAGGCAACATATTTTTGGATCATTTTATAAGAAACTATTCCATTGCCGGTAAGCTTTGTAACATGCCATCATCTCTCTAGTTTTGGCTTGAATTGAAGGTCTCATTCTCAAAAGCAAGTTTTTAACAAAATGATAAGGCGGCGGTAGACGCCTTGTATCCGTAGAAATGAGGCAAAATATTAATTGGATCATTTTATAAGATATTGTTCCATTGGTTATAAGCTTTGTAATAAGCCATCATTTCTCTAGTTATGACTTGAATTGAAATTATCATTCGCAAAAGCGTGTTTCTAACAAAAGGCAAAGGCGGCGGTAGACAACTTGTATCCGTAAAAATGAGGCAAAATATTTTTTCGATCATTTTATAAGATATTGTTCCATTGGTTGTAAGCTTTGTAATAAGCCATCATTTCTCTAGTTTTGACTTGAATTGAAGGTCTCATACGCAAAAGCGAATATTTAAAAAATTCAAAGGCGACGGTACAAACTTTCTATCCTCAAAAATGAGGCACAATATTTTTTGGATTGTTTTATAAGATACTGTTCCATTGACTGTAAGCTTTGTATCAATCTATCATTTCTCTAGTTTTGACTTAAATTGAAGGTATCATTCGCAAAAGAGAATTTCTAACAAAATACAAAGGCGGCGGTACACGCTTTATATCCGCAGAAATAAGGAAAAATATTTTTTGAATCATTTTATAAGACACCGTTCTTGGCTGTAAGCTTTGTAATAAGCCATAATTTCTCTAGTTCTCGCTTGAATTAAAGGGCTCATTATCAAACGAGAATTTTCACAAAATGCAAAGGCGGCGGGTGGTACACGCTTTGTATCCGCAAAAATGAAGGAAAATATTTTTTGGATCATTTTATAAGGTATTGTTCCATTAACTGTAAGCTTTGTAACAAGCCATTATTTCTCTAGTTTTTACTTGAATTGAAGGTCTCATACACAAAAGCGAATATTTAAAAAATTCAAAGGTGGCGGTACACGCTTTGTATCCGCAATAATGAGGCAAAATATTTTTTTTGTTCATTTTATAAGATACTGTTCCATTGACTGTAAGCTTTGTATCAAGTCATCATTTCCCTAGTTTTGACTTGAATCGACGGTCTCATTCGCAAAACAGAATTTCTAACAAAATGTAAAGGCGGGCGAGGTACACGCTTTCTATCTGCAAAAATGAGGCAAAATATTTTTGGGATCATTTTATAAGACACTGTTCTATTGATTGTAAGCTTTGTAAAAAGTCATCATTTCTCTAGTTCGTGCTTGAATTAAAGGTCTCATTATCAAAAGAGAGTTTTTCACAAAATGTAAGAGCAACGGTACACAATTTGTATCCGCAAAAATAAGGCAAGATATTTTTTGGATCCTTCAAGGCAAGATATTTTTTGGATCCTTTTATACGACACTGTTTTATTGATAAGGGAAATAGTGTTTATAAAAAAAAATGAGGAAAGAGAACTAACGGTTTTTTCTCTAGGTTTTCGGGAGAAAAAATATATATATTCGTTGTTCATCTTTGATCATTGGGATTTTCTGTTTTGATTCATGATGGAATCTGCATTAATACCATTTACAAAATCCAACTACTGAAACCAATCAATCTTTCACTGACAAAGTGAAAGAAAATAAAACTATTTTTCCTACAACAGTTGATATTAATAGTTTTCCTAACCCTACTTTGGTTAATGGTGAACCATCTCTTTCGATACCATCGGATTTTTTTCAGGAAGGGTGCAAGCCTTTTCAAAACAGTTTTATTGCAAGATTGAACTTCACTGGATTGGAGTTTGGAGTGTTGTAAGGAAATTTTGGAAACTCAATGGCAGCTAAACCCTTGTTATGCTAGGTTTATGTCGATGAGTAAGGGTTTTTTCATTATCATGTTACGTGATGAACATACTAAGGAGAGGAACCGAAACAAAAAGTGGTACGTAAATCAGCATGAACAACATGGTGTTAGTCGTGGGAAATTTCAATCTATTTCAATAGAGTTGGCAAATCCCATATTAATCGTGGGGGAGTTTGTCAAAATCTTTTAAAATCTCTGTTAGTGGTGAGAGATTTGTAGGGAGTTTCTAAAACTACCTCAAAATCCCTTAAACTCCCCTGTTAGTGGTGAGAGATTTGATTAAAATCTCAACTCCTTGTTAGTTGTAAAACACTAGAGTTATAGGGAATTTACAATTTGGGGGAGTTTGAGGGAGTTTCATGATATTTTTGTGCTTGGACCAAATCTCTCTCAAAAAAAAAAAAAGAGATTTATGGGGAGTTAGGGTTAAACTCCCCCAAATTCGTCTCATCGATTGGTATCCTGGTTTTGATCCCGAAAAATAGAAGACTTCACATGCTGCAGCGTGGGTATGTTTTCCAGGCCTACATGCTGAGTTATGTACCGAGAAATCTCTATTATCGATGGGTAAAGTTCTTGGAACACCAATAGTGGTGGATAAGCGAACCCTAGATTTGGAGTTTGGATATTTTGCATCTGTCCTGATTGATATTGACTTTGCTAAGCATATCCCTAAAAGGATCAGACTTACTGCGGGAGGAAGAACTTTCTGGCAATACCTTGATATCCATAAACCTCTGAAATCTTGTATGCGTTGCATCATCATTGGGCACGCTGATGAGGAATGAAGGAAGAAGGCTAGTGACAAGGCTAAACAACGGCATGTTTTGAACAACCACCTAAGAGTAATTCTAATCAAGACTGACAACAACCAAAAAAACAAGAGGCGTACTCCAAATAATGATAATGTCGCTGAAATCTCTGGGGTAGCAGCTGGCAAGTCTGTAAATCCTGAAGAGAATGCCGGTGATGTGGAGAAAATAACTCAGCTTGAAGATGATGTTGCTTGTTCCGAAGCTATTTTCGCGCTGCGGAAGCTAAGCTTGCTGTAGATGCGCAAATAGCATTAGCGAAAAGGATTGCGTTAGAGAGAACCAGCTCCGAAGTAACTAAGTCGGGTACGTCAGACGAATTGGCAAGAATTAGTAAGACTATGCTTGATAGGAATGTTGTTCAACCATCTTCTACTCCTTTTTGTGATGAAATTTTGGCTACGGAACATACTTTCAATAATAATAAGTTCAATGTCTTGAACTCTGTTAACAATGAAGAGAAAGATGGCATGGTAGAAACAGATGCTGACCACTCTGATTCTTCGACTGACCTTGAGAATTCGGCAGAAAAGATAAAGGACTGGGGTGTTTATCATGCTATAAAACAGGCAGCTAAGCAGGATAACCTTAAGAAGAAACGTACTACTTCTAGAGTTCCTATTGTGCCAAAAAATTCGAACATGGTGGAGCAAACCCAATTATCGTACACTGAGGAGTCCAATGATTTAGGAATCCGTGCTCGAAATGGGAGATCTCCTCGTATACAACCTAAATTTCCAGACGCTGGTGGTTCTTGAAAGGGTGATAACACTTAACCTAAGCTACTTTATCCTACTCCAAAGGTTGTTTAATGCGGGTTTTGTATTGGAATATAAATGGCGTTGCAAAAGCCAATGCACGTCTTAAACTTAGAGAATTAATTCATGATTTCAAGCCTGAGACTCTGTGTATTGCTGAACCAAAGGTTAGTTGTACAGATAGCTTCATTTCTCATCTCAATTTGGAGGTTTCAATAAACAGGTAATTCACAATACTTCTAGTACTTCTATTGGGAATATTTGGGTTTTCTGGCTGGATATTTTTGACGATCCTACTTAAATGTTAGTAGGCAGGCCATTGCGGTGTCCTTAAATGGTGTTCACATTTCTTTTGTTCATGCAAGTTATCTCCAAGTAATTCACAGCAGGTTATGGCAACAGCTTACAATGGTGAATGAGGATATCCATTGGCTAGTCATTGGAGATTTCAATTATATTTTGTGTTGTGATGAGAAATGTGGAGGCTTGGAAACAAGAACTTCTGTTATAAATGTATTTAGTGACTGGATTGATGAAAATAATTTATTTGAATCTGATGCTCATGGTTGTAAACTTACGTGGACAAATGGTCAGTCAGGTATGCAAAGGATTATTAGTAAATTGGATAGAGCAATTCTCAATCCAGCTTGGTTGGTTAAGTTTGAGAATTGGCGGTGTAAAGCTCTTCTTAGGGAAGTTTCCGACCATTCTACTCTCATTGGTTATCCCTTTGTCGTGGCGACACCAAAGCGAGCTCCTTTTCGTGTTCAAAAAATGTGGTTTTTACATGCAGAATTCTTACGTATGGTTACCGAGAATTGGAATCTTCCTGTTTTTGGTACTTCGGACGTCATTTTCCATTTTAAGCTAAAGCACCTGAAGATTGAAATGAATAATTGGAATCTTAGAGTTTTCGGTAACGTCAACTCCATATTGAAACAAAATCAACCGAGGTTTGAAGCAACTGCGCGTGTTTCTGATGAAGACCCCACTGATATTTCTAAACAAAATGCTCTGAAGGATGCTATGACTATTTTGCAGGATACGAGATTGCAACAGGCTACAATGCTTAAGCAAAAGGCGCGTAATAATTGGCTAGTTGATGATGCTAGTAACACGGCTTTCTTTCATGATACTATTCGTACTAGAAGAAGCAGTAATGTTATTTCTGAGCTAATTGATAATGCTGGTAACACTAATTTGCATAGTGGGCTGTTACGTGATCTTGTTGTTCATTACTATGAAGATAAATTTAATGGGGAGGAAACTGTCATTAATGAGTTTTTGTTTGATTATGAACTTCCTAGCATAACTCCCGAGGAAAGTTTGTTAATGGATGGCATTCCTTCTGCGGAAGAAATTAAATATGTTGTCTGGGATTTGGATGCTGATATTGCCTCAGGGACGGACGGTTTTTCTGGATGTTTTTATAGACATTGTTGGGATATCATTCATGATGACTTAATCAAAGCTATTATTTTCTGCTGGAATTTGAAACACATTCCCGATGGTGTTAATTCTAGTCTCATCATCCTGCTTGCCAAGGTAAAAGGTGTTAATATTCTTCGTAATTTTAAACCTATTGGTCTTAGTAACTTATTTTTCAAAATCTTCACTAAGATTCTAGCTACCAAATTGGGTAGTGTCTTGGATAAGTTGGTTTTTGAAGAACAGGTGCCTTTTATGAAGGGTTGTAACATTCATGAGAATATTAGTCTTGTTGCTGAACTTGTTAATGAGCTATAAATAAAGAGGAAAGATGACAATGTTGGTTTGAAGCTTGATATTACTCAGGCTTTCGATACCATGAGTTGGTCTTTTGTTCTTGAAGTTTTTAGGAGATACGGATTCTCTGAAAACTGGTGTTCGTGGATTATTAGTATTCTTGAATCAACTCGCATTTTTGTCATTCTTAATGGAAGTCCGGAAGGTTTTTCATCATAAGTAGAGGTTTGAGGAAGGGTGTTCCTCTCTCACCTTTAATTTTCGTTCTAATTGAAGATGTTTTAAGTAGAAATATTTCAAAACTCTTCAAGGAGCGAAAGATGACTCATATGGTTACTCGGAAACCAAGTTTCTAACAAAATGAAAAGGAGGCGGTAGACGCCTTGTATCCGTAAAAATGAGGTAAAATATTTTTTAGATCATTTTATAAGATATTGTTCCATTGGTTGTAATCTTTGTAACAAGCCATCATTTCTCTAATTCTAACTTGAATTGAAGGTTTCATTATCAAAAGCTATTTTTTCACAAAAACCTAAGGCGATGGTAAACACTTTGTATCCGCAAAAAAGAGGCAAAATATTTTTTGGATAATTTTACAAGATATTGTTCCATTGACTGTAAGCTTTGTAACAAGCCATCATATCTCTAGTTCTGACTTGAATTGAAGGTTTCATTCACAAAAGCGTGTTTCTAACAAAATTCAAAGGCGGCGGTACACGATTTGTATCCTCAAAAATGAAAAAAAAAACATTTTTGGATCATTTTATAAGATATTGTTCCATTGTTTGGAAGCTTTATTACAAGCCATCACATCTCTAGTTCTGACTTGAATTGAAGGTCTCATTCGCAAAACCGAGTTTCAACAAAATGAAAAGGCGGCGGTACACGTTTTGTATCCGCAAAAATGTGGCATCATATTTTTTGGATCATTTTATAAGTGTTAGAGCATAGCTCGGTTGAACTCACCAAGCATTGTTATGTCAAGTTTGGTTGTCATATTTTAGTATCAAAACTCATCTAGAGTCGCTTGATTAAATACTAGATTCAACTTCGTTTAGGTTAGACTAAAAAGTCTAGGAATGTTGAGACATACAAGTATTACTCCGAAGACTTGAAGAATGAGAAGAAATGACGAACTACAAAGACGACATCATCCTTCCACTTGAGGTTAGTAATACTGACTTGATTTTGTTTCATTCCTAACGTATTTTTCAAGTCGTACATATTGAAAACATAATTTCGAAGCTGTATTACTGTACATATTGTATATAATACTCTAGTGATGAGACATGATCATAATAGTATGATCATATTATTAAGGAATTAAACTACTAAGTATAACACTTATATTTTGAACTTCGTAGATATGACATCGACATAATCTGGTATATAGTTTTATGATTATGTCTATGGGTATATGGTGAATATTTCATCCTAGGAAACATTGTTTTACATTTGTTTAAAGGAAGTACATTCATGAACTTGTTTCATGGATCGAAAGGGAAATCAATAGGTTATTGGTACGGCTATTCATAGCATATTCTTTAAGCCAATATGTGTGAGTTGGTATAACTGATCTTAACTCAGGTTATGTATCTTGGTATAACCGATCACAATACCTAGAATTATGATTTGGTATGATCGGTCCTGGTAATTGGTGTAACCGATCCTAGGTAATCACCATGAGATGGTATGATCTATCCTTATAATTGGTGTGACAGATCCTGGTAATTGGTATGACCGATCATAAGTGTATGTTACCGATCCTTGTAATTGGTGTAACCGATTCTAGTGACTGATCACAAGTGGATACCATGTTTAGATAGAACCGATCCTAGTGATTGGTATAAGCGATCTGAACCCATGTATGTGACTTGGTAGGACCGATCACAACTAACCATTGTGACTTGGTATGACCAATCACATAGTAGTCTTGGAATACTGGTAGATCCAATTCTAAACTTGTTTAGAAGTGTGTTAGAACCGATTCCAAGAAGCAAAACCATGTAAATATAAGATTAAGGATTTGCACTGAAAAGATGTCAACATACTTTGAACACGAGAAGTAAATCTTATCGTTAATTGTTCAAAGATATGTCTTGGTACTCAAGGTGATCCCGTGCAGAAATAAATTAAGAATCTTTTAATTAAGGTTTTTGGTTTTATATGATTTAATTACCAGCAATTAATGCATAGCTCTAGAGCATAAAAATTATTAATGTGCATTTACTAATTGGAGATTTTATTTGAGAGATTTCAAAAATATTAGACCAACATTTATTGGAATTAAGAAAACCGAATTTGGGCATTCATTGCATATCTTGAGAATATTTTTGGTTTTTGAAATTCCTTGGTGCCCAAACATCTTTGGTATATAAATACCTAAGTTTGCATTTCTAGTAAACCATCCTAAGAGCCAGGCAAACTTCAATTCTTGTTGTTTCTGGTGGAGCCGACTAATTGGGTAGGAAAGTATCCTAATTAGGTGAAATCTCTTACGACCGCTCGTTTACAACTTATGTGGGGATCAAGAAGCTCTACGAGTACCGTTGGTGGGAAACTATATAATTGCAGTATTATTAGTTGTCGATCTGATTTGATTGACTCATGGTTGTTGAAACTTTGATTGCACCTAGTTTGTTTATTCTTGAGAATCTTCTCTTCTGATATAAGATTCACTTAGACTAGATCAAAAGTATTGACGGGATCTTTATAACTGTTATTATATCTAAAGACATCTTGTGATAATCCATTGTAAACAGACTCTGTTCTGTGTATGATTGATCACAAGAGATTCAAGTGGTGTTGTGCAAGTATTTGAAGGCAATAAAATATTTGAAGACGAAGAAGAAGTTTTATTAGTTTTTGTTTCTTGTGGATTTAGTGCATAAACCTTGATCGGCTGGGATCCAACTAAAATCGGTTTTATCTTTGATAAACTTGATTGATTAGTTGCGTGAGATCGACAACTATCATTTGGTGGTATTCTTCAATATACGAATCTGATAATTGTAAATCTGAATCTAAGTTACCAAACAAATTCTTCCTTTGTTGTGAATACGATCCAAAGGACTTGTTATTCACGTGCGTGACTCTAGAAGTCGAAGGCGTAGGGATACTGAGGAAACAAAGTGGCCAATGGTAGTCCGCTTGGTCTCAACTAGACGAAGTTGGTATTAGATTTTGTATAGATGCTTAATTCCGAGAGCATTCAAAAATGAACTAGGTCCCGGGGTTTTTCTGCATTTGCGGTTTCCTCGTTAACAAAATCTTCATGTGCTATTTGCTTTACTTTTCCGCATTATAATTGTTTATTATAATTAAAGTAAATTACACTTTACGTTAAATCCGTAATACTTGATATTGATCCTACAGAGTTTCGGTTTTCAGAACCTATTATCAAGTACATACTTTGTTGTCGTATTGTCTCGATCCCGTATCCATAGACGGTTACACGAAGTGTGAACCAAATTGTCGTATTGTCTTGACTCTGTCCATAGACGATCACATTTGGTAACGGACTTATGAGTTGAATTAAAAAGATTGTGGTGTATTTGGGTACCCTCGTCTTTTCAATTGGTATCAGAGCGGGCAAACACGAAAAGATCTAACAATCTATGTTTGGTGCGATCCAACCTATTAAGTTACAATATTACCTACAAGATTTCTCAATTTTTATCCAAGAAATGGATAAGACAGATAATGAAATTGTCGAGCCTCTACGCTCCAAATATATTTGGCCTGTAGAAGATTGTCAATTGTATCTCAGACTCACTAAAGATCCTAAAGACAAAATGAATCGAAAACTCATTGAGTTTGCTGAAATTGAAAAATAAATCAGTGATCTATCTTTGGAGATCAAACTTTACGAGTTGAAAGAAGAGGAGTCTTTAAAAAGGACCTGCAGAATTCTTAGTGATAGTCAGCAATTACAAGATGATGTGGATAGTTTTCTTTTGGAACTTGAAGCCATGAAACAAGCTCCTAAAGCATGGTTTTTAAAAGCGTACGCTTCACGCTTCGAAGTGTACGCTTCTCTCCAAAATGTTCCAAAACGCTTCGACTAGCAACGGTGAAGCGAATATGATGCGAAGCGTGTTAGATTCTCTAATATATGCGCTTCACATACTTCCCGCCCAAAAAATTTAATATAAAAAACGTGAAGTTCTGAGGGCGGAAATCGAACCCAGCACCTACTAAGCGCTTATTCTCGTCTAAACCACAGAGCCACGACTACATTTTTTATGGCAATTGGATATATATTTTATTTGTACAAATATTATCTTATTAAATTTACATTTCCCAACTAACTTAGAGCAACTGTTATTATTTACGGGAGATTCAAACATTAACCATGAAGCGACGCTTGATGATTCAACATACGTTTCGCTTCTTAAAATTGAAAAACGCTTCACGCTTTAAAAACCTTGTCCTAAAGAACCAATATCCGGAAGAAGTCAGTATCTACATGACTACTGCATGAACTTTTCTCTTGATAACATAACTTTGGAATCTTGTCCAAATTCAGATGACATCAATTATAACATCTGTATGACCAATGTTGTGTTATATATAAAAACTGTGTCTAGAGAAAAACAACTGGCTAATAATGATGAATTACACAAAATTCTCATAGGATATTCAGCCTATCGTAAGCCCATGATCCTTTCAAATATGGGCCAACTAGTCCACTTGAAAATTGGGTTCCGGATACATGAACTAATTGTCTAATCGATCCGCGTGGAACCGGTTTTGAACCGACATCTACTCTGGTGATAATAACGAAGAATGAAAACTCTTCTCATATTCTCTTCTCTTCGAAAGAAAGAGAAATATTTGATTCCAAACCAGAGATCAATAAGAGTTTTGATTTTATCTTATGTTCGAAACAAAAAATTGGTTCTATCCCACTCAATCATCGAAGGGTTCTTTCAATTTGCCTCAGCTTAGGGGTGTAAATTGGGCCGGGCCGGGCAGCCCGACCTATTTATTAAATGGAACGGTATAGGGCGGGCCGGAACATCTCTTATCCATGAAATTAAAAGGGACGGGCGGGCAGGGTTATTTATCTACAGTTAGTACCCATGGCCTGCCCAAGCCTGTTTAGTAATTTGGGCTCGGGCGGGTAGGGCCAGGAGGACCCTGAATATTACAAACAAATATATATATTATACATATATATTGTTAAAAATAAAAAGAAATTAGTAATAATACACAATTTTTACTTAAAATTAATAATCAAATACGAGAATTGAGATGGGAATAAGATAAACCAAACTTCCTATAATTTTTCCTGAATTGAATCATCAGAAAAGGAATCTGCCTTAGATTTTGCTCAATATTTTCTCTATATGGTTAACAAAATTAGACTCCAATGGAATAAAAGTTAAGAAATACATATGAAAACTATGAGGCTTGACTGTATTAAGTATATGTACCAAGTATATTCTAGGATAAAACAAATGAGAATAGTCACTTAGGCTAGGTAAATGGATAACACTGGCGGGCTAACATGGCGGGTAGCATTGACGGGATAATAGGTAGGGTATTGCGCCGGGAAAGAAAATTCGAATTGTGGCCTGTGCCCGCCCTCTTATTTAAATGGGATAGGTCGGGCCAGCCCGTAAAGGGCCACGGTCACCCATGGGCTGTCATGGGACAGGACGGACGGTACTGGGCCTCGGGCTGCCGGGCAAAATTTACACCCTTACCTCAGCTTCACATCAAAAGGAGAATTTCAAATGTCAGCAGACAATTCCGATTGTAAATTTCTTCTACTCTTGTTCGTATATGTGAGTTCTTACAAAAACCCTAGTAACATGCATAATAGGAACTTCACTAGAGGAGAAGGTTCGAATCAAACCCATAGAAGAGAACACCTAACTTCACTGATGAAACTATCGATTCTATGCCAACCCTTATTTTTGATACTAGTTCCGGACTTTACTTTGTTGGTCAGAGTTACATTGATAGATATTAAAAGGTGTTTGTTGAGAAGAAATATGTGTTTCTTGAAATTTTGAAATATGTGAGTTTGATTTGTAGCCGTGATGACTGGGGTGATATTCATACCGGAAACTATTATGGGTCACTGAGTCTAGTGGTCGAATTTTATGCTAATATACACAGCATGGATACTAAAAGGTGTAAGCTTTTCACTATGGTTCGGAGACGACGTTTTGAGGTATATAGGGAAGTCATTGCTTATTTACTGATTTGCAATCTTGAAAATACATTTCTACCTCGAAATGATGATTTCAACAAGGAATAAATTGTTGAGATCCTTGGTGGGAGCACGTGGAAGGGAAACAACCTATATATCAATGATATTCCGAAACATCTCAAGTTTTTTGGAAAGCTTGTTATATCCAATTTGTCGCCTAGAAACATGCACGAGGTGACGTGGAGTTGAGACGTGGCAGAACTAATCTATCATATGGTAATTGGTACTACAAACTTTGACTTTTGTAGTTTTTTATCAGACAAATGATAAGAATCTTGAATAGTGGCAAAGGCATGGGTTTTCCATGTCTTATCACTAGAATTTGCGGTGTTTTTGAAATTGTTGTCAATGATTCTCAAAGACTTGTGCCAAAGCCACATAATCGTTCTATTATTAATAGAACTAGTTTGTCACCTGTGCGATGCACGGGTTTACTTCTTGCTTGTGGAATATTAGGCTCATGTTTAAAACTAATTTCTACAAAACGTAAAAATTACAAAAAGAAAAATGGTAAAAAGAAATAAGCTATTATCTGAATTGATGGGCAAGAAAAAAAAAAGAGGGCTAAAACAAATATCAATTTCATGGGAAACAATGCAATGAAAATGAAATTCTTTTAGCATTCTTTGACATCCTCTTTTTCCTGGTCGTAAAACATTTTTCCACCTCTTCTTTGTCCCTGAACGATCGCTTCCTTGGACATAAATATTCTTCCATTTTCTCTTTGTCTTGGTTTCCATGTTTAACCCAAAAAAAAAAAAACAAATAGAAAGAGAAATATATTTCTTGTCCTCAAATAATCAAATATTTCCAAAACATCTTCTAGATTGTTATCCTTCACACTATTATGCAAATGTATCATTATATTTCTTTTGAAAAATATCGCTATGAAGGTAGTAGTTATTAGGATAACTAATTCTCCACACCTTACAGAACTTCTCGATGCTACATTTCATGAATTGTCTTCTAGACTTCTAGTTACATGATTTAATTTTCCTAAGCAGTTTAAGAAGGAAAAACCATACCATTTTCCTCGAGTAGTTTATGATGATAAAAATGTAATTCTTTTAGATACATTATGTGTTTTCTTTTGAAACGTGCACCATTATGTTTATAAAACCTTTAATCTTTGGTTTATATACAGAAGATAATTACTAATTAGGGTTGGATGCATATATCTTATTGACTATTGAGAACTGCTTCGATATTTTGTTTGAATATTGAAGATATTTGGTCTCGAAGATTTAGAACATGCACTTTATGCACATTTGGAAAGAGTGATAGGTCCCAGCGATATCAATGCATTTACTGAGAGCCAGGGTAATGGATGGTCGAGAAAGGATTTTTCAAATGGTATGATTGCTGGATAACTCCATAAAGCATCCATATGATCTGCAAAATCACTTCATAATATGACAGGAAAAACCACTCCATAATGTTGGAAGTTGGAACTAAAAATTCATGACTTATAAAAATTCTACCAAAACAATACATGCATATTTTGAGTTCCTAAAAGATCAGACAAATTTATTCTTAAGAAAAAAACAACCTAAAGTTCAGCAAAAGAATAATAGACAAACCCCAAATGAAATAAATTTAAACTAAATCATAATAAATTTCTATCCATTGATCTCATTCATGTAGGCTACTGGTTGGTGAATAATATAGTCTATAAATATGGTAGTATAAGATATGCATTGATGCATAATGGTTTTGGCATATGCATCCCGTGAATTATTCTTCTTCATGATGATAATTTTCAAATTTTTTGGTCCATCGGATGTATTGGAAATGCCAATGTACGTTAGATTTTCAGTTTCATCAAAGCTCCTGATCTCAAGTAGAATCAGGCATTGTGTAAGCCTTGTGTTGTGCCCGACCCTCGTCCATTTGTATAAATAAAGTGTATCTTTTGAGTCACGACTATGAACCGACCGAAAATTTATCATTTTTGGTTAAGCTTATGAGCCACTTTATTGAGTATGATAGTGAAGCAAATAGGATTAGTACAATAACTAATTGAGTTTTGTAGAACAGAACTATATCAATTGATGTAGCCTTGAACCTGGCAGGAAAATGTCTGCTTTTATATACCTCTTAACGCTCGACATTACTTGTGCTAACCAACTCATACACTTTAAATGCAGCTATAAAAAACAAAGTAAAAATCTAAATGAAAAAACTAATTGTACATACCAATTCATACACTTTAAATGCAGTTATAAAAACAAAGTAAAAAACTATATGGAAAAACTAAATGCACATTGCCTCATTTAGTTTCAGTGATCTTATAGTAATATTTTTTTTTAAAGATAGTCGTTGGTTTTTTGCAAAGATAAAATCCAAATACGCACAGTATTTTGGGATTTTTCTAGCACCGGAGCTCTCTAAGATTGATTCAAATGAAAAAGATATAAAACTCTCGGCTCAATGAATGCTTTAATTCCAGGCACATTAAACATAACATCATCACCATAAAGAATATAAACCTGTTCCTTTGTCTTCAGTATTTTCTACATCAATCAGCGTATCACATCTTCCTTTATGGAACTGAACTGAAAAACAAAAATGGTGTCCGGAAAACCAAAAACTGTCACTGGCATACTTGGCCAAGTTTACATAATTTGTCGCTGCATTTTCCAAAACAGGAGCTTGCCAACAAACTTTTAGTTTCTAGTAAAACTGAAAGGATGATGAAGGATGAAATAAAGACTATTAGTCCGGGATACAATGGAAAACTTTAACAACAGCCTCAGACGCCTTATATGAAAGTGAACTATCAAACTTTTGGACACATGAGAAAAATAGTAATTACTGGATACCAAATAAGCTTTTTATGTCCTCATCTTCCCTCTTAAAAGGTCTTGACAAAATAAGCTTTCACCTTGAACGGTGATGAAACCGTTGTTTTATTGGCTGAAATAGGCCTTTTCTAATGTAGAAGCTATGGTGAGGACACTTGGTATAACTCTATTGATCGGGATATTAAAAATTGTGTTACACTTTGTTTACATCACGTATTTAACCGTCCATTAGTGACACCGTCAACAAAAAGTAAGGTGGACAATACTTTCGTGAGAGTTTTAATCTAATTAATTTCCTAGCATGTAACCCGTGCTATGCACCAGGTGTGATGGGAACTGGCGTCCATTTGGTGAGGCGGGGCTTCGCCCCGCACCCTTCCTTAAAGGAGTTCAATAAACAACTGCAGTGTAATTATTTTTCATTTTGTAAATTAACAATGGGAACCAAATTCACAAAACTACGTATCATTTAAAGTTTTGGAGATTATGAAATCTTATTAAAATTTTGAAAAATTGTATCATCCTTTGAAATCAGTCAATAGCTCATTACATTGTCAGCATCAGTACAATTTATAGTTATATGAAAAATCACATTCTTTATATAGTTGTATTAATATCTAAAATTAAGGACACCGAATAACATAAAATATTAATATTATATAGATAGCCAACTCTAAATAGTGCAAAGCATGTGAATTTCTTCCCGTCGAAGTGATATGATCAAGGAAATGCACTAAGATATCTTTCTTCGGAATCATATACTTGCGTTAAGAATCAAGCGAACAACTCAAAATAGTATTTCTAGACTCCAACATCTTATAGTTAAAAGAGAAACCACACTCACTATAGGTATCAATATTTGATATTAGAGACACTAAAAAAAAAGGATATCAATATAAAATAGATTGACGTCTCTAAATAATAGTGCAAAGCATATGAAGTGTTTCCCATCAAAGAAGATGTAACCAACGAATGCACTAATATATCTTTCTTCGGAATTTAATACTTTCATTAAGAATCAAGCGGCCAACTCAATTACTATTTCAGGCTCCAACTCCCTGTAATTAAATGAAAAATTACACTCGCTGTAAAGTTGTATCGATTGTTATATTAGATACACTAAATAAATGGTATTAATATAAAATAGATTGACCAACTCTAAATAGTGCAAAGCATATGAGATGCTTCCCGTCAAACAAGATGTAATCAGAAATCATATACTTACGTTAAGAATCAAGCAACAACTCAACTCGATTTAATTAATTGAAAAATCACAGTCACTGTATAGTTATAGCAATACCTGATATTAATTAGAGACAATAAAATAATGGTATTAATATAAAATCGATTGCCAGCTCTAAGAAGTGAAAATAATATGTAGTGCTTACCGTCGAAGAAAGATATATCAGTGCTCCAACTTCTTGTAGTTAAATAAAAAATCACACTTACTATATAGTAGATTCAATGTATGATATTAGAGAAACTAAAAAGAAACATAATATTAATATAAAATAAATTTCCAACTTTAAATAGTGCAAAGCATATGAAGTGTTTCCCTTTACATAGGATGTAATCAAGGAATTGCATTGACATATCTTTATTCGGAAATCATATACTTTCATTAGGAATCAAGCATCCAACTCAACTGCTCGTTAAAAAATCACGCTCGTTATATTGTTGTACCTGGTTATATTAGAGATACTAAAAATAAACATGATATCAATATACAATAGATTGCAAACTCTAAATAGTGCAATGCATATGAATTGCTCCCCGTCGAAGAAGTCATAATCAAGGAAATGCACTGATATATATTTATTCAGAAACCATATACTTACGTTTAGAATCATTCGGGAAGTCGAAATCACGGAAATGCACTGATATATTTTTCTTCAGAAATCATATACTTGCATTCTGAATCATATATGTTATTTTTTTCTTCAAGGAAAATGCTTTGTATCCCGGTATTTTCTCTTGAAATTATTATTGAGAGAGAGACATCACATACCTACTTTTCAACGCATCAATCCCGATGGTAGAGGGTATAATTCAATCCCGGGATTGGGCGTCCACGTAAAATTGTTGTTTCTTGGAACAGAATTTTACAAAAAAAAAACTAAAAAAGAATAATCAGAGTATCGCCCTAAATATTGCAGGGGGGGTACTAAGCCATGTATTGGGATTAATAAAGTAAAGATATTATATAGTATGAAATTATTTTCAAACACCTACTTGAAATAACTTCAAACATGGATCGGGATTAATCAGTGAATCAGTTATTTTACGAACCAACATTAATCAGTTATTTTACGGGAAAAAATGGATTGGAAAAATTATGACGAAGTATTTATCTCTTGATTACTTTTGTAAGTTAAGTATAATTAAGTATTATTGATTTCTTCTAGCCCTTGTTGTTATAGTTGAGAAGGCCACATAGTTAAACTCGGGTGACAACCAAAGAATGTTTTTAAATGATTCTAGTTGTATTAGAATACTTTATCAGTTCATCCTAGAGCTAGAGAAATACATTTTGAATGTGCAATATTCCTACAAAAACTAAAATGGAACATTGAAGGAATACCCAAGACCAAAGTTCCAAAAAATTTACTTGAAACATGAACATTACTGGACGGACCAAAATATGTCCAGAAATTTTTTTAAAGTTAATAATTCAAAATTTCTGCTAGTGTTTAACAAAACCTAAATTCGATGGCTATGAAGGTTATCTTAGAAAACAAAACTTGATAATACTGCGGATGAATTTAACAAAGTCGTTGTTTTCTGCTGTCTTTCTAAAAGTCCTGATTCACTATGCCCATGGTGCCCTTTGAATGTATAAGGTGCTAAAGAACTGGCAAAAATAAAAGTGAAAAAAAAAATCTAAAAGATAAAGTAATAATTAAAAAATATAAGCACCACCTTAATACCATAAAAAAAAACTCCAACAACTTCCCCCCTCACCTGCTCAATTCATCGAATGGTACTACACTATTGATGTCTCTCCACGGTATAAGGTTGATAAAGTCCACGTAGCAGTCCTCAACATAGATTTTTTCGAAGTGCGTATTAAACTGAGGTAGCGGTGGCACCAATGTATCTTGAGAAAGAATATAATCACCGGCGATGTTACCCATCAATTGACATACTATTTCCCAAAACTCGTGGAGCAAAAATACTAATACAAACAAAGATCGCCAGCGATGCCAATGAATGCTAACACAAACACCCATGCTTTGAATTCGCCATATAATCTTTTTTTGGGTAGCACTATAAATATAAATCACAAAAACTCTGAATCAAATCTCACAAATTGAAACCATAAAAAAAAAAAAAAACAGGAATCAAATTTAGAAAAACAAAATGGGAAACACAAAATCAAACCTAGATGATTAGCGCAGAAGTGTCTTAGGTTGTCTCATTACCGACGAAATTTTTTCCATCTCTTTTTTGTTTAAAAAAGCTTCAACTCCTCTATCTTTGCATTGATTTTCATTTTTATTAAATTGCCGAGAAATGATTAACGGTTTCACCTTTCTGCAAGAAACAGATAAATAGTTTTAAACCATTAAAAAGAATAAAAAAATACATATAAATAGAGTTCTTGAGGAAACCAAAGAAAAGTAAAAAAATTAAATCTAGTTCTTTTTTTCTTTTTCCGAACATCTTGATCCTTGGGTTGATTTTTCGCAAAAATTAGTTGTTGTTTTTTTCCTATTATAAATACCCGGATATATATGCAAATGATTCTAAAAATAAAATATCTTTTAGAATATTTGTATATTAATTTCGAAAATTTAACTAATTTCCTTTCTAATATAAAATTAAATTTAATTAGTTTAATGAAAGTTAACTTATCGTGTCTAAAACTTTATGAAAGTCCAAACTTAATTTGGAAATAAAGTGCCTAATATATTAGTCTAATTTGAAAACACACGCAATCCCTAACCGACTCCCATCACTGTTCTGAACATTTCTTTCTGCAACTAATTTTCTTTATTCTCTTAACCTGTCTTTGTTGTTGTTTTGGCTAACAAACGAAACCATTTAAGTTTTTTTCTAGTATTTTTCAGGGATATAGCTGTTTGATTCCACTCAAAAAAAAAAACTTAGAATGAAACGATTAGACGAAGAAAGAATTAAGTTTTTTTATTTCCTCACTTTTTAACTTCAAGTCATTTTTGGCCGACCAAAAATCGGCTTTCCCCAAAAGAAAAATGGCTTTTCTTGTAAAAGTTATTATATATTAGCACTCTTTTTTTCTAATTAATACATAAAGGAAAAAAAGTTCCAAATTAATACATAGAGGAAAAAAATAACCCACATATTTATTTATTTTTGTGAAAGTAAAAAGAATCAATAAATAATTTTTTTTCTTTTCTCCACCCATTTAAAATATTCGCCCAATAACACCAAATAAAAAAGGCATCGTCACGGTGCGTGGCGGAGCCCCGTGTACACCAAATTAAAATCAAACATACGTTTATAGAAAAAGCCCGACGCATCGCGCGGGCACAAATCTAATCCTCATAAAAATCAAAACAACATTATCAATGCCATACTAAGCACTCTAAGAGATCAAAAACGCAAAGCCCAACTTAGCAAAATAAGGTTACAAAAGAAAGGAAGCCCATTCTGTTCTGAACGCTTAAAGGATGAGATCATTGGTAACATAACATGTTATTTTCACTGGCAGTATCAATAATTCAATTGCCAAACCCAATGGTGTAAAAATAGTTGCCTATAACCCTCTTTAACTCAGTAATATCCAAGACATCTTCAATCTTAGTCTTGGCTATTGCTTGCCCCTAATAATTCCAAGACATCTTTCTTGATTGCTTGCCCCTAAAATTACTAAAATATCAAATAAAAATCCATTTTAATCTGTGATGTTACTCATTATGCATAAATAAAAAAGGTAGGCACTTCACCTGGTGAAACTATATTTGGACCGTGGGTTCAAAGTTATACACCTCATTATATTCTTGGCACCTTCTTACTCTTCAGATAACTTCATGGTCCCTCAAATGCTTTAATCTTGCACAGTATTAAAAAATGTTCCAAGTACAATTTGAGCTCATTACCGCTGCTACCACCAATAATAAAATAAGTACAGGTCTTGAACAGTAATACAATAATAGAGCAGAAATTACATGAAAAGTAGGCCTTTAGAGCAACTGCAGTGGTGCGATCAAAACCAAAGATCAAAGATCAAAAAAAAGACCAAAATTTGGGTTTAGTCCGTGGTGTGACGCAACGGTACATGATTAAAATTTCGTCTGGCGGACTTTAAAAGTCCGCCCCATTAAAATTTCATCAGGCGGACTTTAAAAGTCCGCCCCATCCCTTTTAAATTTTAACAGGCGGACTTTAAAAGTCCGCCCCATTCTTTGCAAATTTTAACAGGCGGACTTTAAAAGTCCGCCTCATTCCTTTTTTTTTTATTTAATTAAAATTTCATCGGGCGTAATTTAAATCTCCGCCCGTTAACAAGCGTACTTTAAATTTACGCCCAGCATCAAGCGTACTTTAAATTTACGCCCGACTATATTAGAATTTGGGATTTGGTCGCGACCATATTTGGTCTGGAATTTGATCTTTGGTCCAAATTTGATCTTTACTCCGTCCCACTGTGTTAGGATCTCATCCCATAAATTTGGTTATACTCGCCCACTGTGGATGCTCTTAATGGGAAATACTTGGCTTTGACTGTCACAGATATAAAGATAAAGTAAACTTAACAAATGAAACCACATTTTAACTTTCAACGGAAATACAACTATGGGAAGATTTTAAAATGTGCATCATTAAGATCCAAGCCTACCAAGAAAAATAGAATAATTTGTGCAGAACATATACCTTTCCCGGTATGTCAATTTTGCAAAGTAGAAGGACTAATATAAAAAATATCTCGGAGACAAAAAACAACCAAGTTATTTTAAGGCCGATAGGTGTAAAGGCTCAGGAACTTCCAGAGAGCTCTTAGCTCTGAAGTGATGCAAAGTCTATAGTTTATTGATTTGTTTGATATTAACGATCAATTTGTATTTGGTCGAAATATAAAGTGGAGGTCCAAAGGCTGGAATATAATTCTATTATATTTTTGACGTACCTAGATATACTCATTCCCATCATAAGCCTCTCTTTTGCGCTAGATCACTCGTAACCGGCCAAGCTATTCCGCGGAACGGGCTGCATATCCTGCAGATCGATGTATTATCAGCTAGGGTTTAAAAAATAAAACCTGAATAAAATCGATAGGATGTAAGAAAATAAACCTGATCTCATCCAAGGATGATGCTCCCGCACGTCTTGATTTATAAGCACCGTGTGAAGATTAGGTCTAGGAAACAAATTAGAGAAATAAGTAAAAAAAGAACAAAAAAACATCAGTGAAACAATAACAAACAAATAAGAGAAATTAAGGTCAGCAAGGTTAGAATACCCGTATGAGCGAGGTACTGTTTTCTGACGGAATCTCCATATGAGAGTGAAACTGTATTGAGAAGCTCCTTTTCAGTTGATGGAAATAGAATAATAATTGTGTTTTAGAATAAGTTATGCTTCATGTAGAAAGCTAGATGAACTCCCTCATTTCATTCTTCAATGCGGGGAATATATATCCACCAGAAATTGCAAAATAAAATCAACAAAAAAACATAAGATCGACGAAGAATACAAAACAATAAAACCCTAGAAGAAGATAAAAATAATTGTGCAAGCGGTTAGAGTTTGTGCTGCTTGAGTGCTTTATATAGTTGTTGACAAAGCCTAGAAATTCCATAGATAAAATCCGATATTTTAGAAATAATATCATTTTTTAATTATTTCGGAAAACCATATATTTTTTAGTATCCATATTTCCTGGTTGAAATATTTCTTAAAATTGAATTGTTTTTATTTTCTTTTATGGAATTAACGAAACCCATGTGATTTATAATTTCCGCTAATGATCTTTTTCTTCTTTTTCTTTTAAAAAACTGTTGCTTATTATCATGCTCTAATGCTTTCCCCATGATTTTCTACTAACGATTTTGTATATCGACTATTGAACAGAATTATTCTTGTTTGACAAGAGGAAGCATGTTTCGATCCACAGGTAAGTATCAACAACTACCCAAAGTTTGATTTTGAATTTTAAGTACCCATTAGTTTAATTGTAAATTGATTGGAACTTTAATTGGAATTATTCTAATAATAAGAATTATAATTGAATATTGGACATTTTTTTAATTCTATGGATGATTTATTTTTATGATGAGAATCAAGAAGCGTAGTATAATGTTAATAGGTTAATCATGACGTTTGATATAATCCTGATTTAGTTGTAATTATTTATTTGCATGTTCTTCTTTTTTTTATGATGATATTTATTTGCATGTTTTACTAAATATCTTAAAAAGATTTTTTATAATATTTTATATGATTTTTTTGGGGAAAATATATAAATATTTCCATAAACTTTTGTTATTTTAATAATTTTGCAAATTTTTAAAATAATACAAAATGCTGGGGCCAAGAGCTCTGATGAATGAAAGCTCCTGAAAAAACTTTGTTTTTCAAAATAAAAATAAATTTTCGTAATAAAATAAAATGGTGGGGCCAGAATCAACTAGGAGTTCCGATTAACCAGAGCGCTCGAAAAAATTCTATTTTTATATAGAGAATGAGAGGACAAGAACATTCTGGAACAAATGTATGTGTTTCTCACAGTACTCCTATGAAAGATTTTGATCTTGAAACCTTTTATCGAAGGCTTAGTAGGAGGAATGATTGTCTTGAGCGTCAAGTGAATTTTGCATCAAAAAAGTTTCCAGAACTTGCTGAAGATCTTACATGGATTGCTCAAGATTACAAAGACACATACTATGAAGTAGAATTTGGTCTGAGCAACTCCAGCTCAAGCTCTTAGATTCCTTTGTCCTAAATTGTTGAAACTTCTAAGTAAAATTTTAGGATTAGTTTGTCTTTTGAAATTTTATGTTTTAAGGTGTTATAAACCTTTTCAGTTTGTGGATTATTTTGGACTTGTTTGTCATAGTATGTTGTTTTTCTTTTGATGATCCCGTTTAAATCAATGATCTATCCGTACTATTATGCAAAGTCTATTTAAAAATATATAGCACTAAAAGATTCACAAAAAATGGTTTCGAAAAACTATTTGATTTATGAGATGTCTGATTTCGGTTTTTATTAACCTTAATATTCAATCTCATATGGTGTAACCCTTATGATTTGTGTGGATTTTTGATTTAGCGGGACTAAGTTCTAGCCCTTGTTGGTAGTCTTTATCAAAGGATCATAAGGTGTTCCGATTGAAACTCATATGTGAAAAGTCACAATATGTTGAATCAATTTATGTTTACATGAGTTGTGTTTAGCATAAAATATGTGTTTCGGGTTTTCAACTTTTGCTATTGGCGCTCATTAGTTAAAACCGATTCAACCTTTCTCTGGTAAAGGTTGCTTTTGTTGTTGTTCTTTTGTTCTTGCGAGAGGATGACAACACACAGGGGGGGAGTTCTTATTTGAACTCGCGCTTAATTGATATATATATATATATATATATATATATTTCTGGGGAGATGTGGCTATGGAAATTGAGGTAACGATTTTATTTGTTAGTTAATCATTTTCATGTTTAAAAAAAGCTTGTTTATATTGTATATATTTTTCTTTTGCTTAACAAAATTTTGGTACAATTGATATGTTCCATTATGTTGTGTATGGATTGTTTATGTGATTCAATTGTTTCCGGTTAAGAAAAATTGTGTCAATTTGTTTGGCTTATGGTTGTGCGTAGTTCAATCAATTGGTAAATACGACCGTGATTGTTGGGTAGGAATTGATTGGCACTTGGGCACTGGTCTTTGGTACAGTCCAAGTTATTTCTCATATCAATCGGGCTCACAGATTTCTATTTTTTCCGATAATTGATTGTATTGAGAAATTAAGATATAACTCTTTGGTATATTTCTTGATTGAGCTCGCTTTATAAGCTGGTGATCTCGGAATTACATTGGAGTTAGTCCATACAGATTGTCGAACGAATTATTGGGTGTGGTTGTTATACCCCTGCTTTTTCACCTTGTATCCGTAAAAATTAAGTAAAATATTTTTGGGATCATTTTATAAGATATTGTTCCATTGGTAGTAAGGTTTGTAACAAGCCATCATTTCTCTAGTTCTGACTTGAATTGAAGGTTTCATTATCAAAAGCTAGTTTTTAACAAAAAGCAAAGGCGGTGGTAAATGCTTTGTATCCACAAAAAAGAGGAAACATATTTTTTTGGATAATTTGATAAGACACCATTTCATTGACGGTTAGCTTAGTAACAAGCCATCATATCTCTAATTCTGGCTTGAATTGAAGGTCTCCTTCGAAAAAGCAAGTTTCTAACTAAATGAAAAGGTGGCGGTAGACGTCTTGTATCCGCAAAAATGAGGCAAAATATTTGTTGAATCATTTTATAAGATATTGTTCCAATGGTTGTAAGCTTTGTAACAAGCCATCATTTCTCTAGTTCTGACTTGAATTGAAGGTCTCATCCGCAAAAGCGAGTTTCTAACAAAGGGCAAAGGCGGCGGTACACGCCTTGTATCCGCAAAAATGAGGCAAAATATTTTTGGATAATTTTATAAGATACTGTTCCATTGACTTTCATCTTTGTAACAGGCCATCATATCTCTAGTTCTAGCTTGAATTGAAGGTCTCATTATTAAAAGAGAGTTTCTAATAAAATGAAAAGGCGGCGGTAGACGCGTTGTATCCGTAATAATGAGGCAAAATATTCTTTAGATAATTTTATGAGATGGTGTTCCATTGGTTGTAAGCTTTGTAATAAGCCATCGTTTCTCTAGTTCTGACTTGAATTGAAGGTCTCATCTGCAAAAGCGAGTTTCTAACAAAAGACAAAGGCGGCGGTATACGCCTTGTATCCACAAAAATAAGGCAAAATATTTTTGGATCATTTTACAAGATATTGTTCCATTGACCGTAAGCTCTTTGGTAGGACTAGAAAGAAGCCTACGACTATGTCAAACTGCAAGTGCACAGTGTCCTAATGTAACACAGGGAAAGCACAGGTCTATCCTCAGGGAAAAGGTGGGTGTAACGTGAAGCTTATGGTCTTACTATACTGATTCAAAGTGAGAGTAACAACAAGGGGTTTTGTTTGGTGTCGATACGACAAGATTTTAGCAATGATCAAGTAGTAACACAGATTCTAAAGCAAAGATACAAGAATAGATTGTAAACCAGGGGTTGAAGGGTACTAGGGCGGTCGAATTCGCCTCCTAATTATATGCTAAAGTAATACTTATTCCAGTTATGTTCTTATTCCTTTCTAAGGAAGATTACAATGGATGAATTATCAGTTAATCTTCCTAACTCACCCCTAGTATAAGTTGTCTTCTTACAGTACAACTTATCACAGGCTCATTTGGTCCACCAGCTAACTAATCCTTCCTATATCAATGAAGCACAGATATTCTTCCAGAGAGGTCTCAAATGAATGATTTATCAGTTAACATCACTAACTCACCCCTAGTATCAACTGTCTTCTTACAGTACAGCTGATCACAGTCTAATTTGGTCCATTAGTTGACTATCGATCCTAAATCAATTTAAGCACAACAAGAACAACAACATGAAAACTGACTACTTAGCATACGATCAAGGGCTTCATCTAAACCCTAGCAGATTAATTTAGAACATGATAATAACAATACTGAAAACAAATATAAACTACAGCTTGGTGTACCGGCTAATCCGGGCATGAGTTTTACAGCACAAAACTCTTCCTTATTTATACACAACATCCCTCAATCCTTCTTATATTCGAAATTTAATGATAACCCAACTTACCAACCATACTCCATTGACTTTCTATGCCTTCAATTTCTCTGCAACATCATTGAATCGATGTTCCTCAAGTGTACAGCTAACCCTATCTCTACCTCTCTAAATCTTATCTTTTAGGGTTACTGTTCTTGATAAGAATAGAGATAAGATAGAGAGAGATGGAGAATTAGGAGTTAATGGTGGTGAATTTGTGCTCAGTATACGGAGGAGAGGGGGGTAATGGAGCTAATGGAGGAGATGCAAGTGGTGGTGGTTCTGCAGATGGAAGAAAAGAGGAAAATGAGTTGGGTTTGGTTTCTGGTCGATTAGGGGAAAGAGGATAGGTGGCTTGAGCGTTGAGCGGGTGTATCAGATTTTGTTGTATTGAGTGGAGGTGATATTGGATGATAAGCAGCTTTAACAAATCTGACGGCTCGGGAGAGGAAATGGGTTTGGGTTTTGGATATTGGTTCTTGGGTTCTCTACGAAGCCCATGTCTTGGTTTAGGCTTGCAAGCGGATTGCGGCTTCTCTTTACGCGATCTTCCTTCGTGCTTCACGGCCTTCTCGCGGGGGCTTTCCGATGTATCTCTTCGGTAGTCGTTAGCCACTATTCCTCTACTCTTTTGGCTTCTCAAATCATCCAAGCTTTATTTAGTACCTAAGAACACAAAATAATTAGTAAACATATTTATTCTTGAAAACAATGAAAACACAGAATTTGGGATAGAATAGGGAATTAAAGCACAAAAGATGATTTAAATGCCAATAAAAAGATGTAGAAATATGCAATATTTGACACTCATCAAATACCCCCAAACCTGGATTTTACTTGTCCTCAAGTGAAACAGAAATTAAGAAATCCTAACTATACCACTCTCGCTGGTCTCTCGAATGCATTTAGCGTATGCACTAAGCCTTTAAACCCCTAGGTGTCCCTAGTGGACGAGTCGTAGTCTCGTGGGGGCCTACCAGAGATGTACCCACAAAACCCTCTCCAATTTAAGAGCGTAATAGAGTCTCAAGCATCCAAGGAGCTATGAGGACATAGAGTTTTTGCATGCTAGTAATAAGAATTTAGAAATACCAAAAGAACGCATTCTTATCCTTAAGAGTTGAGCGAGAAGTAACCACACCATATGAAAGAATTCGGGTTCGAGAGTGATCACAAGCCTCGACTTCTTCCTCACCAATAAGGTTTTATGATAATTTCACTCAAAAAGACCGCTTTTCTAGTCTTTCATGTGTGCAGACAGGAATAAAGAGTGAAATCCTGCACACGTTGAATGGTGGGAAGGAAAACCTTCCAAAATAATTTCTGGAGACTCCACAAAAATTGTGGAGAAAAATAATCTTTTTCTGATGATCTCTAAGAAAGGAAATCAATCATTAGCAAGGATGGGAGTACTCACTTACCTTCACATCCATCGGAAATCAACACCACTCTCACAGCATCCATAGAAACGTCTTCAATATTTGGTCTTCAACTGTTGATGATGTACTTCTGAACTTCGTAGAATCTTGACATATGTAACTTTTCTCTTCTAATTCCTTGCTGCTTGAATTTTTCTCTTAATCTTCTTCATGGTGTTTATTAAACAAAACTAAAAACAAATTCTAACTTTTTTTTTCTTTTCGATATCACGAACTGAAAATAACAAAATAATAATGAAACTATTAAAGCCATGAAGGAAGGACTTTATAACTTGATTCTTCACAACTTGTATTGTCTTGATTTCAAAAATTTCATTAATTCTCATCTTTTTCTGTTTTCTTTACTCTTGTAAAATACCTCTTCAAATGTGTATAGAATTCCGCTTTTTCATTGTATATTTACTTTGAATAAGAATTTTACTTTCCTTGAGTTGTTGCATGTAAACCTCGGACTATTTCAACTTTCTTCATGTATCCTGACGTTGCTATGCTCGTTGATGATGATGTGTTTCTATGGATCTGTTGATGTTGTTGAGAGAGAGAATGGTGCTAACTGCAAATCAAACTACAAGAAGGAGTTTTCATCTTTAGACGTCATCCTCATGATTGAAAAAATTAGCACTCAAGAGATCAAAAATAATGCTGGAAGTGGTGCGAAGTTGGGTAGCTCACCATTCCTACCCGGAATTTACGTACGGTGACACACTCTCTAAAAGGACTTTTTAGATAGTCACACAAATTGAAGGTTGGTGCCTCGCTTGATGCAAAAATAGATAGTCTCCACTAAGGGTGATCACAACTCTAATACCAAATATCTTTGCTGCACCTAATTTGCCCACCGGCATGGTTAAATCCAACTTTAACGCTCTAACAACCAAGAAACCCGATTGTGTTCTCCATTATTTCCAAGTTCAGTTATTTCAGTCAGACTCTCTATGTAAACATAGCTAGAAGCATGCTAGTGACTCTAAAATCTCTAAAAGTTGGAGGTTTTATGCAAGTATTTATAAAATTTTTGATTTTTATTTTATTTTATTTTTTTAAATGGAAAAGACTAAAAACTCTATATGGAAAGCACTCCCCCACACCTAAATCTAACATTATCCTCAATGTTTCAAAAGATGATAGGAATTTAAACAACAACATACCATGAGAACCATGTTGATTAGTGAAAAGGAAGAAATTACCGGTATGTCGGCAAAAGCAAGATTAGAACTCCATTATTCAAGGATAGAATCCAACATATTCAGCTGAGATCATATTGGATTAGCACAATATATATAAGATAAAAGAAGACTCAACTGACTCAAGATAGAAAACATTACCTACTGGATTATATAGAGGGAGAATTCACCATACATTAATAATCTAAAGAGTTGAGGATCAACCCAAAAGACGGAATGCAGAAATTTTAACAGCCTCACACAATTATAATAGGACAGAAATGCAAGTGAGACTGCAAAACAAAATGAGCTACCCACAAATCTGGATTTTTCAACAGATATACTTTTGGGCACAAAATCTAACAATTTCAGGGGCGCATCATGCACAAGATCTAGTTCAAAGTGAACTTTGTCAGGGATGAATGGAGAGACATGAGTAAACTCCAACTGTGGCTCATCAAAGGTATTATTTTTAGCTGCAAAATAATCCAAAAGGACTTGGGAGGCACACAGTTCCAATCCTAGATTAGGTATTCTCAAAAAAGTTGGTTTTACAATTTTGTTACAAACCAAATCTAAGTTGGGTGAAAGAGTCTCAGTTTGTGACTTAGGCAAGGAAGCAGGTACATCTAAATTGTTTTCATGTATAAGGCCACTAGTACCATCACACACTTCCCCTAAGCCAGAAACAGGTATATCATATTCATTTTCATATAACAAATCATCAAGCCCCAGTTCATAATCATCATCCAAAACCTTTGTGACCTTTGTGTCATGCATAAGAGAATCAGATGGAGCAACATACTGTGCTCTAGGTAGGGAATCAGATGCATTTAAGTTACATTCATTTTTAGGCTCAAAAATATCACTATGCAGTCTAGTTTTTCCCAATTCAGAAACAAGTATTGCTCTATCATGCTCACAGTTATTGAAAAAATCAGCAAACCCCAATTCAGTATCATCAGCAACATTCAAAATTTTATTCTCATGCATAGGCAAATCAAAAGAGACATCATACTGTGACCTAGGTATAGAATTAGACATACCAAACCTATCAGGCACAAGCTGCGTATTATGCTCCCTTTCACAGTTCAACTGCACAATATCTAAATCAGTAGCAACATCATCCAGCAATTCAGTGTTACGAATAAGAAAATCAGAAGAAACATCATTTGTCAAAGTCACAACAATGGAGCTTAATGTCTCAGAAACAAAAGATTCCATAACAACATTTTCAGAGTGGACATATTCTTCTAAATCATTATCATCATCATCATCGTAACATGAGTAGTTTATCCCATCAAAAATCATAGTATTTCCAGTACATTCATTTGTTTCTAAAACAGGTTCATATGCAATATCATTTGCACGAGTAAGACTAGACACACTATTTTCACAATTTATTTCATTAGGACAAACAAACATTTCATCTTGAAATTCCTCCCTTTCCACATTTTGTAAATGAATCAGATTCATCCTTAGTATCATATTAAGTTGTTCAATAGAAGGGGAATCTTCAATAGTTGGTATCCTTGTTTCATATGGATATTCAGTACATGGTTGAGCATGATGTTCACTGCCGAAGGGAAATTCAGATGTGTTGCTATATGGATGATCATGCAGTGTTTGCAATTCAAATCTGGCATTATTTTGTTCATTCAGTTTAAGATTTTCCATCACAGATTGCGTAAAAGTGCTCATGGGAGTACAAAATTGTTCAACATTCCCTGGTGGTGGATGATACATGTGTGAATAGTCATTAGGGTATGTATATTGAGGCTCAAGTCTATGAAAATGTCCATAATAATAATCCCTATAACTATTGACATCATGTCTGTGGAAGGCTCATAATGTGAAGTATATCCGTAAGCATGTTCTCTAATAGATTTGTTCTCATCCCCACTTGCAGACCAAATCCTGACATGATGTAGCAACTCCTAAACAGAATGATATAACACACATAGACCTATCCCAAAGTATCTGCAGTTCAGCAGTTCAGGTATTCTACCAAGGATGCAATTTTACTGTAATCACAAAGTATTTGACTGACAAAGCCTACCTGTCCTAAATGGTTGTTTCTATTTTATTTAGAAATAGTGTTGCTGTTAACTTAATGAGTGGCCTTCTCACCTTTGATGAACACACTATGAAGCTCTTTTCACTAAAACAAAAATCAAAACAACTCAGATCATGGAGCAAGCGAAGGCGAGCTTAGTCATACTGGTAGGTTTGAGAAACTTACCTTTGGCACGACACAGGGAGAATACCAACAAATTTGATCTATTTCGCAGCTCTTTCTTTCTTTCACAGATTGTGCTGCTCCTTCCCTTCCTTGGTTTGTATATCAGCACCACAGTACCTAGTAGCTCAGAAAAGAATTTCAGTTCCCAGAATTGTGCAGCTAGAAGCAAAGACAGGAAATTATCACTATTGATTAAACTGGATGTGAAGAATCTAATGCATGACACGGCAGATTTGAACTGTTCTGCTGAATTTGTCAACCAGGGAAGATTAAGCTTATCTGAAATTGCACAGTTGCAATGGAACAGGTACAGAATACAATGACACAAGGTGAAGCTAACAAAACTGCAATTGTAAACAGGATTCAATTGAGAAATGAGAAAGAGAAGATATGAGATGCAGGCAAAAATTGACAGAAACTTAACTAAATGCAGTGATGGTATGAATCTGAAAATCAAAAGCTAATACCAGGATGCAAGATGCAATATATACAGATGGAACTGAACCGCTATAATATACTAACAACAACTGAAAATCTAAGTACAAATATACATGATTGAGCAAAAATCAGTAAATAGGAACCACAAAAACAATTACACCGCTACCGAGTCCCCGGTAGCCGCGCCAAAAACTTGGTAGGACTAGAAAGAAGCCTACGACTATGTCAAACTGCAAGTGCACAGTTTGCTAATGTAACACAGGACAAGCACAGGTCTATCCTCAGGGGCAAGGTGGGTGTAACGTGAAGCTTATGGTCTTACTATACTGATTCAAAGTGAGAATAACAACAAGGGGTTTTGTTTGGTGTCGATACGACAAGCTTGTAGCAATGATCAAGTAGTAACACATATTCTAAAGCAAAGATACAAGATAGATTGTAAACCAGGGGTCAGTCGAATTCACCTCCTAATTCTATGTTAAAGTAATACTTATTCCAGTTATGTTCTTATTCCTTTTCAGGGAAGATTACAATGGATGAATTATCAGTTAATCTTCCTAACTCACCCCTAGTATAAGCTGTCTTCTTACAGTACAACTTATCACAGGCTCATTTGGTCCACCAGCTAACTAATCCTTCCTATATCAACTAAGAAGAGATCTTCTTCCAGAGAGGTCTCAAATGGATGATTTATCAGTTAACATCACTAACTCACCCCTAGTATCAACTGTCTTCTTACAGTACAACTGATCACAGGATAATTTGATCCATTAGTTGACTATCAATCCTAAATCAATTTAAGCACAACAAGAACAACAACATGAAAACTGACTACTTAGCATACAATCAAGGGCTTCATCTAAACCTTAGCAGATTAATTTAGAACTTGATAATAACAATACTGAAAACAAATATAAACTACAGCTTGGTGTACCGGCTAATCCGGGCATGTGTTTTACAGCACAAAACTCTTCCCTATTTATACACAACAGCCATCAATCCTTCTTCTATTCGAAATTTAATGATAACCCAACTCACCAACCATACTCCATTGACTTTCTCTGCCTTCAATTTCTCTGCAACATCATTGAATCGATGTTCCTCAATTGTACAGCTAACCCTAACTCTACCTCTCTAAATCTTATCTTTAGGGTTACTGTTCTTGATAAGAATAGAGATAAGATAGAGAGAGATGGAGAATTAGGAGTTAATGGTGGTGAATTTGTGCTCAGTATGCGGAGGAGAGGGGAGTAATGGAGTTAATGGAGGAGATGCAAGTGGTGGTTGTTCTGCAGATGGAAAAGAAAAGGAAAATGAGTTGGGTTTGGTTTCTGGTCGATTAGAGCAACTGCAGTGGTGCGAGTATAACCAAAGACCAAAGAGGGAAAAAAAGATCAAATTTTGGGTTTAGTATGGTGTGTGACGCTACGGTGGAAAGACTAAATTTGGTCAGACGTACATTATACGTTCGCCTGGTGTGGGGCGTAGACTATACCAACGCCTGATTGGGACGTGCACTAAAAAAAAAAAAAAATGAAAGAAGTGGGGCGGAGGTATAAAGCCCGCCCCACTAAATTGATTTTGAAAACAAAGAATGGGGCGGGGGTATAATGCCCGCCCCATACAAAATAATTAAAAAAAAAAAATGGGGCGTAGACTTTACGTACGCCCCATGTGGAGCGTAAACTATACCAACGCCTGGTGTGGGGCGTAGACTATACCAACGCCTGATGTGGGACGTGCACTATATGTCCGCCTGGTGGTGGGGCGTGAAGTATATCAACGCTCGACTATATCTGGGTTTAGTTTTGGTCCCAGACCAAATATACTCTGGGTTTTAGTCGTTGATCCAAATTTGATCGATAGTACGTTCCACTACGTCTGTTCAAAAGACCAAATATTTGGGTTTACTCTCCCACTGTGGACGCTCTTAGGGGAAAGAGGATAGGTGGATTTAGCGTTGAGTGGGTGTATCAGATTTTGATGCATTGAGTGGAGGTGTTGTTGGATGATAAGCAGCTTTAACAAATCTGACGGCTCGGGAGAGGAAATGGGTTTGGATTTTGGATCTTGGTTCTTGGGTTCTCTACCCAGCCCATGTCTTAGTTTAGGATTGCAAGCGGATTGCGGGAGAGTTGCAAGCGGATTGCGGCTTCGCTATACGTGATCTTCCTTCGTGCTTCACGGCCTTCTCACGGGGGCTTTCCGATATATCTTTTCGGTAGTCGTTAGCTACCATTCCTCTGCTCTTTTGGCTTCTCAATTCATCCAAGCTTTATTTAGTACCTAAAACACAAAATTAATTAGTAAACATATTTATTCTTGAAAACAATGAAAATACAGAATTTGGGCTAGAATAGGGAATTAAAGCACAAAAGATGAGTTACATGCCAATAAAAAGATATAGAAAAATGCAATATTTGGCACTCATCACTCTGTAACAAGCCATCGCATCTCTAGTTCAGACTTGAATTCAAGGTCTCATTCGCAAAAGCGAGTTTCGACAAAATGGAAAGGCGGCGGTACATGCTTTGTATTCGCAAAAATGAGGCAACATATTTTTTGGATCATTTTATAAGATACTATTCCATTGACAGTAAGCTTTGTAACAAGCCAACATATCTCTAGTTCTGACTTGAATTGAAGGTTTCATTACCAAAAGCGAGTTTGTGAATAAAAACAAAGGCAGCGGTACACAATTTGTATCCGCAAAAACGAGGAAAAATATTTGTTGGATCATTTTATAAGATATTGTTCCATTGGTTGTAAGCTTTGTAATTAGCCATCATTTCTCTAGTTCTGACTTGAAATTAAGGTCTCATCCGCAAAAGCGAGTTTCTAACATAAGGCAAAGGCGGCGGTACATGCCTTATATCCGCAAAAATGAAACAAATGATTTTTTGGATCATTTTATAAGATATTGTTCAATTGGTTGTAAGCTTTGTAACAAGCCGTCATTTCTCTTGTTCTGAGATGACTTAAAGGTATCATTCGCAAAAGCGAGTTTCTAACAAAAGGTAAAGATGGCGGTACACACCTTGTATCCGCAAAAATGAGGCAAAATATTTTTGGATCATTTTATAAGATATTGTTCCATTGATTGTAATATTTGTAACAAGACATCATATCTCTGGTTCTGGCTTGAACTGAAGGATTCTTTCTCAAAAGCGAGTTTCTAACAAAATAAAAAGGCGGCGGTAGATGCCTTGTATCCGAAAAATGAGGCAAAATATTTTTTGGATCATTTTATAAGATATTGTTCCATTGATTGTAAGATTTTTAACAAGCCATCGTTACTCTAGTTCTGACTTGAATTGAAGGTCTCATTATCAAAAGCTAGTTTTACATAAAAAGCAAAGGCGGTGGTAGACGCTTTGTATCTGCAAAAAACAAGCAAAATATTTTTGGATCATTTGATAAGATACTATTCCACTGATGGTAAGCTTTGTAACAAGCCATCATATCTCTAGTTCTGGCTTGAATTGAAGGTCTTATTCTCAAGGGCAAGTTTCTAACAAAATGAAAAGGTGGCGGTAGACGCCTTGTATTCGCAAAAAGAAGGCAATATATTATATGGATCATTTTATAATATATTGTTCCATTGGTTGTAAGCTTTGTAACAAGCCATCATTTTTCTAGTTCTGACTTGAATTGGAGGTCTCATACGCAAAAGCAAGTTTCTAACATAAGGCAAAGGTACACGCCTTGTATCGCAAAAATGAGGCAAAATATTTTTTTGGATCATTTTATAAGATATTATTACATTGGTTGTAAGTTTTGTAACAAGCCATCATTTCTCTAGTTCTGACTTGAATTGAAGGTCTCATTCGCAAAAACGATTTTCTAACATAAGGCAATAGTGGCGGTACACGCCGCGTATCTGCAAAAATGAGGCAAAATATTTTTGGTTCTTTTTATAAGATATTGTTTCATTAACTGTAATATTTGTAATAAGATATCATTTCTCTAGTTCTGACTTTAATTTAAGGTCTCATTCTCAAAAAGAGTTTCTGAAAAAATGTAAAGGAGGAGGTACACGCTTTCTATCCGCAAAAACGAGGAAAAACATTTTGTTGATCGTTTTATAAGACATTGTTCCATTGACTGTAAGCTTTTGTAACAAGCCATCATTTCTCTAGTTTTGAGTTGAATTGAAGCTCTCATTCGCAAAAACGAGTTTCTAACAAAAATGCAAAGGCGGCGGTACACGATTTGTATCCTTGAAAATGAGGAAAAATATTTTTTGGATTATTTTCTAAGATATTGTTCCATTGACTATAAGCTTTGTAACAAGCCATCATATCTCTGGTTCTGACTTGAATTGAAGGTCTCATCACAAAAGCGAGTTTCTAACAAAATGCAAAGGCGGTGGTACACACTTTGTATTCGCAGAAACGAGGCAAAATATTTTTCATATCATTTTACATGATGTTGTTTCATTGGTTGTAAGCTTTGTCACAGTCCATCATTTCTCTACTTCTGACTTGAATTAAAGGTCTTATTCGCAAAAGCGAGTATCTAACAAAAGGTAAAGGTGGGGGTACACGCCTTGTATCTGCAAAAATGAGGCAAAATTATTTTGGATCATTTTATAAGATACTTTTACATTAGTTGTAAGCTTTGTAACAAGCCATCATTTTTATAGTTCTTACTTGAATTAAATGTCTCATTCACAAAAGAGAGTTTCTAAAAAAAAGGCAAAGGAGGCGGTACAAGCCTTGTATCTGCAAAAATGAGGCAAAATATTTTTGGATCATTTTATAAGGTATTGTTCCATTGATTATAAGTTTTGTAACAAGCCATCATATCTCTGGTTCTGGCTTGAATTGAAGGTCTCATTCTCAAAAGCGACTTTCTAACAAAATCAAAAGGCGGCGGTAAACGCCTTGTACTCGTAAAAATGAGGCAAAATATTTTTTAGATCATTTCATAAGATACTATTCTATTGACAATAAACTTTGTAACAAGCCATCATATCTCTAGTTCTGACTTGAATTTAAGGTTTCATTACCAAAAGCGAGTTTGTGACAAAATACAAAGGGAGCGTTACACAATTTGTATCAGCAAAAACAAGGAAAAATATTTTTTAGATCATTTTATAAGATATTGTTCCATTGGTTGTAAGCTTTGTAACTAGACATCATTTCTCTAGTTCTGACTTGAATTTAAGGTCTCATCCGCAAAAGCGAGTTTCTAACATAAGGCAAAGGCGGCGGTACATGCCTTGTATCCACAAAAATGAGGTAAATGATTTTTTGGATCATTTTATAAGATAATGTTCCATTGGTTGTAAGCTTTGTAACAAGCCATCATTTCTCTAGCTCTGACATGACTTAAAGGTATCATTCGCAAAAGCGAGTTTCTAACAAAAGGCAAAGATGGCGGTACACACCTTGTATCTGCAAAAATGAGGCAAAATATTTTTGGGTCATTTTATAATATATTGTTCCATTGATTGTAAGCTTTGTAAAAAGACATCATATCTCTAGTTCTGGATTGAACTGAAGGTTTCTTTCTCAAAAGCGAGTTTCTAACAAAATGAAAAGGCGGCGGTAGATGCCTTGTATCCGAAGAAATGAGGAAAAATATTTTTTGGATCATTTTATAAGATATCGTTCCATTGATTGTAAGATTTGTAACAAGCAATCATTACTCTAGTTCTGACTTGAATTGAAGGTCTCATTATCAAAAGCTAGTTTTACACAAAAAGCAAAGGCGGTGGTAAACGCTTTGTATCTGCAAAAAAACAAGCAAAATATTTTTGGATCATTTGATAAGATATTATTCCACTGACGGTAAGCTTTGTAACAAGCCATCATATCTCTAGTTCAGGCTTGAATTGAAGGTATTATTCTCAAATCAAGTTTCTAACAAAATGAAAAGATGGCGGTAGACGCCTTGTATTCGCAAAAAAAAAAGGCAACATATTATATGGTTTTGTAGTGATAACGGTGAGAATGATAGAGAAAGAGGCAGAGTTTCTTATTAATCATTAGAAGGGTTACATGGAACAATGTCCTTTATATACATGTAGAAGGGAGACCCTAGATATCTAGATGGGCCGCACATCTATGGGTTGTAGGACCTACAACACTCCCCCTTGTGCGGTCCAATAGAACTTCATAAACAGTACTTCATGCTTCGAATGTAGTTCTTCAAATGTCTTCCTTTCCTTAATGACTTGTGCCGAAATCAATTGCCTCATTAAAACTTTGAAAAGTAAAAACCCAGTGGGATAAAATCTTGGTACAACTCTTCACATGTAGTACTTCACATGTTGTCTTCTTCTTTACATGTAGTTCATCACATGCAATACGATCTTCAGAGATCGACGAGTCTGAGTTAATTGCCTCGTTAAAACTTCGTCAGGAAAACCTAGAGGGACAAACCTGAACTAAAGAAAAAGAGTACAATATTAAGTAAACTTAGAACAAAGTTGGATTCGTATACGTTGCCTCATTAAAACCTTGACAAGGAAAACCCAGTGGGATAAAACCTTGGCGAAGGGAAAAGAGTACAACGTGAAAGATGTAAGTAAAGGTGATCTGTTGTAGATGATCAATTTGCTCCGCTGAAGTTGACTAGTTGCTTCACAACTCCTAAGGCAGAAAATCCTCGTGTGAAAGACAATAGCCTTAGCTGGGAAATTACAAACCTTTCCGAGTAACAAAACCCTGTGGGAAAAAGAAAACTCGGTGAAAGAAAATAGTTCAACACACCATTAGATGCTCCCCATGATGTCAGAAAATTTTCATTAGTCTAATGAAGTCAAAAGGAGTTTATCACACTTTACTTTGGTGACTTAGATGTTTATAGAACCATGTTGTTGATTCTGGAAGTTACGTTGATTAACGGACTATCGTGTTTCATTTCTTTGATTCAAATATTTTCAATAATATCAACGCGATCCTTATGTCTTCAACGTTCAACATACTTGGTACTTTTAGTATTATCTCGCTAAAAACCCTGTCGAGTAACAAAACCCTTTTGGAAAAACTATTCTCGATCGAAGGTAAAAAGAGTACAACATAGATTCAATTTCGAAGTAAATTATGTTGACATCATATCCTTGGATACTCCTCCTGATGTCGGCATCTCTCCCTGGTTACTTTCAGAGTTATTCCAGACTATTCCTTTAGTCATGTACTTTTCGAAACTGAATATCGGTAATGACCTAGAAAGTAGTCTACAGTATCTCCCCCTGATTACTTTCATTGGAGAATAGATTATTGTTCCTTTATAATCAAAAACCTTTGGTTTGCACTTTCGTTAGCATTCCTTTTTATTTCTTTGCATGGATAAAAAAAATTTATGTCAATTTTTACTTTTAAGCACATGATTACATTCACTATACCATTCCAATGACGTCGCGTTGGCGCTGAGCTATATCTAGCTAACAAGTTCATTGAGGATATAACATTTGGTCGAGTATATTATGTTAAGTACAATAATACGTCTATTATACTTAGATAAGGAAAGTTCATCTCCAGACCCAACTTCGTCATCTTCCTTTAGACGAATTGGTCATTTATGTACATTTAAAACTCGACTAATCATGGGAGTGCTAGCAGCATGCACGTCCTTGTTAAATTTCCTGACAATTGACATACGCAAACTGGTGGAATAATTTACCACAAGCTCGGTCATCTAGTTTAGAACATAGATAAGATCGAGATTTCCCAGGATTTTCATCTCAAATTCAGATTTTAAATAGCTTGTAAGATCTCTTATTCCATTAAGAATACTTATCATGTCCATACCGTCGACATAGATAGCTATAATTATGAATCAGGAACTTATTTAATGCGCATGGCACGAAACCTTACTTGTTTATCCCTTCCCAATCAAATAGTCACTTTGACGGGTATACCACATCCGCCTGATTGTTTAAATCAATAAGTGAGTGTTCCAGTGTAACTGCAAACATACTCCGTGGTTTAGAGTCATTGTACTTGGGAAGCAAAATTCCATCATGCACTTTTGCAAATATCTTTGAGTCTAAATCTCCAGAGATATAACCACATCTACTATGTTTCAAGTTTTTTTGAAACTACCAAGCAAAATAATTAACTGAACATTATGATGTTCAAAAGAGTAAGCGATCCAGGGGTTTGTGAGAAACCTCGCGCCACAAATTGATTCTTTATACTTTAAGACCTCGTTCTTCTCACTACACTAAGTGACAAATAACCACATATGTCCACAACATTTACACTAGGTTGGTTAGCACTACCACACCAAATACCCGTATATTTGTCAAAGAACTAAGTTCTACCTGGATTGCGTAGGCCAAATATGCTATTTATTCGAAATTAATCAAAATAAAGCATGGTTCGATCCCATTGTGCTCTACTTATGAAGCAACTATTTATGGACTATATCATCATTGTGCACGCATGATCCTTCCATTGACTCATATGCATTCCCATAATCCGTCAGGATTTCATTGTTCTCTAGAATCATTTAAGAATTCGGAGCGTCCTCCAGTTTGATTCATGGACATATTCAGAGACAATCTTATGAGATGATTTCTGATGATATAAATAAGTTGTGCCTTACTCACTTACTTCCTTTCTAGGTGAGGATTGATCGAACCAAGTGGTCTCTCCAACTTCCTTTATGGAGCCACGGCCTCAACCACACTTCCACTAAGTGTAGTTACAAAAATGATATATATCCTGTATTGAAGATTTGTAACTTTGCAGGTAGGTTTGCAGCTGGTATGTGTGATATCATCACTTTAGCAACATCAGTGTACATTCTGAAAATCGAATATTCTTTATCACTTCACGTTTACATTTGTGGAGTACAAGAATCAATATGAGACACAGTGGAAACACACCACGACAATTCCTGTCGTTACCTTAGAAAATATTTTTTCTTATCTCCTCCTAACGAAGGGAAGACTGTCTTATTAAAGTGATAACCCGCAAATCTAGCGGTAAGAGATCTCCTGCCAAAATTTTTAAAATGCGGATAATTGTTTGGAACTCATTTCCAACATAATTACTTAACAATTTTGAAGACTCATCATAGTACAATGTGGAGTCGTAATGGCACATACATAGTGCAACCAAAAATACGTAAGAACACGAATGTCAGGCTTAAATCCAGTTACCAACTGGTACGCAAAAAGGTTGACTAATATTGGGTTCTAAAAACGAATTAAGTAAGATGCGTGTAATATTGCACATCCCCAAAGCAATAACAAATAGGTTGGTACGCATAACCTATTCCTTAGGCACCATCTGTAACTTTTGATGGTAGCCTCTGCGAGACCATTGATGATATTTTTCAATGATGTTGTAGTAATAAGTTCGTTAAGACTTGTGAAAGCAAAAGATTTTAGACTTATAAAACTTAAAAATAGAAAACTTATTGCAAAATTGATTTCAAGATATTAAAAGTACCCAAGACACTAGATTCCACTATTACACATGAATGAACGATACCAAATATGTTTCAAAACTCTAACTATCCTTTTAGTCCTTTATTTCTTAATTCACACATAATCAAACATATTCCTAAATATTAATTGTATTCCCTAAGAATAGACTATCAATCAATTAAATAAAGTATAATCTATCAAATTGAATCACAAGTAATTAAGAAAATTATGTGAACATTTAGAACTCCGCAAAAGCGGTGATTGAATGAATTATAAATTGTAAATTAGAGAAAATAAAATTGTTACCAATCATTCATGCATAGATAGATTCATTCATTGCCTTGGTTGAGCGAGAAATAGCTCATCATCATGGAAACACGCTCAAAATTCATTTTTATTGCTCAAAGGGTGTTTACAAAGATGAAATGGGAGAAACAATGATAAAACAGTGATTTTCTTTTCTCTCCCAAAAACTCTCCCCAAATGTGCTCTCTAGCTCTCTATTTATACACACAAATACACATCACTCAAATATATTCTTACATAACTCCAAAATCTTCTTCTTTTTGATTAAAAATATCTTCAGAATTTTCCTTCTCTTTTATTCTATATATTTCTTTACTAAATCCAAATCTTCTTTAATTCGCAGAATAAAATCCAAGATAAAATCTTCTAAGGATACCTTTCTTGTTTATTACAAGATAACTTCCTTTTTCTTCAAAACTTCATGTTTGTAAGGCAAGAAAATATTCTTATCTTAAAGATAATAAATCCTTTGCCGTTGAAACCAAATTTCCCGCCAATTTTTTCTTTTCAAATTAAGGAAGAAGATGGATCCCCCTTAACCAGTAATGGGGTGCGATTAGCAGTTGGTTCCCTGGGGTGCCTCTTATCAGTTAGGTGCCCCTTATACAAATTTGAGAGTCTGAATAACATGTGTCCTCCGGGTGCCTATACTAACTTTTCGAGCCGAATTTTCCAAAAATACCTACAAACACATAAAATACCATAATAAGTAGAAAATCGAGTACCAACAATACGGAAAATTAAGGACAATTTGGTCACAAAAATGTGTCTGTCAAATACCCCCAAACTTATTATTTGCTAGTCCTCGAGCAAATCTAATCTAGAAAAATAAAAATGACTACACTTAGCACGTGCAACAAGCTGTTAAACCGCTAGGTGGCCCTAGCGGTGGAGTGTTGTCTCTGGAGGGTTTACCAGAGGTGTACCCACAAAACCTTTACTCCAGACCTTAGCTATCTACGCAGAACCTTAGAAGGCACTAAAGAATCTCCTTGGTTGGCGTACAATCATTGACTATAAGAGAAAGTACCCTGATGCGAAATTCCAATTGATGTACACGAGTTTGCACTCAACATACTAAAATTCATATATAAGTGACAGAGCTCTAATCAGATAGTTTCTAGACATCATAACCGTAGTCAACCAATCACATGGAAAGATTAAGAGGATGGATAAAGATAAAAATAGATGGTTCAAAGTGAACGGTGTTTCCCATATCTGTCTGAAGGCCTCTGCCAAGATGAACCTATCCTGATGGACTGAGATACCAGTCTGACTAATATCAACACAAATAGCATATACAAGGGGACCAGTGGTCGATAAACCTAACTCTAGGTCAACACAACTGGCATATACAAGGGCACCAGTGGTCGACTTTATTGATTTTATTCCGGTTGGTCTGATGGTCTGGTCTCAAACTTTTTTTTTTCTTTTTTTTTATATATATATATTTTTAAGTATCTCAATCACCCTATTTCACCCTAGCAATGGTAACAACTTGAGTCGTGTGCCCCATCAAATCACTTAAGAAATAAATACATAAGGTATTGGGATTCAACGAGTTATGGTGAAACTACCATGTTTTTTTTTTAATTCTAACACCTGAGCTCTGTGCTTTTAAGAATAGACTCTTTAGATGTTTCCATCTAATCAGATTGGTTCCTCAACTCCTACAACCAAGATGTTCCCATCCACTTGGATTGGTTAGTGCCAACCTTAATAAGCATAAATTTCTAGGCTCTGGAGTTTACTTATTGCAACTAAAAGCTAACAAAAAGTTTCTTCCCCACCCCCAAACTTAAATCTAACATTGTCCTTAGTGTTTCTAATGAAAGAGCAATACCAAAAAGTAAGGTAACACAAGGAATCAGTAAAGAGAAAAGTCGGAAAGATAGTACCTGGGTGAAGAGAGAAATCAAAAACTAATATACAACATACAATCGCCTCGATGGTCAATCAAGGGTAAACAGGGTCCTCCTCAACATCACCTGTAGGAAAGGGCTCTAAAAAGGGTTTCAATCTCTGACCGTTAACCTTCGAAGAACTACTACCATCTGGTGTCTCGATCTCAACAGCTCCATGAGGAAAGACAGTGCGAACAATAAAAACCCGTCCACCGAGAACGTAACTTCCCAGGGAAAAGATGCAAGCGGGTATCATACAGAAGAACTTTTTGACCTGGAGAAAATGACTTTCTTAAAATATTCTTATCATGCACAAGTTTCATTTTGTTCTTATACTCCTTCGCACTATCGTAAGCATCTATACGAATCTCTTCCAACTCATTGAGCTGGAGTTTCCTATGGGCTCCTGCCTTGTCAAGTGAAAAATTTAGCTGCTTAACAGCCCAATAAGCTCTATGTTCTAACTCAACAGGTAAATGACATGCCTTGCCATACACAAGCCGATAAGGCGACATTCCAATGGGGGTCTTAAACGCAGTACGGTAAGCCCATAAGGCATCAGTAAGCCTAGACGACCAGTCTTTCCGATTAGGATTAACTGTTTTCTCTAATATACGCTTTATCTCCCTATTGGAAACCTCTACCTGACCACTAGTCTGTGGATGATATGGGGTAGCTACCTTATGTGTAATACCATATTTCTTCATCAAAAGCCTAAAAGGTCCATTACAAAAGTGCGACCCTCCATCACTAATTATAGCTCGCGTGTACCAAAACGTGTAAGTATATTATTTTTCAAGAACTCAATCACAACCCTATGGTCATTGGTTTTACACGCAACCGCCTCAATCCACTTAGAGACATAGTCTACACACACAGGATGTAAAGTTACCAAAAGAATTAGGAAACGACCCATAAAGTCAATACCCCATACATCAAAGACCTCAACAACTAAAATAGGGTTCAAGGGCATCATGTTCCTACGGGAAATGGTTCCTAATTTCTGGCAACGTTCACAAGTAACACAGTAACTGTGGGAGTCTTTAAACAACGAAGGCCAATAGAATCCACACTGCAATATTTTAGCAGCAGTCTTCTTAGCACTAAAGTGACCCCCACAAGCATGATCATGACAAAAGGAAATAATACTGGACTGGTCATTCTCAGGTATACATCTCCTAATAATCTGGTCTGGACAATACTTAAACAAATAAGGATCATCCCAAAAGAAGTGCTTCACCTCGGCTAAAAACCTAGAACGATCTTGTTTACCCCAATGTTGGGGCATTCGACCAGTAACAAGATAATTCACTATATTCGCATACCAAGGTGCTTGGGTAACAAAGAACAGTTGTTCATCAGGAAAACTATCCCTAACAGGAGGAGAATCATTAAGGGTATCCACAACAAGCCTAGACAAGTGGTCTGCTACTACATTTTCTGCACCTTTTTTATCTCTAATGTCTAAGGAAAATTCCTGCAACAATAGGATCCATCTAATCAATCTAGGTTTAGTATCCTTCTTGGAAAGAAATACTTCAAAGCAGCATGATCAGTAAAGATTATGACCTTAGAACCTAAGAGGTAGGATCTAAACTTGTCTAAGGCAAACACAATAGCTAATAGTTCCTTCTCCGTAGTGGTATAGTTCAACTGGGCATCATTCAGAGTTTTGCTAGCATAGTAAATCACATGAAGTAACTTATTTTCTCGCTGACCTAGCACAACACCAATAGCATAATCTGAAGCATCACACATGATCTCAAAGGGTAGGTTCCAGTTGGGTGCCTGGACTATGGGGGCGGTAGTGAGTAAATTCTTAAGCTTCTCAAAAGCCTCTAAACAAGCATCATCAAAGACAAACTTAACGTCTTTTGCAAGCAAATTGCAAAGAGGTCTAGAAATTAAGCTAAAATCCTTAATGAATCGACGATAAAAACCTGCATGCCCTAAGAATGACCTAATATCTCTTACGGTTTTTGGGACCTGTAAAGTTTTAATGAGGTCAACTTTGGCTCTATCTACCTCTATACCCTTCGAAGATACTATATGCCCTAGAAAAATTCCTGAACGAACCATGAAGTGACATTTCTCCCAATTAAGCACTAAATTCTTTTCCTTACACCTAGTCAAAACTAATGACAAATGATGCAAGCACTCATCGAAAGACGAACCAAACACTGAAAAATCATCCATAAAGACCTCTAAGAACCGTTCTACCATGTCAGAAAATGTGCTCAACATACAACGCTGAAAGGTCGCAGGGGCATTACATAGCCCGAAAGGCATGCGTCTATACGCAAAGGTACCAAAGGGACAGGTAAAAGTGGTTTTCTCTTGGTCTTCTGGGGCAATAACAACCTGATTATAACCGCAGTATCCATCTAAAAAGCAATAATGGCTACGTCCAGCTAATCTCTCTAGCATTTGGTCGATGAAGGGAAGGGGAAAGTGGTCCTTCCTAGTGACCTTGTTCAATTTCCTATAGTCAATACAGACACGCCAACCCGTGGTCACCCGGGTTGGGATTAACTCATTGTTATCATTCTGGACTACAGTAATACCGGATTTCTTGGGAACAACCTGAACGGGGCTGACCCACTTACTGTCTGAAATGGGGTAGATAATGCCTGCATCTAACAGCTTAAGAACCTCGGTTCGAACTACTTCTTTCATATTAGGGTTCAGTCGACGTTGCATCTCCCTAGAAGGTTTGGTGTCACTCTCTAAATAGATATGATGCATACAATCAGTAGGACTTATACCCTTAATGTCTGCTATGGTCCACCCTAAAGCTTCCTTGTTATTCTGAAGGACAGTCACTAGCCTACTTTCCTGATCACTATCCAAGTCGGATGCTATAATCGCAGGTAAAGTTTCAGATGGGCCTAAAAACACATACTTCAGGGAATCTGGTAATGGTTTAAGGTCCAACTTAGGAGGCTTTTCTAACGAAGGAACTAGGGTAGACTCAGAAACGGGTAGAGGTTCGAACTTAGGTTTCCAGCCATTACTAGTGTCTATCAAAGGGGTTGAATCTAACAAAGCATTCACCTCATTAATCACATCGTATCATCAAAATCAATCCCAAAGTGGCTAGGCATTTCTCTAATGGATCTTCTAACAAAGTGTTTGGTAATGACTCCTCGACTAATGTTCCTATCATGTTCACCTCTTCTATGTTCGAGTCATCTAGTTCAGAGGGTAGCTTACTAATATTAAAAATGTTCAGCTCAATAGTCATATTACCAAAAGACAAATTCATAATACCATTTCGACAGTTAATGATCGCATTGGATGTAGCTAAAAACGGGCGACCTAAAATCACTGGTATTTGGTTCTGTGGGTCAGGGACAGGTTGGGTATCTAGGATAACAAAATCCACTGGATAAATAAACTTGTCGACCTCAATAAGAACGTCCTCGATCACACCACGAGGAATTTTAACGGACCTATCAGCTAACTGAAGTGTCATCTGGGTAGGTTTCATCTCACCAAGTCCTAGCTTAAGGTACACATGGTATGGCAGTAAGTTCACACTGGCTCCTAAGTCAAGCAAAGCTTTCTCGACACGGTGTTTACCTATTGTGCAATAGTAGGGGACCCTGGGTCTTTATACTTAGGAGTAGTGGTATTCTGAATAATAGAACTCACATGACTAGCTAGGAAGGCTTTCTTCTGGACACTAATTTTCGCTTTCGCGTACACATATCCTTAAGAAACTTGGCATAAGCGGGAATCTCTTAATCGCATCTAACAATGGGAGGTTGATAGTAACCTGCTTAAAAACCTCCAATATATCATTAAAGTTGGACTCCCTCTTAGTTGGAACTAGCAGCTGGGGGAACGGGGCTCTGGGAACAAAGCCGGGCTCAGCAGGACCCTCATTGGTCTCTTTGGAGACTCTATCAGTCTCCTCATTTTCTGGCTCAGAAGGGTGAACTACAACATGTTCACTATCAGGCATGGCAACCTTATTGTCAACTTTCTTTCCACTCCTAAGGGTTGTTATAGAATTCACATGATTGTACGATTTCTCTCCTTTAGGGTTAGGATTAGTTTGACTAGGGAACTTCCATCTTCTCTTTCACTAAGAAACTTAGCTATTTGGCCGACTTGAAGTTCTAAGTTAGCAAGAGACTGGGAATTATTCTTAAAATTCTGCCTGGTTTCTTCTTGAAAACCACAGTGGTTCTTTGATAACATCTCATGGTTCTTTGCTAACATAGTAAGGGTTTCTTCTAAGGTGGAGATCTTTTTTCTGAAACTGGGGTTGACCTGAAGAGTTCTTAGCATAACCAAAACCTAGGGGAGGCTGAGAATTACTAGACTGTCCTTGATTCTGACCCTTAGACCAAGAAAAATTAGGATGGTTTCTCCAACCAGGGTTGTAAGTCTCTGAGTATGGGTCAAACTTCTGTCGGTTCTCAAACCTAGCATTGTTATAGACAGCATGGGCTTGCTCTTCACTAACCTGACCTTCCCAAAACGAGTTATTGGGTTCTACTCCACAACTAGACACTTGAGAGGCTCTAAACCTATCATCAGGTTCAACAAGAGACCTATGTTTAGGATGATTCAATTCCAAAGCTTCTAACCTTCTAGACAAAGCAGCAAACTTAGCATCAGACCCGAAGCTTGTATCTACCACATTGGTGCTACTTCTATTGACCAAGAGTCTTTTGGGGGGTTCAACACAAGACTCCCACTGTTGGGATTTTTCAGCGACAGCTCCTAAGAAGGTGAAAGCATCATCAGCACTTTTACTAGTGAACTCACCAGCGCACATAGACTCAACCATGGCTTTGGTTGAATAGTCTAAACCATCATAAATAATCTCTACGAGTTTCATCTTATCAAATCCATGGTGAGGACACTGGGATAGGAGATCATTGAATCTCTCTAAGAACCTATAAAGAGACTCTCCCTCTTGTTGCACACTAGCACTAATTTTCTGCCTAACAGACGCAGTTTTATGCTTAGGGTAGAATTTCATATAGAAAGCAGCAATAAGTTCCTGCCATGTTTCAATGGATTCAGATGGTAGGTTGTTCATCCAGGTCTTGGCTTTATCTCTCAAGGAAAAGGGAAACATCTTAAGTTTCAAAACTTCATCAGTAAGGTCTTTTATTCTAATTGTCCCACAAATTTCCTCAAAGTCCCTAATATGAAAATAAGGGTTCTCATCATCTTTTCCTAAGAATATAAGGATCATCTGCAGAATACTAGGATTTATCTCAAAATTAGCCGTGGTGGCTGGCAATTTAATGCACGAAGCTCGGGTGGACCTAGTTGGGAACATGTAATCTTTCAAAGTTGCCATTGCTGGCACAACTGAAGTACTAGGGGTATTTTCCTCACGAAGAGACAGATTCTCAAAACTGAAGTTTCCAAAAACAGGGCTCTCAAAAGAAGAGTCTTCGAGCTCCCCGCCTTCACAAGAAGAATTACTAGGTTTATCACTAATCAAACGACCTAGAGTGTTTCTTTTCCAAGCCCGCTCTTTAATAACCTTGGGCATACACTAGAAAAACAAAAGATAAAGAAAGAAATCCTAAAAGGAAGGGAAGTTCTATGCAAACACAAAGCAGACTGACTCCACCAAAGCAAACCTAAAGATTTATAGCAAACAAAAAGCATGATGGCTCCACTTAGATTGTTTCTAGACCAGCTTCTAATCCTTCGAAAGGGAATTCGTTACAATTTAAGCAAACCCCTCTGGAATCAATCCGAGTTTAAGTAAGTTGAATCGAGACGAGGGAAGCTTAATGGAGCTTTGATACCCAAGGCATCACCGACATTACCAGGCGGGGTATTCAACTCGCAGAAACCATCATGAACTTTGATGCATGCTTAAAAGAGTAACCAATATTTTTCGAATGACTTTCTTATTAAGCTCGTTACCCTATAGGTCTCGTTCTAGTCAAATTTTAGGCTTAGGTTCGCGTTTGGTTTCGTTTTCCTAAGGCGGGCAAGAAGGGAACGGTGATGAAATCCGAACCCTTATCTTGTATGATCAGTCCTTTCCATTTACTAGGAAATTAAAGCATCCGTTTTCAAATCCTCAGCATATATGCAAACGAAGGAATACAGTAACTCGCAGACAGGAGATTCGCGAGTGTTTCGACAAACTTACCTCCCGTACCAGACGGGGGATGAACCGCTGAAGTCGACTCGGGCCACGACTCCTATGTCATGTACGAACCCAAGGGGCCGAGGCGATATCGTAATTTCCGTCCTTCTCTGCAAACAGTTTATATTTAAACTACCCTTCCGTAGGGTTTAAAAAAAAATAAAGTCCCAAAGTCCAAAGTCCAAAAATAAAGTGCAAAAGAAAAAAATAATCTAAAAGAAATTCTAAAAAAAAATTGTCTCTCAATCTCTCTCTATTTTTTTTAATTAATTTTTATTCTCCTTTTCTTTCGCTCCTTTCGCTTTGCTTTTACTCCAAATCTTTAAGCATTCACCAAAAGCTTTGGTAAAAAATTTTTCGCTCCAAATTCCAAAATCTGTAAGGAAAACACAAAAACCCAGAAACGTAAAGAAGAACAAATAAAATGAAAATGAAAAACAAATAAAAATCTAAAAACTCTAGCCTAAAGACAAGTCCCCGGCAGCGGCGCCAAAAACTGATGTGATTTCAAATTGAGTTGTAGTAATAAGTTCGTTGAGACTTGTGAAAGCAAAAGATTTTAGACTTATAAAACTTAAAAATAGAAAACTTATTGCAAAATTGATTTCAAGATATTAAAAGTGACCAAAACACTAGATTCCATTATTATACATGAAAGAACGATACCAAATATGTTTCAAAACTCTAACTATCCTTTAAGTCCTTTATTTATTAAATCAAACATAATCAAACGTATTCCCAAATATTAATTGTATTCCCTATAGACTATCAATCAATTAAACAAAGTATAATCTATCAAATTGAATCACAAGTAATTAAGAAAATTATGTGAACATTTAGAACTCCGCAAAAGCGGTGATTGAATGAATTATAAATTGTAAATTAGAGAAAATAAAATTGTTACCAATCATTCATGCATAGATAGCTTCATCCATTGCCTTGGTTGCGCGAGAATTAACTCATCATCATGGAAACACGCTCAAAATTCATTTTTATTGCTCAAAGGGTGTTTACAAAGATGAAATGGGAGAAACAATGATAAAACAGTGATTTTCTTTTCTCTCCCAAAAACTCTCCCCAAATGTGCTCTCTAGCTATCTATTTATACACACAATACACATCACTCAAATATATTCTTCCATAACTCCAAAATCTTCTTCTTTTTAATTAAAAATATCTTCAGAATTTTTCCTTCTCTTTATTATATATATTTTTTACTAAACCCAAATCTTCTTTAATTCGGAGAATAAAATCCAAGATAAAATCTTCTAAGGATATCTTTCTTGTTTAATACAAGATAACTTCCTTTTTCTTCAAAACTTCATTTTTGTAAGGCAAGAAAATATTCTTATCTTAAAGATAATAAATCCTTTACTGTTGAAACCAAATTTCCCGCCAATTTTTTCTTTTCAAATCAAGGAAGAAGATGGAGCCCCCTTAACCAGTAATGGGGTGCGATTAGCAGTTGGTTTCCTGGGGTGCCCCTTATCAGTTAGGTACCCCTTATCCAAAACTGAGAGTCCGAATAACATGTGTCCTCCGGGTGCCTATACTAACTTTTCGAGCCGAATCTTCCAAAAATGTTTATTTTCCAAAAATACCTACAAACACATAAAACACCATAATAAGTAGAAAATCGAGTACCAACAATACTGAAAATTGAGGACAATTTGGTCACAAAAATGTGTCTGTCAACCATTGGGTATAAGATGCTCTATATTGATCCTATTAAACACGCAATATTCATCAAGTCCTTCTGATGTAAATTCTCTAGCATTAATAAGGGTGGTGAACCTTTGCACTTTGTATTGTGTAATATGTGCTAGGCGTTTTTAAACGCAAATTTCTTGGGAACTATAACTAGTCCAAAATGTCAAAACATTCACCAGAGCCGTAAGTCACTTTAATGGTCCGCATTCTGCATGAATAATTTTCTAAATTTCACCTTGTTATCTTTGTAATATGGATTGTTTACCATTTGCATCTTAGGATGGTCTCGATCCTGTTTTACTGAAGACTTTGTAAAATGAGTGATATGCTCTCTTACCTAAAAGTATAATGGAAGGGAGGAGGGAGTTGTACATCTGGTACTTTAGAAAACACTTATTGAGAGATATGTCGTTACTTCGCATTCGGTCAATATTTTTCTCGTTGTCTCATCCACTCAAACAAAGCGATGTATGTATGAGTCCTTTCAAAACGAAACATCATGTCACAACCAAAGTGAGTCATTTTGCAACATTTCATCGTCGGAGTCAATATGGATTTAATAATCCAAATCAATAACATAGTGATTTACATTTCACTAAATTGAATCATTAGTCTCTCTAAAGTATGCTTCCTTCCAAATACTTTAGTGACTATAAAATATGCAATCAATTACATTATCATCACAGTCAGGATTCACATGATATCCATTTGCATGGGGTTCTTTCGAATTTAAACAAGGTGTGATTATCTCTCGGTACATATAAAGATATTGTGAAGTCTTTGTTCTATCTTGAAATTTTTTTTTTGAGAAGCATTGTGCTCGATGATCCAATCCTCGTAGTCATATTATAAGGAAATAGTTCAATAACTAGTTTAAATTCCTTAAGCTAGTGGAAGAAAAACAACTATGAGTTAAAAATTTGGGTCTTGAGAGTTCTAATAAGTGGTGTTGCCTTATTACGTAATAAAAGTTTGATTCAACTCAAGTACTTTAGACTGAATATGTATTACGTTTCACCCAATATATCTCAAGTGCTTTAAAGAATTTATGTCTCGCGTTTTCATTCCATAGGTGCAGATTTTGGATCTAGTTCAACTGAATAAGATAGTCAATTGGCCCGGCAAAGTTCTTGTTGCCATTAAAGTTGAAGTGAAAATTGATTGCTACTATGATACACACATTACATTGTATATATCAACACCTATGACCAGGTGCATTTCCAACTCTTTCATTTATGATGGGAGCTAGAATTACATCTTAGCTTCATCCCATATTCAGCTGATACATGTACTTTGGTGTCATTGCTACTGGGAAAAAAATACATCTTTTCCTCATGATATATATGTCCCTTTTCACATGCTTTATATGAGTCATTAAGTCTAACTCTTATTACTTCGGGGTTCTTTCCATTTTCAATTTTGCTACATTTAACTTAATTTGAGAAATTTCTTTATCTCAATAGGCCAAGTGAATCTCACTACACATGTCAACCAATTACTTTGATTTTTTTTAAAGGGGGAGCAAAAAGAAATCCGAGGAGAGCAAAAATCGTAATTGACTCATTAATCAAGGCCGGTTTTGTATATATTATCGAGTCGGACGAAATCACCCTTTCCAACCAAACGAATTGTTCACATGCCCATCGAGTCATCATCAAAATAAAACCTATATCTCCTGCCGTCTTGTTCTTCTCCCCAACCCTAACTACCAAACTTAAGGTTTCATTAATGGACGAGAATTTTACTATAATCACAATTAAGATAATAATTGTTGCCTAGCATCAAAGAAAATAAATCCGCATGAGCCTAAAAACACAAATGAACAATCTGTGTTAACACATAGAGAATTCCAAATATCACCAGTAGGGCAGTAGATACATGTCATGATGGTGATGGGTTTCAAGGATCGTGTTTGTGAGCTCTCGCGGAATTTCACTATCAAACAAAATAAAATGTTCCCATCATATCATGGACAGTACTTTTTCTTAACAGTGATAAATTATAGAAATATGATTCTGATTTTTTGCGCACTAACTCACTTTGAATCAACATTTATCGCGACTAACATTTTTGTATAGTTTAATTCTAGGGATATTTTATTTTGAACTGGATTTTCCTAATGGTGGTAATTAAGTGTTAGGACTTAGAAGAAGACGATGAGAATGGCCAAAGTGTGGGAAAAATTTATTTGAACGCAGGGTAACTTAGTCCGGCTCGTACAATTATATTGAATCGTTCCTAGTTAATGAATCGATTACGATTTATTGTTCTCCTCGGATCTGTTTTTTCTCTCCCTCTAACAAAAATCATTATTTTAGGTTGAGTAGATTACTAAAGATAGTTTTCTTGTTGTCATATATCAACATATATTGGTTCATTAGTATCATGGATGAAGTAGATAAATGGAAATTTGCTGACTCATATCATCTTTTATGAGTTCATTCACCAAATTTGGAATACATATGATTTTATTTGCAACGTATCTTTTGAAAATGCCGACTCTTAATAGTCAAGCAGTGGATTGCATCCCACGAAACATTTCAAATTTGGGAAGAAAATATCAAATACACAATAATGGTGCTCAAGTACTTCTAAACCCCAAATAAATACATTGGAATTGAGTTGGTACGACCAATTAAACAAAATACACCATTCAACTATAGCCAATATCATATTTAAGAGAAGAAATAGCATTAAGACCAAAGTTCTGAATGATTGAGATCCATAAAAATAGTTAAATTGACTATTTATATGTTGTTGACTTATTTTAAGACAAAAATAAACAAAACCAGGCATATCCTAAAAATAAATAAATAAGCCTAGCGAGTAAATACCCCTAGCATATAAAAACTCGCGTTATATTTATATACCTCAAAATTTGGTTCCCACCGTATATACACAAATCCAGAACGCCCTTGGTCGCGCACACTCCAAAAACATAATAGAACAGGACAGGCTCTGTTGGGTCTGACCGAGTTGGGGATGGTTGGGTCGGACCGAGTTGGGCCTGGTTGGGTCGGACCGGTTTCCTTCCTGCTAGACTGGACAGGACATGACAGGTTTTACTCCAGCGGTTTCGTTCCTGCTTCCCAAAACAGAAGACGACTGACAGAAGAAGACGGACAAACTTTTCTGGTGGAAAAGACGAACACATATTGTTCCTCTATTCAGAGACTTCATTTAGCACAAATCAAAAAATAAAATAGAATCAGTACCAAGTACGAATCCACTTCTCCAATTAAATTAATGCCAATATCAATCAAATCAAATCAAATCTGCCTCTCCTCCATTGACTGTTCCATTGACTGTAAGCTTTGCAACAAGCCATCATTTCTCTAGTTTTGAGTTGAATTGAAGCTCTTATTCGAAAAAACGAGTTTCTAACAAAAATGCAAAGGCGGCGGTACACGATTTTTATCCTCGAAAATGAGGCAAAATATTTTTTGGATTATTTTCTAAGATACTGTTCCATTGACTGTAAGCTTTGTAACCAGCCATCATATCTCTGGTTCTGACTTGAGTTGAAGGTCTCATTACAAAAGCGAGTTTCTAACAAAATGCAAAGGCGGTGGTACACACTTTGTATTCGCAAAAACGAGGCAAAATATTTTTTGTATCATTTTACAATATATTGTTTCATTGGTTGTAAGCTTTGTAACAATCTTCATTTCTCTACTTCTGACTTTAATTAAAGGTCTCATTCGCAAAAGCGAGTATCTAACAAAAGGTAAAGGCAGGGTACACGCCTTGTATCTGCAAAAATGAGGCAAAATATTTTTGGATCATTTTATAAGATACTTTTACATTGGTTGTAAGCTTTGTAACAAGCCATCATTTCTCAAGTTCTGACTTGAATTAAATGTCTCGTTTACAAAAGAGAGTTTCTAAAAAAAGGCAAAGGAGGCGGTACAAGCCTTGTGTCTGCAAAAATGAGGCAAAATAGTTTTGGATCATTTTACAAGGTATTGTTCCATTGATTGTAAGCTTTGTAACAAGCCAGCATATCTCTGGTTCTGGTTTGAATTGAAGGTCTCATTCTCAAAAGCGAGTTTCTAACAAAATGAAAAGGCGGCGGTAAACGCCTTGTACTCGTAAAAATGAGGCAAAATATTTTTTGGATCATTTTATTAGATATTATTCCATTGACAATAAGCTTTGTAACAAGCCATCATATCTCTAGTTCTGACTTGAATTGAAGATTTCATTACCAAAAGCGAGTTTCTAATAAAATACAAAGGCGGCGGTACACAATTTGTATCCGCAAAAACGAGGCAAAATATTTCTTGGATCATTTTATAAGATATTGTTCAATTGGTTGTAATCTTGTAACTAGCCATCATTTCTCTAGTTCTGACTTGAATTGAAGGTTTCATCCGCAAAAGTGAGTTTCTAAGAAAAGGAAAACTCGGCGGTACACGGCTTTTATTCGCAAAAATGAGGCAAAATATTTTTGGATCATTTTATAAAATATTGTTCCATTGAATGTAAGCTTCGTAAAAAGCCATTATATCTCTTGTTCTTGCTTGAATTGAAGGTCTCATTCTCAAAAGAGAGTTTCTAACAATATGAAAAGGCGACGGTAGACACGTTGTATGTGTAATAATGAGACAAAATATTCTTTGGATCACTTTATAGGACATCGTTCCGTTGGTTGTAAGCTTTGTAACAAGCCATCATTTCTCTAGTTTTGACTTGTATTGAAGGTCTAATTATCAAATGCTAGTTTTTCACAACAAGCAAAGGATATGGTAAAAGCTTTGTATCCGCAAAAAAGAGGCAAATATATTTTGGATAATTTTATAAGATATTGTTCCATTGACTATAGCTTTATAACAAGCCATCATATCTCTAGTTCTAACTTGAATTAAAGGTTTCATTCACAAAAGCGTGTTTCTAATAAAATGCAAAGGAAGCAGTACATGTTTTGTATCCGCAAAAATGAGGCAAAATATATTTTGGATCATTTTATAAGACACTATTCCATTGACTGTAATCTTTGCAAAAGCCATCATTCCTCTAGTTTTGAGTTGAATTGAAGTTGTCATTTGCAAAAGCGAGTTTCTAACAAAAACGCAAAAGCGGCGGTACACGATTTGTATCCTCAAAAATGAGGAAAAATATTTTTTGGATCATTTTATAAGATATTGTTCTATTGACTATGAGCTTTGTAACAAGTCATCATATCTCTAGTTCATACTTGAATTGAAGGTTTCATTCACAAAAGCGAGTTTTTAACAAAATGCAAAGGCGACGGTTGTTGATGGTGGATTCTCGACAAAGGCTAAAATCGTAAAATCATGATAATGCATGTTTCTGACACAACTTCATAAATGTATGTGAAACTCATATTTTATGATTCGTGAACCATTTCACGATTTCTGACTGAGCGAACATCCTCTCAGAGTTACGATGAATATGTTATTCGTAAAGACTCTCAGTTGAGCTTTTCAACACTTCGAATATTTCATCAACACCTCTACATAAAATCGAAATGATTGGACGGCACCTGGACATATTGCATGCTAGTATAGAGCGTTAACGTCTTCAGGATGTCACACTGTTTGTTCCCTGATTATGTAGAGAGAATGTGTATAGAATCTCTTAATGATTGGACGGCTCCTAGACATATTGTATGCTAGTATAGAGAGCTAACGTCTTCAGGATGTCATCGTATTCCCTGACTATACACGAATAATATTCAGAACGAGTATGATGCTTCCATCATCTCATACCTCTATTTTTGAATAAACTCGCTCCTAGACATAATGCATGCTAGTATAGATCAATTCATAGGTTAACTCTAACGCGACATTCATCAACTGAATTCCTAGAAAATAATATATTCTATCTCGTTACTCCGATCCATGGCTGATCCTCAACTGGATTCCATGGATTAGTAATAGATAATCATCTTATCTCATTACTCCGTTCCATGGCTGATCCTCAGCTAGATTCCATGGATTAGTAATTGATAATCATCTTATCTCATTACTCTGTTCCATGGCTGATCCTCAGCTGGATCCCATAGATTAGTAATAGATAATCATCTTATCTCATTACTCTGTTCCATGGGTGATCCTCAGCTGGATTCCATGGAATGGTAATAGATACTCAATTTATTTTATTACTCCGTTTCATGACTGATTCTCGGCTGAATTTCATGAATTAGTAATAAATATTCACTGATCGGGCATATGGGCCACCACCGAGTAAGCCCCGAGAAAATGGTGTGAGTGTACTTAGCAATAATGCACGAGCGAGCACCCGAAAGCACGAAAGAGCATTCAAAAATATTGACGAACGAGGAAACCCATGCAAAATAGGGAAGAAAAATAATATTAGTAAAATAATAAAAAGGGTGTCTAGGGGACCGGGCCCACCGGCCGGCCGGTCATGCCGTCGTGGCCGGCCCCATGCCTCGTCCCATTTTTTTACTTTATTTTATTATTTTTCCTAATCTCGTGAAAACTCCTTCATTCGAGCAAACTTCATCGTTCGAGCAAAACTCTTAGTTTCTCCATATTTCCTTCACACGATGAAAAAATAATAAAAAAAATAGGAAAGGTGTCACGGGACCGGACCTACGAGCCGGCCGGCCATGCCCTAGCCGTGGACGGTCCCACACCCTATAATCCATTATTTTTTTATTATTATTATTTCCTTCATCTGATGGAACTCCTTCGTTTGAGCAAAAGCCTAGTTTTCCATATTTTCTCAAATATTGCTCAAACCGTCAAAATCCAAAAAGTCAAATGGTCACATGACCGACTAGGCTCCTCACGGAAAATATTTAAATATTATTATTTTAATATTGTTAAAATATTGATCGCACGAGAAAAGTTCTAATTGCTCGTTCGAGCAAAATCGAGAGTTTCAGTCAAGATTGCTCGAACGCGCGTCAGAAAATATCAAAGTTCTCATAATTGAGACATGGAAAATACGGTGACACATGCATGCCACCTTGATCGACTAAGGTCGGCCCTTAGGCTTGCAGAAGCCGGTCCCAAATCCTATTAATGATTTTGACCTAATTAATCTTCTACACTTCATATTTGGTTCAAACTCTTTCCAATCAACTTAGAACTTGTTCAATCGACCACCAGCTGGTCCTACGACCACCAAGGGCCGGTTTTGTACCCCTTGGTCGGTCCCTCATCTCTCCATAATTAGGTTTTATTGCTAAATGCTCAGACGAGCATAATTTGAATAAATGATCAAACCAGTGTTTAATCATCTTTTCACCAACTGGTCTGCAAAGGACTTTGGTGTTTGCTCATTCGAGCATCTAGACGCTACATGGTCGGCCATCATCCCATGTAGTCGGTCCCTCTCTCACTCAGTGATTGATTTTCAGTAAATCATCAGTTGATCAACAATTGATCAAAATTAGGGTTTTGAACTGAATGCTCTGCAAATCATAATTCTGAGCAAGTTCAATCACTAATAATTTTATGTCGATCCAACAATTAATATTTTGATTAATTATATAATATTCGGTCCAGATGACAATATTTTAAATTAATATTTTATTTGGTCCGGTTATTAATAATTTATGAATCGAGCAATATTGTTCAAACGGGCAATATTTTCTCAAACGAGCAACATTCGCTTAAACTAGAAATATTTATTTTTCCCATCTATCAACAAAAAATTGCTTAAACTAGCAAAGTACACGATCAACTGGGTTCAAAACTCAATGATTCAACTATCAATTGCTCGACTGAGCAATATTCCTCATGTTTGGATTCAAATTTCAACATTCGAGAATCATATTAATCCAACAATTAATATTCTAATTTATATTTAATGTCAGGTCCTGCTACCAAAATTTTCCTCGACTGAGCAACATGGTTCGAACGGACGACCATCCAAAATTTTCCTCGACTGTCCCATACTTGTCCAAAAGTTATCTCCATTATGTCGGTATGAAAGTATTGATAGAAGATTGAATGAACTTTTGACATTACAAAATTTAAAGCCTTTTATGTCATTTTTTTGATGGAAGAAAGGATAAAACTTTTGTTTACAAGGATTAAGTCTATTACATGTCATTGTGTAAATAGTGATGAAAAATAGAATAATCCTTGTCTATTCCGAAGTATTGGTCAATATCCGATCCACATTTTTGTGCATACACTATGTTGCTCCATAAGTTTTCTTATGTTTAAGCATGACCAATTGAATTGATCATTCTCTTGTGGTCAGTTTAGTTGTTGCTCCGTAAGTTCTCTTATGACGAGCATGACCGATTGAATGAATCATGGGTTTTCTTGTGGTTAATTTAGTTGTGCATTTTGATTGGATTAATTATGGATTGTTTTGTCGTTAATTCAATTGAATACTTTGGATTCAAATTCATGTTCTCATGTGATTTGGTTATGTCAAAAGAAATCCTTCTTTGATTGTGAAAGTAAGGTCGCCTTTGTTGTTCTTTCGGGAATGACATTTTATGGGGGAGAGTTCTTTTTGAACTTGTGCTTAATTGCCAAATATTTATGGGGAGTGCGGATGTGGAACATTATAGGGGTTATCTTGTATCTTTCTAAACTCCTTGATGAATGCATTTAGCTTCAGCTTTAAATAAGTTTATATGGTATTCTCTTTTGGTCATGAAGTATCTCTATGAAAATTTCATGAGGATTCCACTAGTTTTCGTACCTTTGCCAATTTATATTGGAAAAAAGGGGGAGAATTAATGTGTAGTGTGATATTACAAATACATATGGTTTACGGATCATTATGTAAGGGGGAGTGGTTTTCATGTTGAGATGAAGTATTGACTAAGGGGGAGTGATACATATCACCATAGTGTTATTGTCAAAGTTGTGATACAATTGAACTTTGATGATGTATAATAATAATATGACACTGTATAACAATGATTGAGAGCACTTTGTTTTCTCATTGTTATCGCTACGGATCTTCAACAACGATGATGGTGAACTTACAACCTTTAGGATCATGGAGTACTTGGAAGTGACGAAGATTTCGAGTCGCGTTGACATTTGGATGAGAAGCTACAATTTTTATTTATTTTGTAATCCATATTTATTGATAGTTTTCTCACTAAAATTGACAAAGGGGGAGATTGTTAGAGCACTGCTCGGCCGAACTCGCATGCGTTGCTATCTCAAGCATGTTTGTCAATGTTAGTGATCAAAACTATAAGTCTTGATTTTTAGCCTATTTACAGATGTCTCAGACTAGGACATAGTTTGTGTAGTTGAGCTTAGACTTCACGGCGTTTATCACTTGAAGACGAAGAACTACTAAGGAGAGCTTGTGGAACTTCATCGATAAAAGGTATGTGGAGACTTAAACTCATCTATAACTTGGAAAGTCTATTTCTACTCTATCTCCTATATTGAGACATAAGTCGTGTTACGATATAGTTTTCTATATACACATTTAAGATTTTGAGCTGTGTATATCTCGTTTACATATTTCTAGAAATATGTGTTGGTAAGCTTTTGCTTCGACCAAGTTCATCTTATATCATGAGAAAATTGCCGAGTAACATCTTACATGGTTTTTGTGATACAATCATTTGGTGTAAGACTTGGAATGTTTCTATAATGATTATTTCAATATCTTTAAAATTTCTTTGATGCTAATAGTGTGTGAAAAATGTTATCATCATTATAGAAGAATGTTTCAATGATTGAAATAAAGAGTTTAGAATCTTGTAACCATCTTTGTATATAAGCATAGTGTGTTCGCACATTAATGTATAAGTCCAAAACCGGAAACCTAAAGTATGCATACTTGTGTGTATACAAAAAGGTTGTAGGAGACTAGGTAAGTATGTGTACCCGTGCTCATCCTGGTGGAAGTTCACGTCCGTGAATTTCTTCTGAGTTTGAAAACCAAAACCAAACTCATCCGGTTACCTAAGTACGCGTACCCGTACGCATACTGGCGGAAAGTTCACGTCCGTGAATTTCTGCTGAGTTTGAAAACTAAACCAAACTCAAATACGGTTACTTAAGTACGCGTACTTAAGTGGTTACTTTCTAAAATCGGTTGTACATGAACCTAAACATTTATCAATGAGGAATGCATTCTTTGCAAACCGTGGATATAATGTTCATGTATTGATTCGAGTGAATCAAACCGATTTTGCTTCAGTTGTGTTCTTGTATAAATCTATGAGAATATAGCAATTGAACAATTCTTTAACTAGTTTCATTTGAGTCATTTGAACTAGTTATGGTTAATATTAATAAGGTTGATATGAGAGTAATCATATGGCTAACCTCGGTTAACTATTTGTGAACCAACATGGTGTACACGTTTGGGTACGGTTACATAAACCTATATGAGGGTACATTTCATTTGTGTGTAACAAGATAAGTTCGATCTAACGGTTGAAAGATATTAGATTGGTTGAATCAGGTTTTTCATCTAACGGTGAATATTGAATGCTTTGTTACCAAGGTAACTTGGATTGCAAACCCTCATTTGAAAACTATATAAAGGAGAACTCTAGCAACTGGGAAACCTAATCCCAACACCTCCTGTGTGTTACTAGTTGCATAACTAGAGTCGATTCTCCTTTAACCTTAGGTTTCTTCTCGAGACTGTAGATGGTGGATTTTCGAAAAAGGTTAAAATCGTAAAACCATAATTGTACGTGCTCCTGATCCAGCAATCATATGAGTATTGAGGCTCATGTCTCTCATCGAAGCATGAAAGCTCATGCCACAAGAATCTCTGACTGAGAATATCGTCTCTCAGAGTATATATATATGGGCAGTCTCTCAGCTGAGGCCACGACGTATCTCATGAATATTGAGCAATTTCAGTAATTATTTCTATATAGAATCGAAAGATTAGACATCTCCTAGACAACTTACCTGCTAGTATAGAGCAACAACGTCTTCAGGATGTAACAATGTTTTCTCTGACTATGTAAAGAAAATATGACGCTTCAAAAAGCTTAGATCGCTCAACTCTCAGATAATTAATGCTCCGAGACAGCATGCCTGCTAGTATAGAGCCATCAATTAATTATTTTCTAATCCTCAAATTCATTAACTGAATATTTGGAAACATTCTATGCTTTTCATAATATTTCATTACTTTAATTTATGGCTTTTCCCAGCAGAATTCCATGGGTTAGTAATAAATACTCAATGTACGGGCATCTGAGCAGCTATCGAGTAAGCCCCGACCAAAATGGTGCAAGTGTACTCAGCAATAATGCACAAACGAGCACCTGAACGCACGAACGAGCATTCCAAAACACGAAGGAACGATGAACCTATGCAAAATGGGATGAAAAATAATAATAATAAAATATTGGCAAAGGCGCTAGGGGACTAGGCTCACCGTACAGCCAGTCACGTCGTGGCTAGTCCTCCGCCCAATTTTATATTTTATCATGTTTTATTATTTTTCCCTGATCTCATGAAAATCCCTTCATTTGAACAAATCTCCTTCGTCTCAAGGAAGCTCCCTAGTCTCATGGTGTTTCCTTGTATCAAATAAATAATAAAAATTAGGAAAGGTGTCGTGGGACCGGGCTCACTAGCCGGCCGGCCATGCCCTAGTCGTGGCCGGTCCCACACCTCGTGGTTCCTTATTATTTTGTTATTTCCCTCATCCCATGAAGATTCCCTGATTTCATGATATTTCCCTCAACTCATGAAAATTATATAAAATTAGGGATAATACTAATGGGACAGGGCTCATTAGCCGGCCGGCCATGCCCTAGTCTTGGACGGTCCCACACGCTCTTGTCTCATTATTTTAATATTATTTGTTTCCCTCATCTCATGGAAACTCCTTCACTTCAAGGAAATTCCCTAGTTTCAACAAACTCCTTGATTTCATGATATTTCCCTAAAATCATGAAAATAATATAAAATTAGGCAAAGTACCATGGGACCGTGCTCCTTGGCCGGCCGACCATTCCTTGGCCATAGCCGGTGCCACGCTTCATAAATCCCTATTTTGTTATTATTATTTCCCTAATCTCATGAAAATTCCTTAACTTCATGAAATTCCTCAGTTTTATGGTATTTCACTCACATCAGGGAAAATACATAAAAATTTCATAAAATTGGGAAAGGTGTTGCGGGACCGGACTTGCTAGCCGGTCGGCCATGCCCTAGCCGTGGCCGGTCCCACACCTTACAATCTCCTATTTATTAATTATTTTTCATCATCTCATGAAGATTCCTCGGTTTCAGCAAAACCCAGAATCCTTCATACGTTATCAAAATGTTGCTCAAACACGCATCAGAAAATATCGAAACTCTCAGGACTGAGACACAAACATTATGGTGACACGGGCATGTCTCCTTGACCGACCAAGACTGACTCCAAGGCTTGCAAATATCCAGTCCCACATGTTTTAACAATTTTGACCTAATTTGCTCAATTGCTCATATCGGGTCCAAACTCTTCCCAAACAACTTGGAGTTTTCTCAAACGACCATCAGCTGGTCCCACGACCACCAAGGGCCGGTCTCATTCCCTCTTGGACAGTCCCTCATTTCTTCATAATTAGGTTTCATCACCTAAAGCTGAGACGAGCGCTATTTTAATAAAGGATTAAACCAGCATTTAATCATTTTTTCACCAACTGGTCTTCAAAAGACTTTGGTATTTTGCTCATTTGAGCATATGGGAGTTACATGGTCGACTCGTCATCCCATGTAGCCGGTACCTCCTTCACTCTGTAATTTATTTTCGATAAATCATCAATTGATCAAAATTAGGGTTTCGAATCCAAAGCTCTGCAAAAACATAATTCTAAGAAGATTCAAACACTAATAATTTTTCGTTGATCGTGTGATCAACACTTTTATTATTATGCTCGGCCTAGTTGTCAGTATCTTAAATTAATATTTTATTTGGTCCTTTCACCAACGATTCATCAAATGAGCAATATTTGCTCAGACTAAGGAATATTGGTTCGACTATCAATATTCAACAATTCAGCAATAGTTTGCTCGTCTTAAGTTATCAACGTTTATTCGACAATGATACGTTTGTCTCAATAGACATGTTCAATTCATAAGTCTCAGAACATTTGCAAATTAAGACTCAGCAATACAAGGACTCATCGTCCCATGAAGTCAGCAACTGACTCCACAAGCACGAGACATAAATCGTGTCACATGGGGGATATTAACTAGGGTTTTGATCTGGCGGTCTACGGCACGTGTGTTCATACACACGAAGAGAATGTGAGAAAGTTGTGCAATCAGTTGGAGGAGTTAGCAAAGTAGTGGGTGGAAAATTAACCAAGTCTCCGCACGATGAGCAACTGGTTTTGACACGATTTCCCACTTCCCACTCTTCGTCTCCAATAACTGTCACACTTCATGGGATCAAGGTGTTTTACAATTCTTGCAATATAAATAAGTCTTTGAATCATGATTGAAGAAAAAAAGACAATCTCTCGTCAAACAGAAAACAAGAGAGTAAGAACTCAATGTTTGATCAATTACTCTCAACAGAGCAAATTCAATCAATCAGAGGTTATCTTATTTCTTCACGCAGAATGCATAACACACCTACAATCGTTGATCACCATTGGTCTCACAAATTTCTCAGTTTCCCTCCTACAAATCGACCTATCCTCTCTTGTGACCGAATTGACTCTGGAACGACCATTGTCTTGGTTTAGGCCGGAGTCCTACAGATTTATATCTCGAACTTAAAGCACTCCCCTCTTGCAGTGCATCTATGTGAGGTTAAACATTTCGCTCGGTTCAAGGAGTCTCCTCCGCACGGTCGTCTTCTCAATTCCGTAAAAACCAGCAAATCGTTTTTCTCCATCTACAGATTGGCGACCACAGTGGGAGATCATTCTCTCGGTTGCAATATTAGTTCTCACAAAGATGGTCGATCTTAGGTCTGGTTCAGTTACCAACTCGGGTTCAACACCCAACCCTAACATTACAAGCTCTACTGGTACCGCTAATACCACTCCTCCGGCGCAACCTGCCAATACTACTCCTCCGAATAATGGTGCTCCAGGGATCACCCCCGCAAACGACGGTACTAGCGCCATCAACAATCCTCTCTTCAGTCGGTCTCCTGAAGAAGTCAGAGAAAATCTGCCTACCATAGGTGATCCCATGAAGATGCAAGCAACTCTTGCCAAGAATCAGGTTGACATGGACGCCACTCAGAAGGAGTTATGCAGTTATCTCAAGACTCTTATAGACAATATGTCAGAGAAAACTCAAGAAAAAGGAAAAGCTAAAGAACCATCTCCGGCTGCTGATCCTTAAGTTACTCCAATCCATGTAGTAGATGATGATGAAGTTCACAAGGTTGTAGACAACCCACTAACAAAAGAACCTGCAAGTTTCATCACTCGAAAAGACTTGGAGCGCTTTTTAGAGGATCGAGGAAAAGAAAAGACATCATCTGTCCATTTTCATCAACCTCCATATCCTGCAGTTACACAAAGATTTCCTTTTCCAAAAGGCTACACTTATCCAACGTTCACACTTTACAACGAAACAGGAAATGCTCGGGAACATGTCTTTCGATTCTTAGAATCACTAGGCGAGCATGAACACAATCATGTCGTTTTTCTGAAGGAATTTTCAAAGTCTTTAACAGGCAGAGTATATACCTGGTACAACAACATCGCACCAGGCAGCATTGCCAGCTGGGGAGAGATGATTAATGCTTTTTATAGAAAGTACTTCTTTGTTTCAGAACAAGTCACTCTCTCCGATCTTGGAAGGATGTTTCACAAGAGCAACGAACATCCCAATGACTATGTGAAGAGGTTCAGAGTTAAAGCTTTGGACTGCCATGATCCAAACATCACAGAGCAACAACTTGTAAAAATGTGCATAAATGGGATGGTCCCGGTCTACAGAGCCTTACTGAAAAATCTCCAGTTCCAGACTTTTTCAAAGCTTCATGAGGCAGCCAAACGATCAACGACTACTACAACTGCTTTACTGGAAAGAGCAAAGTCTTCAAGATCGAGGAACCTCGAAGAAGCCGACGCCTAGTCAACAATCAGTACATCTCCATCGTTCAACAAACGTTGTTGCTGAAAGGAATGAAAGGAAAGACGAGACACAGCATTGAAGCGCTTCTCCAACATCCCAGGATCATCTGAAGGCGCAAAGAAAATATAACCAATCCTGAAATGCATAAACCTCGACCCGGCATCAACGAACGGGAAATGATCAAACAAACTTAAACTTCTATCTTCCCATGAAGGAGTGATCGAGTTACTGGAAGTTTGGGTTCAAGATGGTGCGATCAAATTGTCGTTCATCAGGAGAGAGCCAACTGAAGAAGAAATAGAGAATCTCAGGAGTACACAAGAATCCTCTCTAGTTAGAACCTTTACGCTGTCTGAACAACCAGTCAAAGAAGCAGTTCAATCCTTGGTCGAAACGTGAATTGCTCTATCTGTCGAAGGCAAAAAAGAGAGACATGTTCACAGCACTGAACCACATCGTGTCAATAAGTCCATTCCGGAAATACTTCTTGAGCCTCCATCCACAAACCAAGAGATGTACGACTGGGGACTGCTTACCACAGTCAATCTCAGAAGAAACAAATTTGGAAGAACGTTGATCGATGCTGGCACAACCATCAACAACATTCCACTGAAAACCATCGGATCCACAGGCATCACTCGACAAGAAGCTACTCATAATCCCATCTCAATCAGAGACCTTGGAGGAACGCTCGGAAATACTTATGGCTACATCACTCTCAAAGTGAACATAAGTTCAACCTGGATAGAAACCAAGTTTCACATAATCAGGAAGATCCAGGATATGACATGTCCTTCAGACGAGTGTGGATCCACGCTGAAAAGATGGTACTTACAAAGCGCCTTTGGTTACACATCTCTCTAAGGAAGAAAGTTCTGATCCAGAAGATTTGGCGGGCGTTCCATCATCAGAGCACTTTGAGGAATCTTTGACGAGGTTGAAACAAGAACCTGCAAAAGATGCATAGACATTCATCAAAAGGTCATGTACTCAGGCAAGTCCCATTCCTCCCATGTCTATGTCATTTATTTACTCACATGTTATTCTAGCATGGGGACTCAATTCTGCTAGCATCTCTGCTATTGCAAGACGTTATAAGTGAGTAATCTCACTTCAGCAATATTTTACCAAGTGGTTGAATATGACATTTCTCCGAATCGAGCATCTCACTGAGACATTCATTATTGAGATGATGTTCAAGCACGACAAAGAACAATTTTGGCATCTCTCCATAGCCTTGCAGGAGTGTTCATGTGTGCCACAAAACCAGAAAGCTCTGATGTCTGCACAAGTGTTGAATCCCACTACCGCGACTAAAGGAATGCTGATCAACAGTATATAGTTGGGACCCAAACGATCAAACCTAAGACATCCTCAAGGGATATGACGCTTCAACGCTCAAGCATCCAAGAAGCCTTCAAATTGTACTCCCAATCAAAGGGTACACCTCCTATAATCGCGCATCTAGCTTCAGCACAAATATCTCGACGATGACACATTGATTCAACACCAATGAAATCAAAGTGTAACTAAATTACAATCGCTAATTCTTTATTATCCCATGATAAGACTCCTGAAGCAGATGCAACATCATTCATCCATGGATGGCACAAACTTCTTCAACATACACTGGGGACTTAATCTTATTGGAATTTGCAATCTGATGTGATTCCATGAAACTTCATCAACGGAAACTCTCTACATCACAATCCTTGCACGACCAATGAACTTTTTCTCCTCACATCCAGAATGGAGACTGCCGCTGTTATCTGCCACAACAACATCGATTTCCCAGCGAAGCCACTTCACAGTCTAGTCATACTCAGGAGAATTTGGTTTGAAGTCTTAGAAAATCTTCATCTTAGGAATGCTCAACTCACCAACTAGTTCGTGAAAGGCTCACTGGATGAAGAAGCAAAGGCTATATCGATAATCATGGTTCTAGCCTTTTTCGGTCTCTAGAGCAACTCCAAACATAGTATCGGCATCAACAAGGATATGTGGAGGAGCTCCGTTCATGGTCTCAGCATCAACAAGATTTTTTGGAGAAATTTCAATCGTGATCTAGCATCAACGACGGTCTCAGGGGCAACATCCTCATGACCAGCTTCATCAACTATCCGTTCTATAAAGTGTTACTCGATGGATCGGACTTCTCCAAGCACTAATGATTCATATCAAGGTGTGTAGACATGAAATATGTTCACATGAAAGTCTTTCCGAAGCTTTCACAATAGGCGGGCACAATCCCAAGTCTTCTACAAGATGTTCTCATCACCTCTACAAATGAGATACAACATACTTCAGCCCATGGGTTTAAAAAAACGTAATAATGACTGAGGAATGGGACAGTACTTGCTCAACGAAAGATGTTTTTCTATGTCTCTTATACAACATACCAAAAGGGCGCATCAATCCGACATACGAACTGAAAGATATTCCCTTTACCGTCAGTCCTATGAAATCTGAAAGTCTTGTGCGGGATTACAAATTACAAATGTGCACGTTTCGTTGGATGACCTATGCAACTCCAAATTGAGTTATTCTTTTCTCATATGATGACTCAGTCTCTTAGATTCAAAAGTTGGGGTCAAGCACCGAATTCCGACGTCCTATGAGCTTCCTACAGCTTCCATAGCGTACAACATGAAAGCAGCAATTCTTGGACGGGATTCATAACTTCCACAGTCGATCGGTGTCCACCAGGTCTTTCCACTAAGTCCTTCATCAAGGTACCTTCAACTTCGACCACTTAGGTCTTTACATCAATTTTTCTACCAGGATCCTCTATCCAAGTCTTGCCAGAAGAAGAGAAAACGAAAATGAGAGATTTAACAAAATACTGAGGACTGACGGTCCACTGATCATGGCGATTAGTTTCACAGTCCAAGACCCGTGGCACCAGACTCTCATGTTGTGATCATTCATCATAAAAGGAATGCTACCACCGGGACATGCAACCACGGTCATTACATTACCCCTTCTTGAGAGCGACCTCAGTTATGGTCCCGTGACCAGGTTTTCAGAAGTGATGTTTCTACGACTGACAGAAGCAACACGGCACTGCAGGCACCATGATCATATATCAATCAAGGGTTCCTGATCTCAAATGACCCAATAACATTAAAATCCTTCACCAACCGTTCAAGACACAAGTGAATGGTCTAAAGACACAACATGAGTGTTTTACAACAAGCTCGCGTGAGATGATTTTACACTGCCATGCACAAAGCAGCGATCTGGGAGAAATTGGTGAAGAATCTAGGGATTAGTTATATACCATTCTCTTCGTATGGATGTCCTCCACAACATATTCAAAATTCATAGCAATTGGAGAAACGAGCAAAATGATGTGGCCAAAACATTGGATTACATACCAGCTGAAAAATTTCTGGAAGTCTCTTGGAAGTTTACTGTTTCGTCAATTTTGACCCTTAAACGTGCTCAAAATCCGAAAATCTTCTCTTCTAAGGCTTGGAAATTTTCTGAGGATGAAGAAACATGGGTAGATCACGAAAATCCGACATCGGGCGAAGATTCTACAACATTTTCAATGAAGACCTGACTTCTGAATCAGAAGCTATGCCTTCCACGCGAGATCAGACTTCATCTTCAGCCGCTAGTCTCATTTGCTGAAGCCGGCGGCGTTTTGCTGATAAGCTGCAAGCCTTTCATCTTTAGCTTTCCTTTTCAGTAATAACTTATCTCGTCCCTGCTTCTCTTCTGCATCCGCTAAGGCTAAGAAAGCATTGATTCCACCACGGACGACTCCCAGATGATCAAGAGACATACAATGCATCAGCTTTCCAGCGTCTCTGAAAGGTTGATTCACCTCGGCATGAATATCTGCAGAAGTCTTCATCTTTGACTTGATATTTCTGGAGCGTTCCCCGGAAGGGCCAGAAGAGTGGTTGTAACCAGAAGTCACCACTATCTGAGGCGAAAGACATAGAGTTATGGATATACCAATAACAAACGCCTACAAAATGGTAACAATTAAACTCTTAGCTATTTACAATTTCACCAGTTGTAGTGATTATAACGTCAGAATTTCGAAAACTTGCTCGTTCCCTCAAACCTGCAAAGACGAGAAAAATTCATTATTCAAAATCGTGACTTGATTTTCATAAAACCGTGAACAACCCACGTGAATTTTAACATCCACTGGTTTTTCAAAAACAAGACAGACATCCATTCTACAATTGTGAAAACTCACATACATACATTGTTTCACCATGTATAATGGTCTACTTTCAACATTTGTTCAAAATCAAAACATGATTTTACAAAATATATAAATATTTAACGTGAAACTCACGTAAATTTGAAAAATATATCTATATGTTTTTGCTCCCTCGCACGAGCATCTGTCTTTGAATCGAGAGTATATTTTCAAAGATTTCTGAAAGCTCGAAAAAAAAAATCCATGAAAGCTCATAAACAAAATTTTATTACTAACAGACGCACGTCTATTAAAATTTTTTTTTTCTCTCGTACGAGCATCCACCTCTGAAACGAGAGTTTATTCCACTTTGTGAAATCTCACATATTTAAAAAAAAAAAATTTGGTTTTCGTGAAAGCTCATAGACAAAATTTTATATCATCAGACTGAGGTCTACTTTGTTTGTTCCTTAAACTAACAAACGAACGAGCGTATGTTCCTAAAACAAGGATTTCTTTTCTTGGGTCCGGACCCGTGAATCCTAAATCGACCGAGGTTCCATCGCCAAATCAGCGGGCCTACATCAATTTAGACTCGTTTGCCAACACTCTATCATGACACTAGGATCTTTGTTCAATCCACGGTTTGCTCGCGCAATCGAAAATCCGGTAACATCTTATCTTACGACTAAGTTCAATTACTTAATTCGTCTATAATTAGGAAATCACCATCCAGTGTTGACTGAGGAACATGACTGTCCCTCACTGAGCAGGAGACTTAATGTAGATGGTGGATTTTCGACAAAGGGTAAAATCGTAAAACCATAATTGTACATGCTCCTGATCCAGCAATCAGATGAGTATTGAGGCTCGTGTCTCTCATCCAAGCATGAAAGCTCATGCCACAAGAATCTCTGACTGAGAATACTGTCTCTCAGAGTATATACAGATGTGCAGTCTCTCAGCCGAGGCAACGACGTATCTCATGAATATTGAGCAATTTCAGTAATTACTTCTATATAGAATCGAAAGATTAGACGGCTCCTAGACAACTTACCTGCTAGTATAGAGCAACAACATCTTCAGGATGTAACAATGTTTTCCATGACTATATAAAGAAAATATGACGCTTCAACAAGCTCATATCGCTCAACTCTCAGATAATTAATGCTCCTAGACAGCATTCCTGCTAGTATAGAGCCATCAATTAATTATTTTCTAATCCTCAAATTCATTAACTGAGTATTTGGAAAGATTCTATGTCTTTCATAATATTCCATTACTTCAATTTATGGCTTTTCCCAACTGTTTGAGCGTGAAAACGGTTTCTGCTGATTTTGGTAATTTCGGGTGTGTGGGTGAGAAACGAATTTAAACCCTAAACAATGTACTGCAAGGGAGTACTTTAGAATTTAGAGATCAATCTGTACAAATCCGGCCTAAACCAAGAAATGGTCGTTCCAGACTTGCTTCGGTCACAAAGTGAAGGAGAAGGGTTAGTTTTGGGGAGGGAAGCGAAGAAAGTGTTGAGACCAGAATAGTTGATTCTGGAAGAGTAGTTGTTTCACGACTTGTATCAGAAAGTGGGAAGCTAACAGATGGAAACCTAGAAAATATTTTCTGAGTGTTGTATCCTTCTGACCTGAACTTGTCGTTCGGTGGAAATGGGTAATGTCTATTTATACAATTCGAAGTGAAACTTACTCTGGTCTCATTAAGAAATGGAAAACGGGTGAGTAAATGGGAGGAGGTGGTAACTGGTAACGCTTGGAATTGATGTTCCATAAAAGAAAGCGTTTCACCATTATTCCCTGTATTTACTAACCGCCTCATCCTTATGACACTTTCTTATAACTAGCGTAGTGTACGCCGCACGCTGTAAACCGCCAAATAAATACGCAGTGAGCATCCCCCAGTTTGTGACATGTGTTGATGTCTCGAGTGTTTTCGTGGAAAACATGTAGCATGTTGTTGTTGTCTGGCAAGTTGAGCTTGGGAGACTTGTCGGCTCGGTGGTGACCTTCAACGGTCGAGATTTTGCATCTTAAGAGGAAGGTTGCCATTGATTATTGCAACCTTTCGTTTGGTAGCCAGTGGAATGAAAGTATGATCAGTATGGCTTTAATATGGCCTGGTTTAGGCGCGGCCAAAGGTTAGGGTTTTGGTTTTGTTTAGGAGCGACCAAACTACGGCCAAAGGTTGCCATGTGTTAGCTGGTAACCTTGGATGGATAAGATCTGCATCTTAGATGAAAAAGTGGTCGTTGCTTGTTGCAGGCCTTCGTTTTGGTATCCGCATAGGGAAGGCCGGCATGGTATGGAGCGACAAGGTGGTTGGCATGCTATTGGCACATGTGGGATGGCATGCCTTGGCGCGGTTTGGCGTGGCCAAAACTAGGATTGTGGGACAAAGGTTACCATGCGTTGTTTGGCGACCTTGGACGGCTCAGATTTGCATCTAGGATGGAAGGGTGGCCGTTGATCGTCGCACGCCTTTGTTTTGGTAGTCGCATGGGGAAGGCCGGCATGGTATGGCGCGGCAAGGTGGTTCGCATGCCATTGGCACATGTGGCATGGCATGCCTTGGCGCGGTTTGGCGTGGCCAAAACTAGGGTTTTGGGCCAAAGGTTACCATGCGTTGTTTGGAGACCTTGGACGGCTAGGATTTGCATCCAGGATGGAAGGGTGGCCGTTGATCATCGCACGCCTTCGTTTTGGTAGCCGCATGAGGAAGGTCGTCATGGAATGGCGCGGCAAGGTGGTTGGCATGCCATTGGCACATGTGGCACAACATGCCTTGGAGCGGTTAGGCGTGGCCAAAACTAGGGTATTTGGCCAAAGGTTACCATGCGTTGTTTGACGACCTTGGACGGCTAGGATTTGCATCCAGGATGGAAGGGTGGTCGTTGATCGTCACACGCCTTCGTTCTGGTAGCCGCATGGGGAATGCCGACATGGTATGGCGCGACAAGGTGGTTGACATTCCATTGGCACATGTGGCATGGCATGCCTTGGTGCGGTTTGGCGTGGCCAAAACTAGGGTTTTGGGACAAAGGTTACCATGCGTTGTTTGGCGACCTTGGACGGCTAGGATTTGCATCTTGGATGGAAGGGTGGCCGTTGATCGTCACACGCCTTCGTTTTGGTAGCCGCATGGGGAAGGACGGCATGGTATGGCGCGGAAAGGTGGTTGGCATGCCATTGGCACATGTGGCATGGCATGCCTTGGCGCGGTCTGGCGTGGCCAAGACTAGGGTTTTTGTCCAAAGGTTACCATGCGTTGTTTGGCGACCTTGGACGGATAGGATTTGCATCTAGGATGGAAGGGTGGTCATTGATCGTCCCACGCCTTCGTTTTGGTAGCCGCATAGGGAAGGACGGCATGGTGGGGCCAAGGCCATTGACGCGGATGGCTTGGCATAGTAGGGCCAAGGGTTTGGCACGGACGGCTTGGCATGGTGGGGCCAAGGAAAGGTGCGTTTGTCTTTCCATGGTGGGGCCAAGGGTTTGGCATGCCATTGGCGCATGGTGCGGATAGCATGGTTGGGTCCAAGGCAAGGTGCGGTTGGCTTGGCATGGTGGGGCCAAGGGTTTGGCATGCCATTGGCGCATGGTGCGGCTAGCATGGTTGGAATGCCTTGGAGCGGTAGAAGTGGATGGCATGGTTTTCCATTGGCACAGTGGTGCGGCTGGCATGGTTGGCATGCCTTGGCGCAGAGACGTGGCTGGCATGGTTTGCCATTGGCACAGTGGTGCGGCTGGCATGGTTGGCATGCCTTGGCACGGAGATGTGGCTGGCATGGTTGGCATGCCTTGGCGCGGAGATGTGGCTGGCATGGTTTGTCATTGGCACAGTGGTGCGGCTGGCATGGTTGGCATGCCTTGGCGCGGTAGCATGAGAATTAGGGTTTGGCATAGATGATGTCGGTCAATGTTAAGGGTTCTGTCGTGGAACATGACACATAAAAAAAAGGGTACCTTGGTAATTCTTACGTAGGCATGCTGATCGATTCAATAAATGTGCTAATGGTCATAGTGACGTCATGTCAGTTGTATGGTTTTACGATTTTAACCCTAAGCTCAAAACCACTATCAACATTAAGTCCCCTGTTTAGCTCGGAACAGGAGCATTGTTGCGAGGTAAGTATGAGATGGTGACGGGCAAGGACAAAAATCGAAACGACAAGTCGTGGAAAGATGGTTAGGAAGGTCCGACTAACCTTTTCGAGAGGTAAGGAGAGTCCATGATCCTCGTGTTTGGCGGCCTTGCGCAGATTCTATTAATAGTGTATACCGTGAAATGGTGAGATGAAGATCGTCGGGTTAGTATGGTTATGCATCACCTTGGTTGGGTTAGGGAACATCATGACACTGGCTTGGAGAGTTGTCAGTGTTGATGCGGCAAGTCATGGTGGGGCCAAGGCAATGGCACAGTTTGGTGAGGCAAAGCATGCGCGGACGGCTTGGCATGTGGGGCCAAGGCAGTGGCGCGGACGGTCTTGGCATGGTGATTGCTCTTCGCGGACACGGTTGCCTCTTTTCCTTACTTGACTCAAATAGGAAGTTCTTTCCTTATTCAAACTCCCAAGCATCATGCCTATAAAAGGAGGGTCGGCCTTTCCTTTTACTTCACACCTTTTTTTTTATTCTGGCCGTGTGGTAACAGTAAAGCGGACGAGAGAATCCCAAGTATGTCTTCCAACACTTCCTCTTTAACTTGCTTTTCTTGTTTTTTTTTTTTTTGTGTGTTAGTGCAAACCCTAGCTGTAGGCGTACCTTTTCATGAACTTGTAGAAATGTTGTCCTTCGCGTTGGTATGAATCCTAGTCGTAGGTATGCTTTGCATGGACTTGTAGTAACATTTAGGCGTGAATACCGTAGTGATGTTGGCCGCCTCAATTACCGTGCAAAGTAGGCATGCATGAGCTGGTAATTGTAATTCCCTTCCCGCGAAAACCTAGCTTCTAGGGTTTACTTCTTTTTCCTTGTATGACCGTGTGTATGGTTCCCGTGGTGGGGCGCGCCTTCTCGGTCGGGCGCAAATTTCCCGTTGCAGGGTATGGTCTTGGCATGAGGTGGTGATGCAGGGTTTGTCAGTCCCCATTTCTTTGCCTATGCGCATTATGACTTTGAAACAAATTGGCTTGTGTCCAGGATGGATCTCCTGTGTCTGATAAAATAATTTCCATACACTTTCCGTAATAATTTCTCTTCGTATTGTTCCATCGTAGAAGGTGGAAGTAGCGTGAGAGAATTTTCGTTAGGATGTCATTTGAGATAAGTTCTGCCGTACCGAAAAATGTTGGCAATTCCAAGCCAAACATAGATGATGAGTTCTTTACAGCATCCGCCACAATTAGGAGAAATCATCCCAAGTATGTGTCGATTCTCCTGTCTGGTCCAGAAAGTGAAGGAGAGGCCCGATCGGTTCGTCCAGGAGGTGTAATAAGGTTTTGTCTTCAGAGGAAAGAGTATCATGCTTCTCCTATTGACTTTAAAATCTTTGTGAGTCCGTTGCATCCCTTTGAGAAATGGATGTGATTCATGATGAGCCAGGAATGTGTAAAAGCCAGTTTGACCAAGACACAGATCATTGATGCTATCGCGGCTTTCGCAGTGCTTCAAATTAGGAAAGATATTCCAGGCTTGGTTGATTTTATTTCCAGATGGTGTCCAGACACTCACACGGCCATATGCAGGTGGGGTGAAATGACTATCTCCTTAGAGAGCGTGGTTGTGTTGCTGAACCTTCCTGTAATGGGAAACCTCGATGTCAAATTGTCTGCAGATGAAGAAGAAATGTGCGCCGCTCTGGTTGCAAAATCAAAAGGATTCGTTCGGAAAGAAAACGAGACGAGGTGCTTCTATGGCTGGTGGGTGTCGCAGTGGTTTCCCGATGGGTTGGAGCCGAATCAGAAGAATCAGTACGCTTCATGTCCCGGCGTTCTTGGCTCTTTGGTTATCCATAGATATTTTCGATGACGGCTCGGTAAGAAGGAGATAAGACAGGAACTTATCAAGTTTTCCATAAAATTGGCAAAAGGTGTCCTTCTTCCTATTGGCGGCTTGTTTCTTGGTTCTCTGTACACACACTTGGATCATCTGGTCCCGGACATGTGCGCTTCAAATGGTTACATGAAAGTGGATTCGTATATTCATGCCGCCTTTCTCCAAGCGTGGTTGTGGGAGCGCTTCGAAAGATATGCTCCAAAACCGTTGGATGTACTTCCCGAGTCTTGAGGTGGCTCTAGGATAATACGCTGGTCGAATAGGTGCCCAAAGATTGGTTCGAACCTGGTTGGATTCCTTGACAACTCGCACACGGTCAATTTTCGTCCACGGGCTCCGATGCATGCGTCCATAACTCAGATCAGTACCTTTGCTCTTGCTCCGAGCATGTCTTTGTCTTCTGATAAAGAGGATATGAGTGTTGGAGAGATGGTGTTCATGCGAAGCTGCACGCCCGGTTATGTGTCGTATTTCTTTCGAGGATCTTGCAAAAAAGTCTCTTACAATATCGATAGGACGGCTCGGCATATGGGTTTTGACCAAGGGGTCCCACTTGTTCGTCAGCCGGTTGTTCCAGAAGTCTCGTTGCCAACTGTTCTCGATGCTACTGTTCTTGTGTCGGGTAAAAGTCTCCCTTTCCTGCTCGCGGAACGAAATCCATCAACAACCTCTAAATATAAAATATTTTGGCAGGATGAGTTTCTCGCTTTCCATGGATTCGTGAATGATGTGGTAGAAAACCGTCGCAGTAAGCCTTCTCCTACGGTTTTAGCGGAGCATCCACTGCTGAGGGATCCTTCTTCGCCCAGGAGAAAATCCGTTAGCCCGAATGCGGATAGTCCCCAAGTGAAGAAGAAAAGATCTAAAAGTCGTGCAGATGGTTCCCAGTCAGTTTCGACAGCCCTACCGACTTTCAGTTCGTCCAATACGCGGTTACGTGTGATTTTCCTCTTGACTTTAGTTGGATCGTGTATATCCTTGTTTCTTTTCTGAGTATCCGTCTTTGTATCTTGCCTAGGGTCTCAGCAGCGTGAACACCTTTACCAAACTTGCAAGTAGTTAGATAACATCGCTTCTCGAGACGGAGGGTGGCGGTGCTGAGCCTATCCGTGGTGATGGGAACTCGAGAAGTATGAAATCTCGGAGTTCAGTGATGGTGAGAGTAGTTCTTCCGATAGCAGTGCTGAATCTTCCTCTAGGCAGTCTGAAAGAGAATCAGCGAGTCTCCCGCATGTTTTTTTTCTTTCTCTTTGGAAAATATCTAATCCGTGATGTCATAGGGGGAAACCGTTTCTGAAGATGGCCCTGAGACGGAGACTGGTGGTGATACAACTTTGTCTCCAATTGTGGCAGCCGCACCGGATGACCTTGGAATGGATGTTGATCGAGATGAAAACGTCATTGTGACTCAGACAATGGAGAGTACTCCAGTGGCCGCAGGTGCAATTGTCGTTAGGAATCCCTTGTCGGTTGCTGATGTAGACACGGGCACCACTTTCAACCCTCCATACTAGTAGGTTGGGAAACCTACAATAAAATACTGCAAGTGCACAGTGTCTAACTAGCAGAACAATGGCATGTACAGGTTGTTCACACGAGGAGTGTGAAATACTACTACTAATTAATATCAAAACTAACTAATCAACAAGATGATGTTTGAACGATTTTCAGAAATTTGGAACAAAATGAAATAATAATAATTCTAACAGTAAACAAAATGAGAGCGGGTTATTAGGATTTTAGATTTCCACCAATTAATTATGCAAATTCTACTAGTCATTAAAAATATATTCCATGCATTTTCAAATATTGTTTCTCCGCTGTAATTTTCTTCGCTTCATGGGTAGTGATTCTAAAGCATTACCTATCAATCCTAAAGCATATCACGTCAAAGAACTTAACCAAAGCACGCCATATCAATTGAAAAGCATAAATAATCAAGAAAATCACATGAACAATAAAATACCAAGCCATATGAAGAAAACCTACTAGTCATCCAAATCATTATTGAGCATATAAATGTAGATTTTACACAATTAAATTGGTTTCTACCTAAATCCCAACATGACTCTAGCTAGACATGGCTTTCTCAAAAGCCATAAACATATTAAAATTAAACTCTAGATAATGAAAAATGAAGAATCGAAAAAAAAACTTCAAAACCCTTCTCTACTTACGACCCTGTGGTCGGGCTCTCCTCTCAAATTGTCGACACCCCTTCTTATAACCTTCCCTTTCTTTTATTTCATTAATCAAAGAATCAAAATAAATTATTCTATGAAAATATCTTGCATGCAATTTGATGTCATCATCAGTATCTTTCCCCAAATAGTATTGCCACCTCGTTCTTCCAATGAAATAATAATCTCTCGTTATTTTCAAAATCTCCCAAATGAAGAAAGAGTTACTTTATTTCCAAAATAATCTCACGTGTAAATATTCCTCAATTAATTCTTCACATGGAAAATAAATTATCTTTCCCGGTGGAATATATTTGTAATAAAGTAAGAAAGATAAAATACTCTCATTTTCAGTTTGCATGTGCCAACCCCACTTTGATTTCAATTCATTTTCTGCGTTTGTGCCTCGCCTATGAAACAATTTTATGCTGCTGATATATATGGAGATATCAGGCCAGCTGCATTTTGCCATTTTTTTCATTGTGGTTGCTGATATATGGAAATACCAGGCCAACCTCATTTCATCATTTTGGTTGCTGATATATGGAAATACCAGGACAACCCCATTTCATAATTGTGGTTGCTGATACATGGAAATATCAGGCCAACCAGGCTGCTGATACATGGAAATACCAGGCCAGCATAATAAGTGCTGCTGATATATAGAAATACCAGGTCAGCATAATTGATCATTGTGGTTGCTGATATATGGAAGTACCAGGCCAACCACATTTTTCCATTTTCGTCGCAAACACTATTAAGTCTCACATTTTGTTGTTTATTCGCTGGATGATCGAATTCACTTGTACTTTCTACAAAAGCACTAAAATAGTATTAGTAACTAAAATATTGTATCATAGCTAATATAAATATGGGTATAAAATGTAGCATATACATGATTATCAACACCCCTACACTTATATTTTGCTAGTCCTCGAGCAAAACAGAGATATTATGCAATTTTTTTATTTTTTATTTTTTTTAAATTCTAAGAAAAGTGAAAACCTGCAAAAATATGGATAATTACCCACTCCCCTACACTTAAACATTACATTGTCCTCAATGTAATTGAGTCATCCAACGTAGAAATTAAGATGGGAAATACAAAAATAAACAATAAAAATAAGAGATAGAGTAGATAGAACAAATATGATGGGTTGACTTCCATGAAGCGAAATGTATTTGTTTCCCTACTTGCCAATAACATGTAGTCATAAACAAGGTGAGGTTGGTACCCCAAAGTAGACATCCAATCATATATATAGAGTCTAAAAAGTTGAGGATCATCCCAACTAATCCGGTCAGCTGAAGATATGTCCTTGTGAACACTGTAAACCTCCAAAATGGTATGTAAATTCATTCTCAATCGAAAAATGTAAGTGATATTCAAATAACGCATAGATGGGATAAGTAAATCATTCCCATACGCAACAAATTCATATTGTTTGACAGTTTTTAATGGCGGAACACGCTCTAAATCAGGTTCTAAATCAGCTGAAATAATTTCCGTGGAACAAGAGCTCAATGGAGCAATAATATCACGACTCATAGACCCATTATCATCTAAAACAGTTTCATTATTAATATCATCAAGACGAAAAAATTCAGAACTTAATGGCTTAAGGGTCAAGGTCGGATCTTTCTCAACTGACGGAACTAGTCGAGATTCGGACAAAACTAGAGGTTCTAATTTGGGGTTCCATTTATTAGTGTCTAGAAACGGTGCGGAGTCTAACAAGGCATTGACTTCATAAATAACACTATCATCATCAAAACCAAACCCAAAATGAGCTAAGAAAACCTCTAATGGATCTTCCAAGTGGCTCTTGCAAAAGCTTGCCGAGTACATACTTGCTTTTCGCCCGCAGCACTTCGGACTAAGGTACCTAAAAAAAATCAAGCAAACTGCATAAAAAGACTAAAAGAAATTTAAAATAAAAATAAAAATAAATTATGTACAAAAACTAAAAATAAACTATATACAACGATATCAACAAAAGAGTATTTTGCAACCACTCCCTGGCAGCGCCGCCAAAAACTTGGTAGGTTGGGAAACCTACAATAAAATAGTGCAAGTGCACAGTGTCTAACTAGCAGAACAATGGAAAATACAGGTCGTTCCCACAAGGAGTGTGAAATACTACTACTAATTAATATCAAAACTAACTAATCGACAAGATGATGTTTGAACGATTTTCAGAAATTTGGAACAAAATGAAATAATAATAATTCTAACAGTAAACAAAATGAGAGCGGGTTATTAGGATTTTCGGTTTCCACCAATCAATTATGCAAATTCTACTAGTCATTAAAAATATATTCCATGCATTTTCAAATATTGTTTCTCCGCTGTAATTTTCTTCGCTTCATGGGTAGTGATTCTAAAGCATTATCTATCAATCCTAAACATATCACGTCAAAGAACTTAACCAAAGCACGCCATATCAATTGAAAAGCATAAATAATCAATAAAATCACATGAACAATAAAATACCAAGCCATATGAAGAAAAACTACTAGTCATTCAAATCATTATTTAGCATATAAATGTAGAGTTTACACAATTAAATTGGTTTCTACCTAAACCCTAACATGACTCTATCTAGACATGGCTTTCACAAAATCCATAAACATATTAAAATCAAACTCTAGCTAATGAAAAATGAAGAATCGAAAACAAAACTTCAAAACCCTTCTCTACTTACGACCCTGTGGCCGGGATCTCCTCTCAAATAGTCGACACCCCTTCTTATAACCTTCCCTTTCTTTTATTTCATTAATCAAAGAATCAAAATAAATTACTCTATGAGAATATCTTGCATGCAAGTTGATGTCGTCATCAGTATCTTTCCCCAAATAGTATTTCCACCTCGTTCTTCCAGTGAAGTAATAATCTCTCCTTATTTCCAAAATCTCCCAAATGAAGAAAGAGTTACTTTATTTCCAAAATAATCTCACGTGTAAATATTCCTCAATTAATTATTCACATGGCAAATAAATTATATTTCCCGGTGGAATATATTTGTAATAAAGTAATAAAGATAAAATACTCCCATTTTCAGTTTGCATGTGCCACCCCACTATGATTTCAATTCATTTGTTGCGTTTGTGCCTTGCCTATGAAACAATTTTATACTGCTGATATATATGGAGATACCAGGCCATCTACATTTTGTCATTTTTTTTCATTTTGGTTGTTGATATATGGAAATACCAGGCCAACCTCATTTCATCATTGTGGTTGCTGATATATGGAAATACCAGGCCAACCCCATTTCATAATTGTGGTAGCTGATACATGGAAATACTAGGCCAACCCGGATGCTGATACATGGAAATACTAGGCCAGCATAATAAGTGCTGCTGATATATAGAAATACCAGGCCTGCATAATTGATCATTGTGGTTGCTGATATATGGAAGTACCAGGCCAACCACATTTTTCCATTTTCGTCGCAAACACTATTAAGTCTCACATTTTGTTGTTTATTCGCTGGATGATCAAATTCACTTGTACTTTCTACAAAAGCACTAAAATAGTATTAGTAACTAAAATATTCTATCATAGCTAATATAAATATGGGTGTAAAATGTAGCACATACATGCTTATCACATACCTGGTTCCTTATCCGGATCATGTGTTGATCGGGGGATTTAGCGTGCCAGCCAAACATGCGGCGCTATACACCAAGATATGGGAAAACTACGGACATATCTCCACGACCAAGAAGGTTACTAGTCGATTTGCGTTGGTTAAGCGTGTGGAGGAAGCTTTGTCTTCGATTGACGACATGTGCAACGTGACCGGTAATACTTTTTCTGAGGATGTAATCTCGAGCTGGAGGTTCCATCGTGACATGTGTGTAAACTTCGAGCTCAATGTTCCTTGGTTTGTTGAAGGTTTCTCTGAGGTTGAAAAGTTGCTGGTCGAAACATTCGAAGGTCCTTTTGCGGATATGGTGAAGAAGCAGGAAGCGGAAGTCGAAAAATTGTCCAGGAAGCTGAAGTTGAAGAGGGCGTATCTCCAAAGAACGAAGGAGAATCTTGCTAAGAAGAGCAACCCATTGTTGAAAAACTTTCCTTGAATGTATTTCTGTCTTCTGAACTTCTTATTTTTAGGGTTTTTTTTTTGAAAGGCAAATGAAACGCCTAGTTTATGGTTTTGATTTTCTGGATTTTTGGGTTGATAGACATATGTTACCTTGAGGGTTTTGGATTATTCTTTTGGAATGAATTATTTTTGGAATGATGTTCTCTTGGTTACGATTGCAAGTGACGCAAACATCCCAGGAAAACCATGGAATTGTGAGTGTTGCGTGTCGGTAGATGACATCGGGTGAAACATAACATCGCTATCGGTTTCATCATTCCCGTGAAAACTTGAAATAGCAAACCATGTATTTTGTCTAGGTAAGACTTACTCGGTTTTTCAGGTCTCCTGATGAAAAGGGAATCTTCCGGGTGTAAGACCGAGTTTTACGGGCGGCACCTCCGTGATTGTGGAAAGTCCCTAGTCGTCTCATTAGATAATCGAGTCGTCGATCCCTGGTTGGATCGTTCTATTTCAGCCTCTAGGCAGTCCCCAGTCATCCCTCACCGTGTCAATACTGATAATCGGGTCGTCTGGTAACTGAGTCGTCGATCCCTGAGCGGATCGCCTGCTTCTACCGCCTTGATGTCTGGGTCGAAGCATGAGATCGATGGTCGAAAATTGACATTGTAACCGAAATATCAATCTCCCACTGTGGTCGCTAATTGTTTGAGGGTGAAAACGGTTTCTGCTGATTTTGGTAATTTCGGGTGTGTGGGTGAGAAACGAATTTAAACCCTAAACAATGTACTGCAAGGGAGTACTTTAGATTCGAGAGATCAATCTGTACAAATCCGGCTTAAACCAAGAAATGGTCGTTCCAGACTTGCTTCAGTCACAAAGTGAAGGAGAAGGGTTGGTTTTGGGGATGGAAGCGAAGAAAGTGTTGAGACCAGAATAGTTGATTCTGGAAGAGTAGTTGTTTCACGACTTGTATCAGAAAGTGGGAAGCTAACAGATGGAAAGCTATCAAATGTTTTCTGAGTGTTGTATCCTCCTGACCTGAACTTGTCGTTCGGTGGAAATAGGTAATGCCTATTTATACAATTCGAAGTGAAATGTACTCTGGTCTCATTAAGAAATGGAAAACAGGTGAGTAAATGGGAGGAGGTGGTAACCGGTAACCCTTGGAATTGATGTTCCATAAAAAAAAAGCGTTTCACCATTACTCCCTGTATTTACTAACCGCCTCATCCTTATGACACTTTCTTATAACGAGCATAGTGTACGCCGCACGCTGTAAACCGCCAAACCAATACCCAATGAGCATCCCCCAGTTTGTGACATGTGTTGATGTCTCGAGTGTTTTCGTGGAAAACATGTAGCATGTTGTTGTTGTCTGGCAATTTGAGCTTGGGAGACTTTCCGGCTCGGCGGTGACCTTCAACGGTCGAAATTTTGCATCTTAAGAGGAAGGTATCCGTTGATTATTGCAACCTTTCGTTTGGTAGCTAGTAGCATGAAAGTATAATCAATATGGCTTTAATATGGCCCAGTTTAGGCGCGTACAAAAGTTAGGGTTTTGGATTTGTTTAGGCGCGACTAATCTAGGGACAAAGTTGCCATGTGTTAGCTGGTAACCTTGGACGGCTAAGATCTGCATCTTAGATGAAAAGTGGTCGTTGATTTTTGAAGGCCTTCGTTTTGGTAGCCACATAGGGAAGGCCTGCATGGTATGGCGCGGCAAGGTGGTTGGCATACCATTGGCACATGTGGCATGGCATGCCTTGGCGCGGTTTGGCGTGGCCAAAACTAGGGTTTTGGGCCAAAGGTTACCATGCGCTGTTTGGCGACCTTGGACGGCTAGGATTTGCATCTAGGATGGAAGGGTGGCCGTTGATCGTCGCACGCCTTCGTTTTGGTAGCCGCATGGGGAAGGCCGGCATGGTATGGCGCGTCAAGGTGGTTGGCATGCCATTGGCACATGTGGCATGGCATGCCTTGGCGCGGTTTGGCGTGGCCAAAACTAGGGTTTTGGGCCAAAGGTTACCATGCGTTGTTTGGCGACCTTGGACGGCTAGGATTTGCATATAGGATGGAAGGGTGGCCGTTGATCGTCGCACGCTTTCGTTTTGGTAGCCGCATGAGGAAGACCATCAGGGCATGCCATTGACGCGGTTTGGCATGGCCAAAACTAGGGTTTTGGGCCAAAGGTTACCATGCGTTGTTTGGCGACCTTGGACGGCTAGGATTTGCATCTAGGATGGAAGGGTGGACGTTGATCGTCGAACGTCTTCGTTTTAGTAGCCGCATAGGGAAGGCCGGCATGGTGGGGCCAAGGCCAATGGCGCGGATGGCTTGGCATAGTGGGGCCAAGGGTTTGGTATGGACGGCTTGGCATGGTGGGGACAAGGCAAGGTGTGATTGGGTTGGCATGGTGGGGCCAAGTGTTTGGCATGCCATTGGCGCATGGTGTGGCTAGCATGGTTGGGGCCAAGGAAAGGTGCGGTTGGCTTGGCATGGTGGGGCCAATGGTTTGGCATGCCATTGGCGCATGGTGCGGCTAGCATGGTTGGCATGCCTTGGCGCGGTAGACGTGGAAGGCATGGTTTTTCATTTGCACAGTTGTGCGGCTGGCATGGTTGGCATGCCTAGGCGCGGAGATGTGGCTGGCATGGTTTGCCATTAGCACAGTGGTGCGGCTGGCATGGTTGGCATGCCTTGGCGCGGAGATGTGGTTGGAATGGTTTTCCATTGACACAGTGGTGCGGCTGGCATGGTTGGCATGCCTTGGCACGGAGATGTAGCTGGCATGGTTTTACATTGGCACAGTGGTGCGGCTGGTTGGCATGCCTTGGCGCGGAGATGCGGCTGGCATGGTTTTCCGTTGGCACAGTGGTGCGGCGGGCATGGTTGGCATGCCTTGGCGCGGTAGCATGAGAATTAGGGTTTGGCATAGATGATATTGGTCAATGTTAAGGGTTCTGCCGTGGAACATGACACATATTAAAAAAGGTACCCTGGTAATTCTTACGTAGGCATGCTGATCGATTCAATAAATGTGCTAATGGTCATAATGACGTTATGTCAGTTGTACGGGTTTACGATTTTAACCCTAAGCTAAAAACCACCATGAACAACAGCAGAATTTCATGGGTTAGTAATAAATACTCAACATATGGGCATCTGAGCAGCTATCGACTAAGCCCCGACCAAAATGGTGCAAGTGTACTCGGTAATAATGCAGAAACGAGCACCTGAATGCACGAACGAGCATTCCAAAACACGAAGGAACGATGAACCTATGAAAAATGGGATGAAAAATGGGATGAAAAATATTGGCAAAGGCGCTAGGGGACTGGGTTCGCCGGCCGGTCACGCCGTGGCCAGTCCTACGCCCAATTTTACATTTTATCATGTTTTGTTATTTTTCCCTATCTCATGAAAATCCCTTCATTTGAACAAATCTCCTTCGTCTCAAGGAAGCTCCCTAGTCTCATGGTGTTTCCTTGTATCAAAGAAATAATAAAAATTAAGAAAGGTGTCGTGGGACCGGGCTCACTAACTGGTCGACCATGCCCTAGCCGTGGCCGGTCCCACACCTCATGGTTCCTTATTATTTTGTTATTTCCCTCATCCCATGAAGATTCCATGATTTCATGATATTTCCCTCAACTCATGAAAATTATATAAAATTAGGGAGAATACTCACGGGACCGGGCTCATTGGCCTGCGGCCATGCCCTAGCCGTGCCCGATCCCGCACGCCCTTGTCTCGTTATTTTAATATTATTTGTTTCCCTCATCTCATGGAAACTCCAATACTTCAAGGAAATTTCGTAGTTTCAGCAAACTCCTTGATTTCATGATATTTTCCTAAAGTCATGAAAATAATATAAAATTAGGGAAAGTACCATGGGACCGTGTTCCTTGGCCATAGCCGGTCCCACACTTCATGAATCCCTATTTTGTTATTATTATTTCCCTAATTTTATGAAAATTCCTTAACTTCATGAAATTTCTCAGTTTTATGGTATTTCGCTCACATTAGGGAAAATACATAAAAATTTCATAAATTTGGGAAAGGTCTTGCGGGACCGGGTTTGCTAGCCGGTCGGCCATGCCCTAGCCATGGCCGGTCCCAAACCTTACAATCTCCTATTTTATTAATTATTTTTCATCATCTCATGAAGATTCATCGGTTTCAGCAAAACCCCCGAATCCTTCATATTTTCTCAAAATGTTGCTCAAACGCGCATCAGAAAATATTGAAACTCTCAGGACTGAGACACAAACATTATGGTGACACGGGCATGTCTCCTTGACCGACCAAGGCTTGCAAATATCCGGTCCCACATATTTTAACAATTTTGACCTAATTTGCTCAATTGATCATATCGGGTCCAAACTCTTCCCAAACAACTTGGAGTTTGCTCAAACGACCATCAGCTGGTCCCACGACCACCAACGACCGGTCTCATGCCCTCTTGGCCGGTCCCTCTTCTCTTCATAATTAGGTTTCATCACCTAAAGCTTAGACGAGCGCTATTTTAATAAAGGATTAAACCAGCATTTAATCATCCTTTCACCAACTGGTCTTCAAAAGACTTTGGTATTTTACTCAATTGAGCATCTGGGCGTTACATGGTTGACTCATCATCCCATGTAACCGGTCCCTCCTTCACTCTATAATTAATTTTTGATAAATCATCAATTGATCAAAATTAGGGTTTCTAATCCAGAGCTCTGCAAAAACATAATTCTGAGCAGATTCAAACACTAATAATTTTTCGTTGATTCTGTGATCAACACTTTTATTATTATGCTCGGACTAGTTGACAGTATCTTAAATTAATATTTTATTTGGTCCTGCCACCAACGATTCATCAAATGAGCAATATTTGCTCAGACTAAGGAATATTGGTTCGACTATCTATATTCAATAATTCGGCAACAGTTTGCTCGTCTTAAGTTATCAACGTTTATTCGAAAATGATACCTTCGTATCAACAGACATGTTCAATTCATGAGTCTCAGAACATTTGCAAATTAAGACTCATCAATACAAGGACTCATCGTCCCATGAAGTCAGCAACTGACTCCACAATCACGAGACATAAATCGTGTCACATGGGGGATATTAACTAGGGTTTTGGTCTAGCGGTCTACGACACGTGTGTTCATACACATGACGAGAATGTGAGCAAGTCGTGCAATCAGTTGGAGGAGTTAGAAAAGTAGTGGGTGGAAAATTAACCAAGTCTCTGCGCGATGAGCAACTGGTTTTGACACGATTTCCCACTTTCCCACTCTTCGACTCCAGCAACTGTCACACTTCATGCAATATAAATAAGTCTTTGAATCATGATTGAAGAAAAAAAGACAATCTCTCGTCAAACAGACAACAAGAGATTAAGAACTCAACGTCTGAGCAATTACTCTCAACAGAGCAAATTCAATCAATCAGAGCTTATCTTATTTAATCATGCAGAATACATAACACACCTACAATCTTCGATTACCATTGATCTCACACATTTCTCAGCTTCCCTCCTACAGATCGACCCATCCTCTCTTGTGACTGAATTGACTCTGGAACGACCATTGTCTTAGTTTAGGCTGGATTCCTAAAGATTGATCTCTCGAACTTAAAACACTCCTTTCTTGCAATGCATATGTGTGAGGTTAAACATTTCGCTCAGTTCAAGGAGTCTCCTCCGTACGGTCGTCTCCTCAATTCCGTAAAAACCAGCAAATCGTTTTCCCCCATCTACAGAGACCCTGTAGGTTAACGACTTGAAGACTTCATCGGGATTGTGAAGCCGGACCCAATTATTCTCTTTGTAGTTGCGTGATCTGATCTTGCTGTTTCTATCGTGATTGAGTGCAATTGTAAAATTGGTTGAGATTTATATCTCCGATAGGCAAGATATAAAAGTAGTCACAAACTCCTTCGTCTCATCGTTTGTGATTCCATTATGACTTGTTTCGCTAGTCGATTAAGTTTATTGTGAGGTGATTGATAATACTAGGCTGTCCTTCGGATATATAAGTCCGGTTTATCAATTGGTTCATGTTCACCTTAATTTATAAAAAGACGGAACAAAAACTCTTGGGTATTTCCGTGGGAGAAAGATTTATTCAATCCTATAGACTTTTCTGTGTGAAATAGATTTGTTTATCAAGTCTTCGACTTTGGGTCGTAGCAACTCTTAGTTATGGGTGAGATCATCTAAGGGAATCAAGTGCGTAGTATCATGCTGGGATCAGAGACGTAAGGAGCGCAACTGTACCTTGAATCAATGTGAGATTGATTAGGGTTCAACTACAGTCCAGTCCGAAGTTAATTGGTAGTAGGCTATTGTATGTAGCGGCTTAATGCAGTATGGTGTTCAATCTGGACTAGGTCCCTGGGTTTTTCGGCATTTGCGGTTTCCTCGTTAACAAAACTTCTGGTGTATGTGGTATTTCTTTTTCGCATTATATTTTGTTATATAATTGAAATATCAAAGGTTGTGCGTTTAGATCAATCAATTAGAATATTCAACCTTTGGTTCTTGGTTTACATTGATTGACACTTGAACATTGGTCTTTGATACCGTTCAAGTTGTTTCACATAATAATCAGGCTCGCGGATTTCTATCTGTTTAATTTGCTGATTACATTGTGCAATAGAGATATTAAACTCTTTGATATACTTTACTCTAGATTGAATCTGAATGTCTAGTTAATTCTCTAGAAAGTATATTGGAGTAAGTCCTCTCAGACAGCCAAACGAAATGTTGGGTCTGGTTGTTAGACCCCCGCATTTTCAATTATTATCTCGACTGGTAAAATGATATCAAGACTCAACGTCTGAACATCATTACTGTCCTATCAGACATCTTATTTTCAATCCATGAGTCTCAGAGCATATTACATTCGATCATTATGCTCGACTCATCAAGGAAAAGACTCATTGTCTAGTCAAGTTAATAACTGACTAATTAAATACACGTCTGAGGCATCAATTACGTCACATGGGGGGATATTGTTCAGGGTTTTGGTATGGAGGCCTACGGCTTGTGTGTTCATCCACGATGAGAAATGTGAGTAAGTCGTGCAAATGGTTGAGGAAGTTAGCAATGTAGTGGGTGGAAAATCAACCAAGTCTCCGCACGACCTGGAACTAGTTTAACCACGATTTCCCACTTTCACACTCTTTCACTCGAACAACCGTCACACTTACTGGATCAATGTGTCTACATTCTGGCAATATATACAAGTCTCTGAATTCATGATTAAGGAAAATACATATATACGGGAATTATCGCAAGGATTCTCATCTAAACAATCACTCTCAATTGAGCAGAAATCAAACTTATTCGAACCCAGCAGTTCATTTGCATAAACCTACAACACATTCACAATACTTGATCACCATTTACCATTTTGCCTCTTTGTGACCGAATTGACTCTAGAACGGCCATTGTCTTGGTTTAGGCTGGAGTCCTAGAGATTGATCTCTCGAACTTAAATCACTCCCGTGCAGTGCATATGTTTGAGGTTAAGCAATTTTCTCGGTCGAGGAGTCCCGTCCGCACGATCGTCTCTTCATTTTCCTAATAAACCAGCAAATCATTTTGCCCCATCAACAGCGGTACACAATTTCTATCCACAAAATCGAGTCAAAATATTTTTTGGACCATTTATAAGATATTGTTTCATTGATAGTAATCTTTGTAACAAGCCATCACATCTGTAATCCTGACCTGAATTGAAGGTCTCATTCGCAAAAGCGAGTTTCAGCAAAATGGAAAAGCGGCGGTGCATGCTTTATATCCGCAAAAATGAAGCAACATATTTTTTGTATCATTTTATAAGATACTATTCGATTGACAGTAAGTTTTGTAACACGCCATCATATCTCTAGCTCGGGCTTGAATTGAAGGTCTCATTCTCAAAAGAAAGTTTCTAACTAAATGATAAGGCGGCGGTATACGCCTTGTATCCGCAAAAATGAGGCAAAATATTAATTGGATCATTTTATAAGATATTGTTCCATTGGTTATAAGCTTTGTAATAATCCATCATTTCTCTAGTTATGACTTGAATTGAAAGTATCATTCGCAAAAGCGTGTTTCTAACAAAAGGCAAAGGCGGCGGTAGACAACTTGTATCCGTAAAAATGAGGCAAAATATTTTTTCGATCATTTTATAAGATCTTGTTCCACTGGTTGTAATATTTGTAAAAGGCCATCATTTCTCTAGTTCTGACTTGAATTGAAGGTCTCATTTGCAAAAGCGAGTTTCTAACCAAAGGCAAAGGCATCGGTACACGCCTTGTATTCGCAAAAATGAGGCAAAATATTTTTGGATCATTTTATAAGATATTGTTACATTGACTGTAAGCTTTGTAACAATCCATCATATCTCTAGTTCTGGCTTGATTTGAAGGTCTCATTCTCAAAAGCGAGCTTCTAACAGAATACAAAGGCACGGAAGATCATTGTATCCGCAAAAATGAGGCAAAATATTTTTTGGACCATTTTATAAGATATTGTTCCATTGATTATAAGCTTTGTAACAAGCCATCATATATATGGTTCTGACTTGGATTGAAGGTCTCATTCTCAAAAGCAAGTTTCTAACAGAATGCAAAGGAGGAAACAATGAGGAAAGATAAAGTCTGGCGCTCTCTTTAGGATTTTAGCGTTTTTTCAATTTTTTTCATCGATTTTTGATCTTTTGATACGAAATGGTTGAAGATATGGGTCTACTTCTCACTGAAGTTAACAACAACAATTAACCTTTCGCTGATAAGGTGAAGCAAACTTTGCATCCCACGGCTGTGGATATCAACAGTTTACCAAACCCATCTCTTATTGATGGTGAACCATCGATGGTTATTCCAACTGATTATTATCAAGAAGGTTGCAAGCCTTCTCAACACAGTTTTATCAAAGACTGAACTACACTGGATTGAAGTTTTGTGAAGTTATGAGAAACTTGGAAAATCAATGAAGTTAAACCCTAGTTACGCCAGGTTTATGCCGATGAGCAATGGCTTCTTTTTTATCATGATCCAAGATGAACAAACAAAAGAGAGAATTCGAAACACAAAGTGGTACGTGAATCAAATTGAACTATATTTGATAGATTGGTATCCTGGATTCGATTCAGAGAAACATAAAACTTCTTATGCAGCAGTATGGGTTCACTTCCCTAGTCTACATGTTGAATTATGTACGGAAAAAAACTCTTTTAGCTATGGTGAAGGTTCTTGGAAATCCAATTGTGGTGGATCAGCGAATCCTAAATCTGAAGTTCGGATATTATGCTTCAGTTTTGGTTAATATCGACTTCGTGAAACACAATCATGAAAGAATCAATCTCACTGCTGGTGGTAGGAGTTTCTGGAAATATATTGACATTAAGAGTTGTTTCAACTCAATTGAAGACTTTAAACCAAATCTTTCTCCCAAAGATTAAGCATATATAATTGATTCTTGATTTACGATCTAAACGGATGATAAAATCAAATGTAGGTTCAAGGTGATGGAAATCGATAGCAACTTGACAAAACTTTGGCTATCCTCAAAATCTGGTCTTATGCAACCCGAAGTGCAGTCTAGATTATTATTCACCTCATAAGTATAAAACTTGCGGAATCGCAAAGTTGAGACAAAGAGAACTTTGTGATTTCTATCTATCTTGTTCAAGTGATAAATCAAAAATTGAACAAGATCATGATACTCAAGTTATCAAAGATAAAGGGTAACTGAACCTGGATTCACGAATACCAATGAAGTATTTGATAGTTTCTAAACCCTAAAAGGGATTCTGGAGAGGACGACTCTAGATACAACTAGGACATACCAAAAAGTAGTGTCAGGATTCAAAGATCCCAATTTCCAAGAGTTCCCCTTATATAGACCTTAAAGCATAGGTTTCTTTAGGCTAAGCTAAGATATCCTTGGAACCAAGAAAACAATATTCACCGTTAGATGAAAACTTTGAATCTTGTTCTTATGAACATGATATGCACTCTGGTTAGGTAAACCGTAACCGAACCGTGTACAAAGACTATGTTCAATATGGTTAGCTAAAACTAGCCGGTTTGAACTTAAAAGCTTAACCTTCATTTTTCATGAACACAAAGACATTAATATTAAGTCACAATCATGTGATCAAATGAGTCTAGTGTTTTTATAGAATTGATCGAATACAAATCATCTTGTAGAAATAATTTAATCGCATTTGAACATAATCGACATAGTTTGTAAATGCACAAAGTACAAATACATGAGTCGTTAATGAATCGGCTGAGTTATGGTACGCAGACTGGTTTACAAACTTATTAGCAAAATCGAGTTCCGGAGTTGGCATAACTTTTTCAGTTCACGTACCGGTTTGCAAACTTTGGTGAAAAACTCAGTTCCGGAGTTGACAGAGCTTTTTCAGTTTGCGAACCGGTTTGGAAACCTTAAGACTTTACCGGTTTCGGAGTCCATGGAACCTTTTTATTTTTCATATCGGTTTGGGTACTAAACTGTTTCAGGAACAAGAACTGTATTAGTTCGTAGACCGGTTTGGATACTTTAACCTGGTTCCATTACCACAGTTCCAAAATGGTTTGTATACGAATATACATACTTATCCGGATCACGAAACAAACATATTTTCCCACGATGTGCATACGAGTATGCGTATCACACGTAAGTCGATATATAGCTACTCCGCTATGTGTACGAGTACATATAATACGGCTTCAATCATATAACAGTTATCTCAGTTTGTAAGACTGATAAAACTATCTTGTATTCCCAAAATAGTAGTTCTATATTTCTCGAAATCAATTCAAAACATTCCTGAATAACATCAATGACACATATCACTGTTCCAGGATATTTTCAAATGATAAACTTGAATCATGATTTGGTTCCAACAATAAATTATTCTCCACCGAAACTGATCAAGTATGAACAAATGTTCATTAAGCTTAGTCATTAGATTTCGAGAAATTCGTAAACTCAATACTTAGTTCTCGACTCAAAATTCTTGTTTATGCAAGCTAGTCTAGTTAGTTATGCGACAATCGTCTTAAGGATATAAAAGTGAATATAACTTGAAAAATGGGTGGTTCAATCTTCACTTACCTTTTTTTGATGAATTTCTCCAGATGCTTCGTTTGATCTTCGCCTTCAAACGGTAGAATACAAATGATGACTGGTTCGATTCTCAACTACCTCTATTTTATACCGAGACTTAACTAATTGTAGACTAGAAATCAAGATATAGTTTTGACAACTAAATTTGACAACAAGCTTGATATAGCAACACTTGTGAGTTCGACCGAGCAATGCTCTAATAGACTTGTGATTATCTTGTGTAATATCGACATCACTTTACAGTTACTCCTTGACTTCTATATTATTTAATTGCAAATCCGGAAAATTGATTATTTCATTAATTAAATTTTTGGATTGATATAACCAGACTAAGTAGTTTATTAGATTAAACAGAAGAGCCTTTGTCAACAACTCAAACATATCTTTTACCAAAGATTGAATAAAGTGGATACCAAACAGTTTCATTCCTTTGCTGTTTGGAATATGATCAAAAGGAGTAAATCAAATTGAGATAGTGATTCTATCTTGAGATTCACGTCCTGTTTGGAATACGATCAAAAGGACTAAAACAACTTGAGATAGTGATTCTGTCTTGAGATTCACGTGCGTGACCAAAAGGTCGAAGACGCGGGGATAATGAGAGAACTAAGTAACTAGGGGTAGTTTACTAGGTCTCAACTATAGGAAGTTGGCTTTTTTTCTTTGTATAGCGGCTTAATTCTGAGAGTGTTCAAAACTGGACTAGTTCCCGGGGTTTTTCTGCATTTGCGGTTTCCTCGTTAACAAAATCTTGTGTGTATTATTTACTTTACTTCAAAATTATAATTGTTATTATAATTAAGTAAATAATACTATTGTGCATTAATCCTAATCACTTGACATTGATCCTATAGTCACTCGGTTTATTACCGTAACTATTGTCAAGTTAATATCAAGTTGTCATATTGTCTCGATTATTGTTCATAGACGATCACACTTGGTATCAGACTTATAGGTTTATATTAAAAGATTGTGGTGTATTTAGGTACCCTCATCTTTTCAAATTCCAATCTTGTAACTAAGTTATGCGGATATTTTTTAAAACCCTCTTGAAAGTAAGGTTTGGTAGCTGATGTGATTTGTAGATAGTGGTAAAAGTGGTTCGATTCTCAGACTTGTGAAGGATATTAATTAGACTTAAATTCTAATATTAAAATAGAAAACTCACTAAAAATTATAGCAAACTCAATCAAAGATGATATCAATACTAAAAGAAACACTGAGGCTAAGATTCCACTATTTCCAAGTTCAAAGTGATTAAACCAATACTTATATTTATGCAATTTTCTCGTTTAATTTGATTATAAAATATTGCAACAAGTAGATTTTCAAAAGTAGTAATTGTAAATACCAAGTATGAAGCATCAAAAGTCTTAAAACTAAGCATAATCCATCAAAATAGATCACAATCACTCAAATAAAAATCATATTCAATAATAGTTAAAGGCAAATAATCATATAATTATTGCAAATGAAAAGATAAATTAGAATATACCACTTTTTGTTGGAAAAATAGCTTCCTCTATCGCCTCAGAAATGGGGTTTAGCTCCTCATATTAATCATGATTTCAAAATATGTGTTTGTTGCTCAAATGATGATTAAAAGAGTGAAAAGTAATAACACAGACTGTTTGCAACAGTGTATTGGTGTTGCCAAACAGTTGTTACAATGGAAGTGTTACAGAAAACTGTTGTAAGTACTGTTGCTTTGTCGCTGATTTTAAGACCCTAGAATACGACTACCCTGCACAGCTGAATGTTCTTCAGCTGTTAAACAACGACATTGTTCTGCGACTGTCTCCTGTGCGTCAATGTTCTTCGCGTTCTTCCTCTTCAGCAGCTGCAGCAGCAGAAATAGAGTTTGGTAAAGCTCTGATTTCTTCTTCTCTGGCTCTCCTTAGGTCCCTAAACTCTCGACGCCTCTTCTATATGACCCAAGACATCTATTTATATCAAAAATACTGATTAAATCTCTCCCAAATCTTCCAAAATCTCTTTCCTTCTCTTCACGGCCAAGTTGCGGCAATTTCTTGTTTTAGAATTTCTACGCGTTTATGAGCTTTCCATTTTATTCTAAACTCTTCCTTAGATAGATACAAATATTTGGGAAAGTTTACAGCACTTTAATCTCTCTAAATTTCCTAAAACAGGTCACACACGTGACTTTCCATATTTTCTGTTGTGAGAAAAATCTGTCGATTGAGCCCAGTCTAATCGATTTAAACACCCATATCAGATTCCTAGACCCATAAGGAGTCTATCCTATGAAAATCAGAGGTTTAATCGACCTCAAACTCCTCCAAATCACGATTGCAAAAACTGTTCTTCACTGCACCTATTTTCCCGCCAAAACCTGGTTTTTGAAATGTTGAAGATGGTTGCCCCTTATCCAGGGTAGGGGTGCGATTAGCAACTGCCTGGAAATGGAATGCCCCTTATCGCAACTTTCAGCATACGCCATTCTGAAAAAACGGGGTGTTACAGTATTGGTCTGGCGGTTTACAGCGTGCGGCGTGCAACACGCCCATTATAAGAAAGTGTCAGAAAGCAGGGCAGTTAGTGGCGGAAAGAAGTAGTGGGTGTAAACTAACCTGTTTCCTTCATTGTGGGAACGTGGTTTCTGGCATTTACACATGACCCCACTTCTCCATCACTCAATCATTCCCAGTTTCTACGAGATCAGCGTGCGTTAAATATGACTTGTATAAATAGGTTTTACCTATTTCAACCAAAGGAACAATTTTTTTAACAACAACACAATTTCCAGAGAACACCAAAGAACTGATAGCTTACATTCCGCAAGCCAGTTCCCAAATTCTGATACAAGTCATAAAATAGCCACACATTCAGAATTAACCATTCTGATCTCAACACCTTCTTCGCTTCCCTCCCTAAGACCAACCCTTCTCCTTCACTTTGTGACTGAAGCAAGATTGGAACAACCATTTCTTGGTTTAGGCCAGGATTGTACAGGTTGATCTCTCGAATCTAAAGTACTCCCGTGCAGTGCATTTGTTTTAGGTTTAGATTCGTTTCTCATCCACACACCTAAATTTACCAAAACCAGCAGAAACAGTTTTTACCCACAAACACCAGCCAATCAGAATTTTCTTAGCCCGTTAGTAGCATCCCTGATCGTTGGCCAGAGTTAGGATGGTCGCGCTGTTGAAAGAGAAGCTCAGCGAGTTAAGACCAACCATAACGGTCTCAAACCCATCATATCCTTCCAACTTAGCCAGCCTAATTGGACGGTTTAGATATTCTTTCGAATGATCAAAGAAGTACAACTATGGTCACCGACGACTCGCCTCCATACCTGGTTGATCGAACTACATATAGCAATCCAGGAGCGCGTCAAACCGCTTGCCCAAAGTAGGGTGATCGCGTGCTTTTTTAACCCAAATTGGGTCAGCGACATTACACAACTGTCGCAAATCGATCACGGCCGCCTATCTTCTCCAGCCTAGTCGGACGACCTAGATCTAATTTCAGGCGATCAATGAGATGTTGGAAAGCTCGTCGGAAACCCATCTCTATGTGTACTCAATCGACTTTTCCAAATCAGCGAGAAACCCCCTAAATCGTTTGGCCAAAGGTAGGTTGGCCACACGGCTTTAAACCCTAAAATTCAATCAACAGAATTTGACGAAAATCCTGAATGATATTGTCGGGAATCAAGCTACTATTGTCAAGACGCGGGACGGAGTATCTACGCTTCTGAAAGCGCTCACAGATCAATTATTAAAGGAACCAACACGTATTCATTCTGGAGGAAACTCCATCAACAATTCATTTTGGATCAATGCTGATGTCTTCCAAGATTCATATTCCTACTCCTAGTGAGGAAAATGAAGCCTATGGTCACGTTGAATGGAAAGGTATCCACCAACCTAACTTGTCTGCACATGAAGATCAAGAGATGTTTCCTCAAGATAAGAAAGAAGAATCGTGGGATTTATCACGTTCTCATCATAGTCCTCGCAATGAAAAGGTGATTTCATTATGTGCGTCCTTCTTGCAAAATATCAATTCCCATATTGCATCAGAAGCTGCTAAGAGATCCGCTGTTGCTTTACTCAGTCGATCCGAACCGTTCCAGAATGAAGAAGCTCGTAAAGACATTCAGAAAAGCAGGCGTCCTTCCAATAAAATATCCAACCTCCAGTCAATCGCTAATGAAGGAAGAAAGAGAAAAACTCAAGCAGTGGAACAACAACCCAAACGTGTGGCACCAGCGCATCAGACGGCTTCACCCCGGAAGGTCGCGGCTAGGATTCTTGCGCAACAACAAGAAATTGGAGATGCTGATCCAAACTTCCCGTTCCCGATCGAGGAAGTAATTGAACTCCTGGAAGTATAGATTAAAGACGATGCCATGAAACTACCTCATGTTAGGCGCCTACCAAATGAGGAACAAATGGCAAATCCTAAGTATTTCCATTACCACAGGTTCGTCAATCGTCCAACCAATGAATGAAACAAATTGAAGCGCATTTTCAAAGAGAAAGTAGATGCAGAAGAACTTCAATTAGGAACCCAAGGATTTTACAGAGACCCTCTTCCCATCAGGATCTGCATGATTTCTTGGGACTCCGTGCACAAAACCGTATAGTCTATGATGGAGCATTTACGTGGGATTCTGTATTTATCCAAGGCGCAACGTCAAGACATATTTGCATCCCTCAATCGTGTTGTGTCAGGCAAGCAGTTGTTTTCAGTCGGGGAAGCCGCTCCCAAATCCCAACCTCTTCTAGAAGGTGCCGCCGTTAAATGTAACTGGGGACTGATGACCGCTGCCCACATGGGGGACGTCGAGTTCGACAGCATGCTGATTGACGCGGCCTCTGACTTCAACATTGATACCCTCAAGACTCTGAGAGCCGCAGGAATTTCAAAGCAGGAAGCAGTGCACTTCCCAACTGTGATCAAAAACCCAGAAGAAGAATCAAAAAATGCTTACGGGTACATTAATCTCGAAATCAAGGTGGGAGATGCTCTAACGCACGCTAAAGTTCATATTGTTAAAGAATTCCCAAATTATGATATGGTTCTGGGGCACTCATGGATGCAAAGCAACAAAGCAAAACTAGGAGTATGTCCTTTGCCAGTGTTTATACCTAAAAGGATTTACAACAAACCATCCAACCCTGAAGATTATTTGTTGTCGCACCAACAACTTGCCAATGTGACCCAATTTCCTGGAGAGTGCCCGACGACATATGTTCGCAGATCCCAAACATAAGTAAGTTTCATTGAACAACCCTTTTTGCAACCAGCCACTCCTTACTTCGTCAAAGCCTGGGGACTCGAGCCAGTTATCAACCCAGATGTCGCTAGGAGGTATGAATGGGATGCTGGTCCTTTAAATATTTTATCAAATGTTTAGAAGCTGTCTCGGTCAAGGATGATGAGTATAAGAGCCAAGTTACAGAGCAACGCCCAAACCCATTCCAAGTTGGAGATATAGTTGTAAGGATTGCTGCTCAACCCCCACCCGGTTCCGCAGAAGGAAAAGATGAGCCGTATTTAGTGGCAGAAGTTATCTTAGTAGGTTACTGCAAGCTCATCAATGCTGAAAAACTAGAAGGCATGGTAATACACTCACGATGGCTCAAGCCTTTCAATATCTAATATGCCGTACTCCTCTTTTCCTCAAGCGTTCTTATTAGTGTTTCCTTTAGCAATTTCCCTTTTCATGCAATATTTGTAATTCCTCTAAAATGATTGGTCTGCTTGCGCTCATAATTAGGGTTTCGATTTGTCAATTAATCAATCCCTTTTAGAAATATCTTTACTCCTGAATCATCTCAAGGAACAGTATCGAGTAAACCCAAACCCTCACAAAAATCATTACCTATTAATTAGAAACCAGAAAAAATCAAGCCATGTAAGAGATGTCTCAAAAATACTGAAGAGGGGAATATGTAAAGGAAAAGAAAACACAAGATCATCAAGCAGCGGCACATTCTTTCTGGGGCAAGCATCTTTCGTATCCGAAGAGCATCCTGCTTCAACCTTCGCTTGACGAGAGTCCTAGAAGAAGTTTTGTTGTCTGTATTTTTCCGGATTTTGGAAATTCTCTTCCCAGAACAAAGAATCAATGAATTTGAAGTCAGCACACATGACACTTCTGGTTTGCAACCACCTCTTCAGAAACGACGCGTCGAATTACGCGCCACTAATTGGAGATGAAACCTCCTCATCTAACAAGCATAGATTTTACATTTCTTATTCCGTGGAAATGCGTCCATGCTTCTACATACCTAGCCGGCACTCCACATATATTCAAGAAGCATGTAGTCTGCACCGTGGATTATCAAGAAAGGGAAGAACTCGTTTTTCGAAATCAAGGGTTAATGGAGCCCTCACTAGAGTTCTCTCCAGAAGTCGCTTCAACGTTCTCTCCAGAAGACGCTTCAACATTCTCTTCAGAAGTCGCTTCAACGTTCCCTCCCAAAGCCGCTTCAACGTCCTCTCCAAAAGCCGGAGCCGCTTCAACGCCTCAGCAAGCCACATAAACCAATCGCCTCATGTCTGCCACATCGGCCGACAAAGTCAGATTGGGTGTTTCTAGATTTTCAATTTCCTATGGGAAAGGTGCATGGACTACCAGATGTTTGGATGAAATACAGGTCTGTCAAGTGCGACTCCCAAATTTATCAACAAATGACGGATCCAAGAGATTGCCGCTTTCGTCAATTCTCCAGTCACCTTACCAGCAAATGCAATGGAAGTACATCTTCCAAGAGAAAATAGGCTCGAGCCACAGGAATTTTTAACATGAATCCATACACGCATCAAAGACACCAAAGGAATATCAAGATATACTGATGGCCGTATCACCTTTGAACAATACCAAACACGACGTCAGCTGCAGGACCTACCTGATGATCAGCAGTCCAGACTCCAAGCAACTTAAAGTTAAGGCCTCTTACAATTGAGCTCAATGGAGTTCAGCAAATTTTTAAATCCACTAGAGAGTCCAGATACTCATTTCTCTGGAGGCATGACCTAATCACACATTCCGGAGAGGGTCGATGGAGTTCACTCAGAATTTGATGAAATTTCAAAACCATGAAAGTTATGCGTACAACTAAAGTTCCTACTTATGAAAAGAATAAGAAATAACAAGATGTACTTACCTTGACGCTAACGATTGGCACACTCGTGATGGAGCTGTTGACAGCGAAGAAGAGGAGCTCGATGCTGCAGACGAGCAACAAAAACAGAAGAGGATCAAACAGAAAAAAGATTCCTTCTTGCTCCATGGACGGGAATGGATGGCTGGGCCCAAAACACTCATACCCGTATCCGAGCTAGGAACACGCTACTATGAATTCCTAGCAACACGCTACTACGAAAAACATTGACCGCGGGGTCCCGTTGCTGTAAGCCGATTGGAATTTTCCTGGTAATATGTACCTGCTTCGTCTTTTCAATTTTAATTTTGTACGTCACCATCTAATGCTTACCCCGCAAAAATGTCACTGTTACGTGCTAAGCATGAGACTTAATGTTGATGGTGGTTTTTAGTATATGGCGAAAATTGTAAAAGTCTATCTACCTGACACGACATCAGATGTAGTAGACATTGATATGTCTATATTCCGCAGGGAATTTGGAGAATATATCAAAATCTGATGAGTTCCTATGTCCCTCTTCATATTATATTGAAACTCAATCTCCTAGATGAAGTGTTCACTAGTATAGATCCTAATGAGTATATAATCCCCTAGCTCCATTACTCAATAATGTCGAAGCCTGCTTTTGATGGTGGTTTTTAGTTTAAGGGCTAAAATCGTAAACAGTGTACTTAATGCGCCGTCATCCTGCAAAGGAACAAAAGACATTTAAAAGATATGAGTGCTTAAGCCTCTCCGCTCACATATGTATTGAGCAATCAATATATCTGTATATATGAAATTTACTCAGAATGGTGCGTGCAACAACAATCCCAGAATATTCCGTGAATTTTATCTTCAACCAGCATTATTCACTAATGCATGACTTGCCTAGTATTTTCCTACGCTATGTTCCCAGCCAAACTCTTAATATTGACATGACATGACGATTAAATGTTCACTCTCAGCAGAGTAGCATGAATCTCACGAAGTGTCAGTATTGAGATCAGCATGGAAGTACTCACACATGATGCATCACTCTCTGACAAATAGAATTTTATATCGACGCACTTTTAAGTTAGCTCGATCGAACATGCTTAAAGTCCTTAGGGAATATCTTGACTGTTAATATCAGTCTCAAAAATGATCACGGCCACATGATTTGGCCGCGCCTAGATTACTCTTAGCGGAACTAGGCAATCACCAATTGACCACCGGCGGGCCCACTAATGTCTTAGTCGATCGAGTCCCATTTAGTTCATTCGCAAGCGCTTCAAATGCTAACCCAAACATGGGTGTTCGCGCTACTTGAAAATAAGATTAAATGAATTAAGACCGACAAATACGGTCTCAAATGCATCACATCCGTCCAACTTCGCCAGCCTAGTTGGACGGCTTAGATCTTCCCTCGAATGATCGAAAGGGTAATAACGTGATCACCAACGACCCAACTATATTCTTGGTCGATCGACCTGCCCACTGCAAACCAGAAATGCAGCCTTTAAAACCCTAAATTGAATAAGCTGCGTTATACAACTGCCGCAAATCAATCGTGTCCGTCCAACTACGCCAAACTAGTTGGACGGCTTAGATCGCGTTTAAAACGATCAAGGAGATGCCAATGCGTTCACAATCGAACCAACTCCACACGTGGTCGATCGACTGGCTCATAGCAAGACCAAAGCGCATCAAATCGCCGGCCCAAAGTAGGGTGAACCCGTTGTTCGAAAACCTTAAAAAAACACTTTGCGGAAACACATTTCTGTCGCAAATTGATAGTGACCACTCATCTTCGCCAGCCGATTTGAGTGGCTTCGATGTAACTTTAGACGACCCAAGAGATGTCTGCGTGCACACCAATGGCTCGTCTTTGCACATGGCCAATCGTCCTGTTCGAATCAGCGCCCAGCGCTTTGATTCGATTAACCAAAATAGGGATGGCCGCACGGCTTCGAAACCCTAAAATAATGTCAACGACAATACATAACTGCGCAAATCATCTCAGCCACTCAACTTGGCTAGCCGATTTAAGCGGCCCAGATCCAAACTGGATTGACCGATAGGATTTTAGAATGGTTACCAGTCGCCACTCTCCTATATGGCCTGAACGGCCACTCCCTGGGATGCGTGAATAGCTCCTACCAACTCCCTGAAAGAGGACGATCACACTCCTCTTAAGACACTAAGCTCCGCAACTGACTTAGACGAGCTTGGAAACAATGATGCTTTATATACATCGATTATAAACGATGTTTCATGAATATTGTTTCTACAAATAATTTTGACCTAAAAGCACTATGTGCTGATTTTAGAGGCAAGTCACATGACTTGACCCATTCACTCGAGACATCAAACATGTCACAAACTGGGGGATACTCACTGAGGTATTGGTCTGGCGGTTTACAGCGTGCGGCGTGCAACGCTCCCATTACGAGAAAGTATCAGGAAAACCGGACGGTTAACAGTAATGAGAGTAGTGGGTGAACGTGTGATCAGTCTTCTCTCATAACGAAAACATGATGATTACCACCTCTTACACAACCCCACTACTCCACTGCTTGAATTTCTCCACTTCCTACAAGATCAAGGTTGCGCTCAAATGACTTGTATAAATAGGTTTTCAACCTATTTTGACAAGGACAAGACACAAGTGTTATCAACACAAGTATCCAGAAACCATTTTTCTGATACAAGTTATAAAAGAGCCGCACCTTCATAATTCAACACCCTGATCTCAAACACCTTCTCCGCTTTCCTCCCTAAGATCAACCCTTCTCCTTCACCTTGTGACCGAATGGAATTTGGAACGACCATTTCTTGGTTTAGGCCAGAGTCTTACAGATTGATCCCTCGAACTCAAAAGTACTCCTGTGCAGTACATTTGTTTAGGTTTTGAATTTGTTTCTCATCAACACACCCAAATTTACCAAAAATAGCAGAATCAGTTTTTGCCTTCAAACAATTGGCGACCACGTGGGAGATTAATCTCTCGGTTGCAAGATCAATTTTCGATTTCCTTTCAATTTTTTTCAAAATTCAAGATGGTGGATCTTAGGTCTGGATCAGTGAAAAATCCTGATGTTACTGGCGCTGACAACACCCCTGGTGTCCACATTCTTGCCGATGACACCAATTTACCGCCTACCAACACGATCAACGCATCTCGCGGTACTACATCCTCAACCACCAACACCAGCGGCGCAGAAGACACTCCCTTAGGCGTGACACCTCCAATCACCTGAGACAGAGCCGCTGCCGCCACCAATATTTCTTCGAGCGTAACGCCCTCGGTTGTTACTAGAGCTACTGCCACTTCCCCATCAGGATGAGAGACTGGAGGAGCCAGAGGAGGCTAATCCCCTATCACCATTGTTGATTTGATGGAAAGACGAGAAGTTCTCGCTAAGGCTTTTCTCAAGACGCTAATGGAGCAACTATCACAAGAGACGCGCCATCCCATAGAACCAATGAGGAGTACTTTCAACACTTTTGGTGCAAGCACTTCAACAGAGCGTGCATTCATAGATGAATAAGTTCGTGTTGCTCCTGATCGATCAAGGGAAATGAATCAGCCGTTCAATTTCATCACACGTGAGGATCTAGAACGACTTCTCCAGCATCGAGGCAAGGAAAAGACGGTATACCTGCACCAGCATCAGTCTCCTTATCCTCATGATGCAAAAAGAGTTCCTCTCCTCAATTTTCCCTTTATGACGGAACTGGTAATGCTCATGAACACATCTCTCGTTTTCTGGAATCATTAGAAGAGCACGAATACAATCATGTCCTCCGCTTGAAAAAGTTCTCAAAGTCGCTTACCGGGAGAGCATACACCTGGTACAACAACATTGCACCAAATAGAATATCCAACTGGTGTGAGATGGTAACCGCTTTCTACAATAAGTATTTCTTCGTATCCGAGAAAATCACCTTTTCAGATTTGGGGAGGATGTTCCAACGAAACAATGAGCGTCCAAATGATTATGTCAATAGGTTCAAAATCCAGGCACTGGATTGTCACGATCCAAATATGATTGAACAACGAATGGTGGAATTATGCATTAATAGGATGGTACCCATCTATCGTGCTATGCTGGAGAATCTGCAATTTCAGACATCCTCTGAACTTCGTGAAGCTGTCAAACGCTCAGCTACAACAATACCTGCCCTTCTAGAAAGAACCATGCCTGCCAAGAATGAAGAGCCTCATGATATTCGTGGAAGCATACATCTCACCAACATGCAATACAACCTTTAGCCTTCTGTAAGCAGTTTCATTGAAGCAGCTAGAGGAAAACCACTGAGATACAACATCATGCGCGTCCAAAACCGCCAACTCCAACCTCAGTACTATATGCACGACTATCACAATGGTAAAACAACGTCCGAGATATACCATATCTGGCTTGACGACAACAAAATCGATGAGAGACTCACTCAGAATTTCGTCTCCCGTAGAAAAAGTAGTTGCATTACCGAAGGAGGTCGCACCTGGGACTTAAGAGGTACATACGAACTCTCCATTTCAAGAGATTCTTCATATTTGCACAATCTGTTAGTTAAGTCATCCGCATGAGGGAACTTCCCTACTCCTCGAAGACACGATCCAAAGATGATAAAGGCAAAGGAGTGTGGCTAGGGACTTCTCAACACTACCCATCTCAAAGATGCAAGCCACCTATCCTTATGATCAAGATGTCCAAAAACAAAGACATACTCAAGAGAGCAGACGTATTGTCAAAGACCAGCGATATGCCTGAACGTCTATGAAACACAACGTAGACGCAAAGACGGTCTCATGATCAGCAACTCGTACGATCCTCATCAACATTGGGTTCAATTCCAACTCTTTTCCGAATTATTTCTTCAGAAGCCCAGCGCATCTATCAAGTTGAGAGATCAATAGATACCCGTGGGCAGGGGACTGTCTTCCTCTTCTCCATTCCATGAGGAAACATCAAGGAAGCTATCGATTTCATCATCAGCTTCTCCCTCTAATAATGAGACAATCTCTACCATTATATGAAGACTTCCAAGTTCGTGCAAGTAGCTACCACGCCTCTCCCTGCCGGTCTCTTCTGATCACAGCTGCTGCCAAGAATCGTTGTTGCTCGCCAGAGCTTCACCATAGCAACAACCACTACGGATAGAGAATCCCTTCACTGTCAAGGAATCCTTCAACACAAGAGAGACGGTCAATCAAGAAGCATGTAATTTGCAAAGGAAAATCTAACTGAAGGTTGGTTGAATCCTTAACCATTATTTATCTCCCTTACCGAAAGAGAGCGTTGCATGCGTTGAGATGTTACAATAGAAATGGTATTCTTTCCCATGAGGAGAAAACACGACTTGCCAGCCAACACTATTTGTGTGTCGTCTTCCCATCTTCCATATCGTATCTCCTCAAAAGAATGGGAAGAACTCATTTTTCGAAATCAAGGGTTAACGGCGCCCTCACTGGAGTTCTCTCCAGAAGCCGCTTAAACGCACACTCTAAAAGCCGCTTCGACGCACGCTCTCTCCTGAAGACGCTTCAACGCTCTCTCCAGAAGAAGCCGCTTCAACGCACACTCCAGAAGCCGCTTCAAAGCACGCTTTCTCCTGATGCCGCTTCAATGCTCTCTCCAGAAGAAGCCGCTTCAACGCACACTCCAGAAGCCGCTTCAACGCACGCTCTCTCTTGAAGCCGCTTTAATGCTCTTTCCAGAAGAAGCCGCTTCAACGCACACTCCAGAAGCCTCTTCAACGCACGCTCTCTCTCCCGAAGCTGTATCAGCACTCTTTCCCGAAGCTACTTCAGCGCTTTCTTCAGAGGCCGAAGCCGCTTCAATACCTTACCAGAAAACGCAATGGAAGTACGTCTTTCAATAGAATATAAGCTTGGGATAATTACACCTGGGGACTGCCAGCACAGGATGACTTCACGTCCCTCAACCGGTTTATTTCTAATATCAGCAATCATCACTGTTGAAGCTTTACGAGCCGCATAAAATTCTCAACATGAAGACGTACATGTGCATCAAAGACTCCAAAGTATAAATTGGAGATGCTTTCACGTGTCCAGCCACGCCATCGAATCTGAAGTATAACTGGGGACTGCTCATCGCATCCCATTCCATACAACTATCCAAGATTCAGAAGACAATTCAAAAGATGTCGCTTGAAACGAAGTCCTTAAAGATTCACGACACAACGTCCATCCTTCTACCTACCTAGACGGCACGCCACAAATATTCAAGAAGCGTTTAGTCTGCAAGGGGAATATCAAACAAAAGAATGCGAGAGATCATATTGCAAAATGATGTACACAGGCTCTACTATAACCTTACCGAGGAGTGCTACGTCTAAGGTTTCAAGCATGAATGAGGGATTATTATTCGATCAAGCCCTGGCCCCAGCCGCATGAAACAAAGACTACTAAACATCCAAGAAGTGTCATCAATTCCAGGGCCAATGGCGCCTTCACTAGAGTCCTCTCCAGGACCTGCTTCAACATCCTCTCCGGAAGCCGCTTCAACATCCTCTCCCGAAGCCGCTTCAATATCCTCTCGATCCGCTTCAACATCCTCTCGAGCTGCTTCAACATCTTTTCAGAAATTGCTTCAGCATCCTTTTAAGGATATTCCTCATGATAGGGCTCGTCCACATCAGAGTCTAGGATTATGATGTCGTCATGAAAAGGGTATTCATGTTTATCCAGGAGTTCATGTTATGCTTCTCCCTCCTTCACTTTGGTCGGGCAGCAAACCTTTCAACCCTAACACTTGTTAGCTGAGATGATTCATCGTGCCTCCACTTTTCCTCCATGCTAACCGAAGCCAGGAAAGCTTGGACACGCTCTCGAACGATATTCAGATGTACAAGGGACATGGATGCAGTTTCAGATCCCAACCAACCGAATTACTAATCTACTTGGGGCCAACCGACATCATGCTAGGGGAACGCTTACCTGGACGCCTCTTGAACGTGACATGTTCCAAGGACATGCCGACCCATCTCTCCTGGTAACACCTAACTTTGTTTCATAAGTTTTACCTTTATTCGTCACCATCTAGTGCTTACCTCGCAACAATGTCATTGTTAGGTACTAAGCATGGGACTTTATTCGTCAACATAAGACATTTAAAATCAATGAGTGCTTAAGCCTCTCCGCTCACATATGTATTGAGCAATTCAATATATCTGTATATATGAAATTTACTCAGAATGGTGCGTGCAACAACAATCCCAAAATATTCTATGAATTTTATCTTCCACCAGCATTATTCACTAATGCATGACTTGCCTAGTATTTTCCTACGCTATGTTCCCAGACGAACTCTCAATATTGACATGACATGACGATTAAATGTTCACTCTCAGCAGAGTAGCATGAAACTCATGAAGTGTCAGTATTGAGATCAGCATGGAAGTACTCACACAGGATGCATCACTCTCTGACAAAGAGACTTTTGTATCGATGCACTTTTAAGTTAGCTCGATCGAACACGCTTAAATTCCTTAGGGAAAATCTAGACTGTTAATATCGGTCTCAAAAATGATCACGGCCACACGATTTGGCCGCACGATTCAGCAAGCCTAGATTACTCCTGGCGGAGCAATCACCATATTGACCACCGGCGGGCCCACTAATGCCTTAGTCGATCAAGTCCCATTTAGTTCATTCTCAAGCGCTTCAAATGCTAACCCAAACATGGGTGTTCGCGCTACTTGAAAATAAGCTTAAACGAATTAAGACCGACAAATACGGTCTCAAATGCATCACATCTGTCCAACTTCGCCAGTCTAGTTGGACGACTTAGATCTTCCCTCGAATGATCGAAAGGATAATAACGTGATCACCAACGACCCAACTATAATCTTGGTCGATCGACCTGCCCACTACAAACCAGAAACGCGTTGAATCACACGCCCAAAGAAGGGTAATCGCGCATCCTTTAAAACCCAACTATAACTATATTCTTGGTCGATCGACCTGCCCACTGCGTTATATAGCTGCCGGAAATCAATCGTGTCCGTCCGACTTCGCAAGCCTAGTTGGACGGCTTAGATCGCGTTTCAAATGAACAAGGAGATGCCAAGGCGTTCACCATCGAACCGACTCCATACATGGTCAATCGACTGGCTCATAGCAAGACCAAAGCGCATCAAATCGCCGACCCAAAGTAGGGTGAACGCGCAGTTCGAAAACACTAAAAAACACTTTGCAGCAACACATTTCTGTCGCAAATTGATCGTGACCACTCATCTTTGTCAGCCGATTTGAGTGGCTTAGATCTAACTTTAGACGGCCCAAGAGATGTCAGCGTGCACACCGGTGGCTCGTCTTTGCACATGGCCAATCGTCCTGTTCGAATCATCGCCCGACGCTTTGATTCGACTAACCAAAATAGGGATGGCCGCACGACTTCGAGACCCTAAAATTATGTCAACGCAATACATAACTGCCGTAAATCATCTCAGCCACTCAACTTGGCTAGTTGATTTAAGCGTCCCATATCTAAACTAGATTGACCGATAGGATTTTAGAATGGCTACCAGTCTCCACTCTCCTATATGGACTGAACGACCACTCCTTGGGATGCGTGCGTATCTCCTACCAACTCCCTGAAATAGGGCGATCACACTCCTTTTAAGACACTAAGCTCTGCAACTGACTTAGACGAGCTTGGAAACAATGATGCTTTATATACATCGATTATAAACGATGTTTCATGAATATTGTTTCTACAAATAATTTTGACCTAAAAGCACTACGTGATAATTTTAGCGGCAAGTCTCATGACTTGACCCATTCACTCGAGACATAAAAAAAAAACAAACAAACTGGGGGATACTCACTGGGCTATTGGTCTGGCGATTTACAACGTGCGACGTGCAACGTGCCCATTACGAGAAAGTGTCAGGAAAGACGGACGATTAACAGTAATGAGAGTAGCGGGTGAACGTGTGATCAGTTTTCCCTCATAACGGAAACATGATGATCACCAACTCTTACACAACCCCACTACTCCATTATTTGACTTTCTCCACTTCCTACGAGATCAAGGTTGCGCTCAAATGACTTGTATAAAGAGGTTTTCAACCTATTTTAACAAGGAAAAGACACAAGTGTTATCAACACAAGTATCTAGAAACCATTTTTCTGATACAAGTCCTAAAACAGTCACACCTTATGTAGATGGGGAAAAACGATTTGCTGGTTTTTGCAGAATTGAGGAGACGTCCGTGTGGAGACTCCTTGAACCAAGGGAAATATTGAACCTCACACAGATGCACTGCAAGAAGGGAGTGCTTTAAGTTCGAGAGATCAATATGTAAGACCCCGGCCTAAACCAAGAACAATGGCCGTTCCAGAGTCAATTCGGTCACAAGAGAGGATGGGTTGATCTGTATGAGGGAAGCTGAGAAATGTGTGGGATCAATGGTGATCTAATATTGTAGGTATGTTGTGAATTCAATGTAAGAACGCTCTGAATGATTGAATTTTACTCAATTGAGAGTGATTGCTCAGACGATGAGTTCGTGTAGACGAAAGATTGTCTGTATGAACTTGTCGAGAAATTCCTGGTCCCTTCAATCATGATTCAGAGGTTTTTTTATATTGTTGGAATTGAAAAAACCATGATCCCATGAAGTGTGACAGTTGTTGGAATCAAAGAGTGGGGAAGTGGGAAATCATGTCAAAACCAGTTGCTCATCGTCCGGAGACTTGGTTAGTTTTCCACCCACGACTTTGCTGACTCTTCCAACTGATTGCACGACTTGATCACATTCTCATCGTGTGTATGTACACGTGCCGTAGACCGCCAGACCAAAACCCTAGTTAATATCCCCCCATGTGACACGATTGATGTCTCGTGATTGTGGAGTCAGTTGCTGACTTTATAGGACGATGAGTCCTTGTATTGCTGAGTTGAACATAATTTGCAAATGTTCTGAACATATCTGCTGAGACGAGGTATTATTATGTTGATAACCTAAGACGAGAAAGTGTTGCGGAATTGTTAAAGATTGATAGTTGAACCAATATTCTTTAATCTGAGCAAATATTGCCAGTCTGAGCAAATATTGCTTGTTTGATGAATTGTTGGTAGCATGACCAAATAAAATATTAATTAAAGATACTGGGTCGAGTATAATAAATAAAAGTGTTGATCATGGGATCGACATAAAATTATCAGTATTTAAATCTGCTCAGAATCACGTTTTTGCAGAGCTTTGGATTCAAAAACCCTAATTTTAATTAAATTGATGATTTATTGAAAATCAACTGCACAAAGCGAAGGGACCGGCTACCTGGGATGATAAGTCCACTATGTAACTCCCAGATGCTCGAATGAGCAAAATACCAAAGTCTCTTGGGGACCAGTTGGTGAAAGAATGATTAAATGCTGGTTTAATCATTTATTGAAATAATGCTCGTGTGAGTGTCAGATGATAAAACCTAGTCATGAAAAGATGAGGTTCCGACCAAGAGGTCATGAGACCGGCTCTTGGTGGTCGCGTGACCAATTGATGGTCGTTTGAGCAAACCCTCCTTTGTTTGAAAATAGTTTGAACCTAATGTGACCAATTGAGCAAATTAAGTTAAAATCATTAAAACGTGTGGGACCGACTGTTTGCAAGCCTTAGGGACACCCTTGGTCGGTCAAGGGGATGTGACCGTCTAGTGTCCGTGCCTCAGTCCTGAGAGTTTCAATATTTTTCGATGCGCATTTGAGCAACATTTTGAGAAAATATGCTGAATCCAGGGTTTTGCTGAAACTAGGAAAAATACATGAGTTGATGAAAAATAATAAATAAAATAGGGAATTGCAAGGTGAGGGACCGGCCAAGGCTAGGGTATGGCCGGCCTGCTGACAAGCACGGTCCCACAAACTTTTCCAAGTTTTATGTAATTTTATGTATCTTCTCTGAATTGAGGGAAATTCCATGAAACTGGAGAGTTTTATGAATTTAGGGAACTTCCATGAGATGAGAGAAATAAAACAATAATAAAATAGAGAATGATGGAGTGTGGGACCGGCAATGGCCAAGGCATGGCCGGCCAACGGGCACGGTCCCAGGGCACTCTTCCCAATTTTGTGTAATTTTCATGATTTTAGGGAATTTTCATAAAATCAAAGAGATTTGTTGAAACCAAGGTATTTTTTTGAAATCAGGGAGTTTTCATGGAATGAGGAAAGAAAAATGAATAATAATCATAAAATAAGGGGCGTGTGGGACCGGCTAGGGCATGACCGGCCGGCTAGATACCGGTCCCATCGTTTCCCTAATTTTATAGTAATTTTCATGGGTTTAGGGAAAATTCATGAAATCAGGGAATTTTCATGGGATGAGGGAAATAATAAAATATTAGGGAACCGTGAGGTGTGGGACCGGCCACGTCCAGGGCACCGCCGGCCGGCTAGTGGGCTTGGTCCCGCGACACCTTTCCTAATTTTATTATTTCTTTGACATAAGGAAATATCATGAGATTAGGGAATTTCCTTGAAACGAATGAGATTTGCTCGAACGAAAGGATTTTCATGAGATCAGGAAAAAATAATAAAATATAAAATTGAGCGTGGGACTGGTCATGGCATGAATGGCCGGATGGTGAGCCCAGTACCCTGGCGCCTTTGTAAATACTTTATTATTATTATTATTTTTCTTCCTATGTTGCATAGGTTCATCGTTCCTTCGTATTCTGAAATGCTCGTTCGCGCATTCAGATGCTGGTCTGTGCATTACTGCTAAATACACTTGCACCATTTTAGTCAGGGCTTATTCGATGCTCAGATTCATGTACGTTGAATATTTATTACTAACCCATGGAATTCTGCTGGGAAAACCATAAATTGTACTAACGAAACATTCAAAGAATCGTAGAATATAGTTGAATATTCAGCTACGATTAGAGATAATTAATTGATGGCTCAATACTAGCAGGGCTTCCTATCTAGGAGCATTAATTATCTGAGAGTTGAGCAATATGAACTTGCTGGAGTATCATATTTCTACTATATAGTCAGGGAAAACCTGGTTGCATCCTGAAGACGTTGTTGCTCTATACTAGCAGGCATGTTGTCTAGGAGCCGTCCAATCTTACGATTATATACAGAAATAATTACTGAAATTGCTCAGTATTCATGAGATGTGTCGTGGACTCAGCTGGGAGAATACACATCTACATATACTCTGAGAGACAACCTTCTCAGTCAGAGGTTTTATGGTATGAGCTTTCACGCTTTATTGAGAGACATGAGTCTCAATACTCATCTGATTGCCGGATCCGGAGTATGTATAATTATGGTTTTACGATTTTTCCCTTGTCGAAAATCCACCATCTACATTAAGTCCCCTGCTTAGTGAGGGACAGTCATGTTCCTCAGTCAGCGTTGAATGGTGATTTTCTAAGTACCGACAAAAATAAGTAATTGAACTTAAAAGATAAGATATTACCGGATTTAGACTGAATGAGCAAACCATGGTTTGAGCGCAAACCCCAGTGGCATAATAGAGCATCATCCAGCGAGCATAAATTTGTGTAGAACCGCTGATTTGATGGTGGAACCTTGGTTGGTCTAGGATTCACGGGTCCGGGCCCATGAAAATAAATCCTTGTCTTAGGAACAGATGCTTGTTCGTTCGTTAGTTTAAGGAACAAACAAAATAGACCTGAGTCTAATGATATAAAATTTTGTCTATGAGCTTTCACAAAAACCAAAATCTTATCTTTTAAATATGTGAGATTTCACAAAGTGGAATAAACTCTCGTTTCAAAGGTGGATGCTCGTACGAGAGCGAAGTTTTTTTTTTTTTGCATAGACGTGCGTCTGTTAGTAATAAAATTTTGTTTATGATATTTCATGAAATTTTTTATCTTCGAGCTTTCAGAAATCTTTGAAAATATACTCTCGCTTCAAAGACAGATGCTCGTGCGAGGGAGCAAAAATATATCATATATTTTGTTTCAAATTTACGTGAGCTTCACGTTAAATATTTATATATTTTGTAAAATCATGTTTTGATTTTGAACAACTGTTGAAAATAGACTATTATACGTGATGAAATAATGCCTGTATGTGAGTTTTCACAATTGTAGAATGGACGTCTGTGTAGTTTTTGAAAAGCAGTGGATGTTAAAATTCACGTGGGTTGTTCACGGTTTTATGAAAATCAAGTCATGACTTTGAATAATGAATTTTTCTCTTCTTTGAAGGTTTGAGGGAACGAGCAAGTTTTCGAAATTCTGACGTTATAATCACTACAACTAGTGAAATTGTAAATAGGTAAGAGTTGGATTGTTATCATTTTGTTACGCGTTTGTTATTGGTATATCCATGACTCCATGTCTTTCGCCTCAGATAGTGGTGGCTTCTGGTTACAACCACTCTTCTGGCCCTTCTGTGGAACGCTCCAGATATATCAAGTCAAAGATGAAGACTTTTGCAGATGTTCATGACGAGGTGAATTAACCTTTCAGAGACGCTGGAAAGCTAATGCATTGTATGTCTCTCGATCATCTGGGAATTGTCCGTGGTGGAATCAACGCTTTCTTAGCCTTAGGGATGTATAAGAGAAGCAGGGACGAGATGAGTTATTACTGAAAAGGAAAGATGAAGATAAAAGGCTTGCAGCTTATCAGAAAAACGTCGTCGGCTTCAGAAAATGAGACTAGCGGCTGAAGATGAAGTCTGATCTCACGCGGAAGGCGTAGCTTCTGATTCAGATGTAGATGAATGAAGAATTTCATCATCAGAAAATTCAGAATTCAGGTCTTCATTGAAAATGTTGTAGAATCTTCGTTCGATGTCGGATTTTCGTGATCTACCCATGTTTCTTCATCCTCAGAAAATTTCCAAGCTTTTTCAAGGAATATTTTCGGCTTTTGAGCACGTTTAAGGGCCGAAATTTACGAAACAGTAAACTTCCAGGAGGTTTTCAGAAAATTTTCAGTTGTCATGTAGTCCAAATTTTTGGCCACATTCTTTTGCTCGTTTCTCCAATTGTTGTGAATTTTGGATATGCTGTAGAGGACATACATACAAACAGGATCATATATGACCCATCCCTATATTCTTCACCTATTTCTCCCAGCTCGATGCTTTATGTGGGACAGTGTAAAATCATCTCAGACGAGCTTGTTGTAAAACACTCCTGTTGTGTCTTTAGACCATTCGCTTGTGTCTTGAATGGTTGGTGAAGGATTTTAATGTCATTGATTCATTTGAGGTTAGGACACCTTGATTGATACATGAGCATGGTGCTTGCAGTGCCATCTTGTTTCTGTTAGTCGTAGAAACATCACTTTTAAAACCCTGGTCACGGGACCATAGCTGAGGTTGCTCTCAAGAGAGGATGATATAATGACCATGGTTGCATGTCCCGGTGGTAGCATCCCTTTTACGATAAATGGTTAGCACTAGAGAGCCCGGCGCCACGAGTCTTGGACGGTGAAGTTGGTCGTCATGATCAGTGGACCGTCAGTCCCCAGTATTTTGTTAAATCTCTCCCTTTCGTTTTCCCTTCTTCCGGAAAGACCTAGATAGAGGACCCGGGTAGGAAAATTGATGCAAAGACCTAGGTGGTCGAAGTTGGAGGTACCTTGATGAAAGAATTGATGGAAAGACCTGGTGGACACCGATCGACTGTGGAAGTTATGAATCCCGTCCAAGAATTGCTGCCTGCATGTTGTATGCTCTGGAAGCTGTAGGAACCTCATACGACATCGGAATTTGATGCTTCACCCTAACTTTTGAAGCTAAGTGACTGAGTTATTAAATGAGAAAATAATTACTCAATTTGGAGTTGTAGAGGTAAGCCAACGAAGCGTGCACATTTGTAATTTATAATCCCGTACAAATTTTTCAGATTTTGTAGACCTGACGGTAAAGGCCATATCTTTCAGCTCGTACGTCCGATTGATGCGCCCTTTTGGTATGTTGTAGAAGAGACATATATAAACCTCTTTCGTTGAGGAAGTATTGTCCCATTCCTGACTCATTGGTACGTTTTTGTAAACCCATGGGCTGAAGTATGTTGTATCTCATTTGTAGAGGTGATGAGAATTTCTTGTAGAAGACTTGGGATTGTTCCCTCCTGTTGTGCAAGATTCGTAAGACTTTCATGCGAACATATTTCATGTTTACACACCTTGATATGAATCATTAGTGCTTGGAGAAGTTCCGATCCATCAAGTAACACTTCATAGAACGGATAGTTGATGAAGCTGGTCATGAGGATGTTGCCCCTGAGATCTTCGTTGATGCTGGATGATTGTTGATGCCGATACTATGGTCGGAGTTGCTCCAGAGACCGAAAAGGATAGATCAATGATTATCGACACAGTATTTACTCCTTTATCCAGTGAGCCTTTACATTCACGAACTAATTGATGAGTTGAGCGTCCCTAAGATGAGGGTGTAGGGTTTAACCCAAATTCCCCCGAACCTTTGATGTGAAGTGCCTTGTCAGGGAATCGATGTTGTTGCGGTAGATAGCAGCGGCAGTTTCCATTCTGGATGTGAGGAGAAAAAGTTCCTTGGTCATGCAAGGCTTGTGATGTGGAGAGGTTCCGTTGATGAAGTTTCATGGAATCACATCAGATTGAAAATTCCAATAAAATCAAGTCCCCAGTGTATGTTGAAGGAGTTTGTGCCATCCATGGATGAATGATGTTGCATCTGCTTCAGAAGTCTTATCATGGGATAATGAAGAATTAGCGATTATAATTTAGTTACACTTTGATTGCGCTGGTGTTGAATTAGTGTGTCATCTTCAAGATATTTATGATGAAGCTAGATGTACCGGAGGTGTACTCTTTGACTGGGAGTACAATTTGAAGACTTCTTGAGCGTTGAAGCGTCATATACCTTGAGCATGACTTAGGTTTGATCGTTTGGGTCCCAATTATCTTCTGTTGATTCAGCATTCCTTTAGTCGCGATAGTGGGATTCAGCACTTGTGCAGACATCAGAGCTTTCTGATTTTGTGGCACACATGAACACTCCTGCAAAGCTATGGAGAAATGCCCAAATTGTTCTTTGCCGTGCTTGAACATAATCTCAGTAATGAATGTCTCAGTGAGATGCTCGATTCGTAGAAATGTCAGATTCAACATCTTGGTAAAATATTTCTGAAGTGAGATTACCCACTTATAGCGTCTTGCAATAGCAGAGATGCTAGCAGAATTGAGTCCCCATGCTAGAATAGCATGTGAGGAAATAAATGACATAGACATGGGAGGAATGAGACTTTCCTGAGTGCAGGACCTTTTGATGAATGTCTATGCATCTTTTGCAGGTTCTTGTTTCAACCTCGTCAGAGTTCGAAATTCCTCCAAGTGCTCTGATGATGGAATGTACGCCAAATCTTCTGGATCAGAGCTTTCTTCGTTGTAGAAATGTGTAACAAAATGCGTTTCGTAAGTACCCATCTTTTCAGCGTGGATCCACGCTCTTCTGAAGGACATGTCATATCCTGGATCTTCCTGATTATGCGAAACTTGGTTTCTGTCCAGGTTGAACTTATGTTCACTTTGAGAATGATGTAGCCATAAGTATTTCCGAGCGTTCCTTCAATGTCTATGATTGAGATGGGAGCATGAGTAGCTTCTTGTCGAGTGATGTGGATCCGATTCAGTGGAATGTTGTTGATGGCGGTGCCAGCATCGATCAACGTTCTTCCAAATTAGTTTCTTCTGATATTGACTGTGGTAAGCTGTCCCCAGTCGTACATCTCTTGGTCTGTGGCTGGAGGCTCAAGAAATATTTCCGGAATGAACTTCTTGACACGATGTGGTTCAGTGATGTGAACATGTCTCTCCTTTGTGTTTTCGACATATAGAGCAATTCACGTTCGACCAAGGATTGAACTGCCTCTTTGATAGGTTGTTCAGAGAGTATAAAGGTTCTGATTGGGAGAGGATTCTTGTGTACTCCTTCAGTCCCCAGTTGAAGCTATTGTGGATCAACCTTCTCTTTGAAAATATGCGTCAAAATAGTGTATTTGCTTGTTGGATGATCGATGAACCTATGAAGGCGACAGTACCGGAGATTCTCCATTTCTTCTTCAGTTAGCTCTCTCCTGATGAACAAAAATTTGATTGTACCATCTTGAACCCAGACTTCTAGTAACTCGATCACTCCTTCATGAGAAGAGAGAAGTTTGAGTCTGTCAGACCATTTCCCCATTCGTTGATGCCGGGTTGAGGTTTGTGCATTTCAGGATTGGTTATCTTTTCTTTGTGCCTTCAGAGGAGCCTGGGATGTTGGAGAAGCGTTCTGATGATGTGTCTCGGCTTTCCTTTCAGTAACAACGTTTGTTGAAGGCTGGAGATTGTACTGATTGTTGACTAGCCGTCGTCTGCTTCAAGGTTCCTCGACCTTGCATAAGACTTTTCTCTTTCCTGTAAAGCAGGTGCAGTAGTTTCCGATCTCTTTGCCGCTTCATGAAGCTCTGAGAAAGTATGGAAACGAAGATTTTCCAATAAAGCTCTGTATACCGGGATCATGTCGTTGATACACAAGTCTACTAGTTGTTGTTCCGTGACATTTGGATCATGACAGTACAGGTCCTGGACTCTGAATCTTTTCACGTAGTCATTGGGATGTTCATTGTTCCTCTGAAACATTCTTCCAAGATCAGAGAGGGTAACTTGCTCTGACACAAAGAAGTACTTTCTGTAGAAGGCGTTAATCATTTCTCCCTAATTGTTGATAGTTCCTGGTGCGATGTTGTTGTACCAGGTGTATGCCCTACCTTTCAAGGACTTTGAAAATTCCTTCAGACGGACGACATGATTGTGCTCATGTTCACCCAATGATTCCATAAATCGAGAAACATGTTCCCGAGCATTGCCTGTTCCGTCATACAAAGTGAAGGTTGGAGAGGTATAACCTTTTGGAAGAGGAATTATTTGCATAGCAGCAGGGTACGGAGGCTGGTGACAATGGACATGTGATGTCTTGTCTTTTCCACGATTCTCCAAGAGGCATTCCAAATCTTCCCGAGTAACGAAACTTGATGATTCCTTCGCTGATGGATCATCTGCAGCTTTGCGGAATTCATTGTCATCCACCGTATGAACTGGAACGACTTCAGGATCAGCATCCGAAGATGTTTATTTTCCTTTTCCCTTTTCTTGAGTTTTCTCTGACATCTTGTCAGTGAGAGTTTTGAGATAATTGCACAGCTCCTTCTGTGTTGCAGCCATGTCAGTCTGATTCTTGGCAAGAGTTTCTTGCACCTTTCATGAGATCGCTTATGATAGGAGGATTTTCTATGACTTCTTCAGGATGCTGACCGAATAGAGGATGATTCCCGACGTTGGGATGAGGAGGAGTGATGTCACCACCATTGTTGGAAGCAGGAATAGTTTCCGGAACACCGTCATGTTATTGTTGCTAGTGGTAGCATCGTTTGCATTCGTAACTAACCCAGACCTAATACCAGCCATCTTGTGAAAATGTAGATTGCAACCAAGAGAATGATCTCCCACTGTGGTCGCCAATCCGTAGATGGGGAAAAACGATTTTCTAGTTTTTGCGGAATTGAGGAGACGTCCGTGTGGAGACTCCTTGAACCAAGCGAAATATTGAACCTCACACGGATGCACTGCAAGAAAGGAGTGTTTTAAGTTCGAGAGATCAATCTGTAATACCCCGACCTAAACCAAGAACAATGGCCGTTCCAGAGTCAATTCGGTCACAAGAGAGGATGGGTTGATCTGTACGAGGGAAGCTGAGAAATGTGTGGGATCAATGGTGATCTGAGATTGTAGGTGTGTTGTGAATTCAGCGTAAGAACGCTCTGAATGATTGAATTTTACTCAATTGAGAGTGATTGCTCAGACGATGAGTTCGTATGGACAAAAGATTATCTGTATGAACTTTCCGAGAAATTCCTTGTCCCTTCAATCATGATTCAGAGGTCTTTTTATATTGCTGGAATTGAAAACACCATGATCCCATGAAGTGTGACAGTTTCTGGAATCAGAGAGTGAGGAAGTGGGAAATTATGTCAAAACCAGTTGGTCAACATGTGGAGACTTGGTTAGTTTTCCACCCACTACTTTGCTGACTCTTCCAAATGATTGCACGACTTTCTCACATTCTCATTGTGTGTATGAACACACGTGTCTTAGATCTCCAGACCAAAACCCTAGTTAATATCCCCCATGTGACACGATTGATGTCTCGTGATTGTGGAGTCAGTTGCTGACTTTATGGGACGATGAGTCCTTGTATTGCTGAGTTGAACATAATTTGCAAATGTTCTGAACATGTCTGCTGAGACGAGGTATTATTATGTTGATAACCTAAGAAGAGCAAGTGTTGCAGAATTGTTAAATATTGATAGTTGAACCAATATTCTTTAATCTGAGCAAATATTCCTGGTTTGAGCAAATATTGCCAGTCTGAGCAAATATTGCTTGTTTGATGAATTGTTGGTAGCATGACCAAATAAAATATTAATTTAAGATACTAGGTCGAGTATAATAAATAAAAGTGTTAATCATGGGATCAACATAAAATTATCAGTATTTAAATCTGCTCAGAATCACGTTTTTGCAGAGCTCTGGATTCAAAAACCCTAATTTTAATTAAATTGATGATTTATTGAAAATAAACCACACAGAGCGAAGGGACCGGCTACCTGGGATGATAAGTCCACTATGTAACGCCCAGATGCTCGAATGAGCAAAATACCAAAGTCTCATAGGGACCAGTTGGTGAAAGAATGATTAAATGCTGGTTTAATCATTTATTAAAATAATGCTTGTGTGAGCTTCAGATGATAAAACCTAGTCATGAAAAGATGAGGGTCTGACTAAGAGGTCATGAGACCGGCTCTTGGTGGCCGCGGGACCAATTGATGGTCGTTTGAGCAAACCCTCCTTTGTTTGAAAAGAGTTTGAACCTAATATGAGCAATTGAGCAAATTAGGTTAAAATCATTAAAACGTGTGGGACCGGATGTTTGCAAGCCTTAGGCCCACCCTTGGAGGTCAAGGGGATGTGCCTGTGTCACCATAGTATCCGTGTCTCAGTCCTGAGAGTTTCAATATTTTTCGATGCGCATTTGAGCAACATTTTGAGAAAATATGTTGAATCCAGGGTTTTGCTGAAACTAGGAAAAATACATGAGATGATGAAAAATAATAAATAAAACAGGGAATTCCAAGGTGAGGGACCGGCCAAGGCTAGGGCATGACTGTCCGGCTGACAAGCATGGTCCCACACACTTTTCCAAGTTTTATGTAATTTTATGTATCTTCTCTGAATTGAGGGAAATTCCATGAAACTGGAGAGTTTTATGAAATTTAGGAACTTCCATGAGATGAGAGAAATAAAATAATAATAAAATAGGGAATGATGGAGTGTAGGACTGGCAATGGCCAAGGAATGGCCGGCCAACAGGCACGGTCCCAGGGCACTCTTCCCAATTTTGTGTAATTTTCATGATTTTAGGGAATTTTTATAAAATCAAAGAGATTTGTTGAAACCAAGGTATTTTTTTGAAATCAGGGAGTTTTCATGGAATGAGGAAAGCAAAACGAATAACAATAATAAAATAAGGGGAGTGTGGGACCGGCTAGGGCATGACGGGCCGGCTAGAGCACGGCCCACAGTTTCCCTAATTTTATAAAAAAATTCATGGGTTTAGGGAAAATTCATGAAATCAGGAAATTTTCATGGGATGGGGGAATAATAAAATAATAGGGAACCGTGAGGTGTAGGACCGGCCACGGTCGTCCGGCTGGTGGGCTTGGTCCCGTGACACCTTTCCTAATTTTATTATTTCTTTGACATAAGAAAATATCATGAGATTAGGGAATTTCCTTGAAACAAAGGAGATTTGCTCGAATGAAAGGATTTTCATGAGATCAGAGAAAAATAATGAAATATGACAAAATATAAAATTGAGCGTGGGACTGGTCACGGCATGACTGACCTGCTGGTGAGCCCAGTCCCCTAGCGCCTTTGCAAATATTTTTTTATTATTATTTTTCTTCCTATTTTGCATAGGTTCATCGTTCCTTCGTTTTCTCAAATGCGCGTTCAGATGTTGGTCTGTGCATTATTGCTAAATACACTTGCACCATTTTAGTCAGGGCTTATCCGATGCTCAGATGTCTGTACATTGAATATTTATTACTAACCCATAGAATTCTGCTCGGAAAACCAAAACATTGAAGTAACGAAACATTCAAAGAATCGTAGAATATAATTGAATATTCAGCTACGATTAGAGATAATTAATTGATGGATCAATACTAGCAGGGCTTCCTATCTAGGAGCATTAATTATCTTAGAGTTTAGCAATATGAACTTGGTGGAGTGTCATATTTTTCCTATATAGTCAAGGAAAACCTGGTTGCATCCTTAAAACGTTGTTGCTCTATACTAGCAGGCATGCTGTCTAGGAGCCGTCCAATCTTTCGATTCTATACAGAAATAATTACTGAAATTTCTCAGTATTCATGAGATGTGTCGTGGCCTCATCTGGGAGACTACACATCTACATATACTCTGAGACACACCCTTCTCAGTCAGAGGTTTATGGCATGAGCTTTCACGCTTTATTGAGAGACATGAGTCTCAATACTCATCTGATTGCCGGATCCGGAGTATGTATAATTATGGTTTTACGATTTTTCCCTTATCGAAAATCCACCATCTACACCTTCATAATTCAACACCCTGATCTCAAACACCTTCTCCGCTTCCCTCCCTAAGATCAACCCTTCTCCTTCACCTTGTGACCGAATTAAATCTGGAATGACAATTTCTTGGTTTAGGCCAGAGTCTTACAGATTGATCTCTCGAACTCAAAAGTACTCCTGTGAAGTACGTTTGTTTAGGGTTTGAATTAGTTTCTCATCTACACACCCAAATTTACCAAAAACAGCAGAATCAGTTTTGGCCCTCAAACACCTGCCAAGTATTTTTCCTATTCTATGTTCCCTAGCTGAACCCTTAATATTTATATGGCATGACAATTTTTTTTCACTCGCAGCAGAATAGCACGAATTTTCAAGTATCAAGGTTAAGGCCCTTGCATAAAAGTACTCAATCGGAAAGCATACTGCTCTCTGGAAATAAACTTAAAGAACTCTGTGTCAGCACATGGAATTCAATCAATTTCTTGATAATTCACAAGATTCAGATATTACCCTGACTAATTTGTTAGGGTTTTGCGCCCTGCGCAGTATATTAGACCCCGCCTGTCGAAATTAAGTTTAGGCGAACTAGGCAATTAATCCTCCATGGATTAGTAGGTGCAAAATCCTACTCAAAATCAGAAAACAAGGAATAAAAGGAGCCGCGGAATAGGAGCAGCAACAAAGGTAGGTGTGGCCATGCCATAGGTCATCCGGCGCCACTTGCAAGTGGCCACACCCTATGTTACCCGACCGACCATATTTCCCATCGACCAATAAGGTCGCTTTAAATCCGCTACGCACACTGGAAGTATGGCCACGCCCATGCCTGGTCGGCCCCTATTTTATCGACCAATCAGGTTGCTCTAAACTTGCCACAGTATTAAAAGAGGCAAAATTACGCCGGATGGTCATAATGCTCTCCAAAACCGCGCCAACATGAAAATGGCATGCCAAACATGCCCTGCTGCGTCAATGCACTAAACGTGCACGCCAACACATGCCAAACGTGCCATTTGCCACAGCAACATGCCGAACGTGCTAACGCGTCATAAATAGCACGCTTACGTGCTAACCCACCTTCTGTTCGTGGCCAACGACATAACTGACTTCAATTAGGGTATCCTAATCAGAAACACGACTTTGATTTAGTGGCGTTAGTCAAAATCCTAATTTCCAGTCGTGGGCCAAATTACGCCACTTCGGGCCCCATAACATGCCACGAGCCATGCGGGACCCAAGAAACCCTAAGAATGGCGCCATACCATAGCCACTCATAACAACCCTTGCTCCTGTGGCCGTTTCCAAATTATGGCCTTGCTATAGTTCCTTTGGCATGACTATAGCACCGTTTCCACAAAAAACGTCACCGTGCCGCGACCACATGCCACACGCACTAATTAGGGTTTTCGGCATGCCAAACCCCAATTTAGGCGAAGTTGCTACGCCAACCAATCCAATTAATGCTCCCCAGAGCATTGGGATTGATGTGGCAAATGGAACTAATGTTGCCAAGCCATATTTGGGTCTAATACCAATGTGCCAAAGTCTAGCGTCCATGGCTGCGCCAGGCGCTACTTGTACCATCGTGCCACCAGCATGCGCTAAATATGCCAACCATGCCATTGTGCCACTGGCATGCGCTAAATATGCCACTACGCCATTGACATGTGGTAATGACGCCATTGTGTTATTATCAGGCGCCAACAGAATGTGGCCATAATCAATGGCCACCCTTTTTCATGAGTTACGATCTCAGCCGTCCAAATTCACCACAGAATTGACAGGACTGTGGAAAGTCTCAGGCGACCAACCAAGACAAGCCTAATAACATCACATGTTATTCTCCTGCGGAAAGTATCCTGACTTTGACTTGCCACACATAGCAATCTGATACACGTTTTCCATGAAAACACTCGAGACGTCAAACATGTCACAAACTGGGGGATACTCATCAGGGTATTGGTCTGGCGGTTTACAACGTGCGGCGTGCAACACGCCCATTATAAGAAAGTGTCAGAAAGCATGGCAGTTAGTAGAGGCAATAAGTATTAGGTGTAAACTAACCTGTTTCCTTCATTGTGGGAACGTGGTTTCTGGCATTTACACATGACCCCACTTCTCCATCACTCAATCATTCCCAATTTCTACGAGATCAGGGTGCGTTCAATATGACTTGTATAAATAGGTGTCAACTATTTCGACCAAAGGAACAGTTTTGTTAACAACAACACAGTATCCAGAAAACACCAAAAAACTGATAGCTTACATTCCACAAGCCAGTTCCCAAATTATGATAAAATAGCCACACCTTCAGAATTAACCATTCTGATCTCAACACCTTCTTCGCTTCCCTCCCTAAGACCAACCCTTATCTTTCACTTTGTGACCGAATCAAGACTGGAACGTCCATTTCTTGGTTTAGGACAGGATTGTACAAATTGATCTCTCGAATCTAAAGTACTCCCGTGCAGTGCATTTGTTTTAGGTTTATATTCGTTTCTCATTCACACACCCAAATTTACCAAAACCAGCAGAAACAGTTTTTACCCATAAACACCAGCCAATCAGAATCTTCTTAGCCCGCCAGTAGCATCCCTCATCGTTGGCCAGAGTTAGGATGATCGTGTTGTTGAAAGAAAAGCTCAGCGAGATAAGACCAACCATAACGGTCTCAAACCCATCACATCCGTCCAACTTAGCCAGCCTAATTGGAAGGTTTAGATCTTTTTTCGAACGATCAAAGAAGTACATCTATGGTCACCGACGACTCGCCTCCATACCTGGTTGATCGAACTACATATAACAATCCAGGAGCACGTCAAAGCGCTTGCCCAAAGTAGGGTGATCGCGCGCTTTTTGAACTCAAATTGGGTCAGCGGCATTACACAACTGCCGAAAATCGATCACAGTCGTCTATCTTCGCCAGCCTAGTCGGACGACCTAGATCTAATTTCAAGCGGCCAATGATATGCTGGCAAGCTCGCCGGCAACCCATCTTTATGTGTACTCAATCGACTTGTCCAAATAAGCGACAAACCCCCTAAATCGTTTGGCCAAAGGTAGGTTGTCCACACGGCTTTAAATCCTAAAATTCAATCAGTGGCAATGAACAACTGCCGCAAATCATCTCATCTGTCCAACTTCGCTAGCCTAGTCAAATAGCTTAGATTTAATTTTGAATGGCCAACAGGGTGACACCATGATCACTGACCACCCCTCTTCCATGAGGAGCGATCGGCCAAGCCATGGGATGCGCGCGTAGCTCCTACCTACTCCCGGAAATAGGGTGGTCATACTCCTTTTAATACATTAAGTTCCGCGACTAACTTGGACGAGCTCTAAAACAACGATACTTCATGAATATCGATTATTTTGAGATGCTTTCTTAAAAGCAATGCTTTACATACATCGAATACATACAATATTTTATGAATATTGGTTTCACGAAAAACTTAGTTATTTAACCTAATAGTGTTACATGATATTCTTTGTGGCAAGTCTCATGACCTGACTCGTCACACATGACCACCCGCAGCCTGGCTTGCGCGTGATTGGTCAAAATAACTAGGTCTTGCAAACAAGACCCACTCAGCAACCTGCTGCATATTTTCCCACGAAAATACTCGATTCATCAAACATGTCACAAACCGGGGGATGATAATCAGGGTATTGGTCTGGCGGTTTACAGCGTGCGACGTGCAACACTCCCATTATGAGAAAGTGTAAGGAAAACGGACAGTTAGTGGTGGCAGAGAAGTAGTGGGTGTAAACTGATCCGTCTTCCCCTCATAGTAGGGACGTGTTTTTCTACATTTTCACACGATCCCACTTCTCCATCACTCAACCACTCCCACTTCCTATGAGATCAGGGTGCGTTCAACTATGACTTGCATAAATAGGTTTCAACCTATTTCAACCAACAAGAGTTTTGGTTAACAACACAGTATCCATAAAAACACCAAGAACTGATAGCTTACATTCTGCAAGCCAGTTCCATATTCTGATACAAGTCATGAAACATCCACACCTTTGTAATTCAACATTCTGATCTAAACACCTTCTTCGCTTCCCTCCCTAAATTCAACCTTTCTCTTTCACTTTGTGTCCGAATTGAATCTGGAACATCCATTTCTTGGTTTAAGCCAGAGTCTTATAGATTGATCTCTCGAATCTAAAAGTACTCATGTGCAATACATTTGTTTAGGGTTTGAATTCGTTTCTCATCAACACACCCAAATTTACCAAAAACAGCAGAATCAGTTTTTACCCCAAAACAACTGGCGACCATAGTGGGAGATTAATCTCTCGGTTGCAAAAAATCATTTTCCCTATTCCATTTTCATTTTCCTAAATTTCTCAAGATGGTTGATCTTAGTAATGGTTCAGAAACCCGCAATCCCAATTTTAATTCTCCCAGCACTGACAATACTCCACATGTTATTCCTGAATCCGTTCTTTCATTCAAAACCCTTGTTGAGGCTATGGAGTCTCAATATGTGACAACTATTCACGATTTGACGAAAATCCTGAATGATATTGTCAGGAATCAAGCTACTATTGTCAAGACACGTGACAAAGTATTTACGCTTTTGAAAGTACTCACGGATCAACTATCAAAGGAACCAACACGTATTCATTCTGTAGGAAACACCACCAACAATTCATTTTGGATCAATACTGATGGTAGTAGTCCTTATTCCAAGATTCATACTCCTATTACTGGTGAGGAAGATGAATCCTATGGTCACGTTGAATGGAAAGGTATCCACCAACTTAACTTGTCTTCTCATGAAGATTGAGAGATGTTTCCTCAAGCTCAGAAAGAAGACTCGTGGGATTTATCACGTTCTCATCAAAGTCCTCGTAATGAAAAGGTGATTTCATTATGTGTGTCCTTCCTGTAAAATATATATTCCCATATTGCATCAGAAACTTCTAATAGATCCGATGCTGTTTTACTCAGTCGATCCGAACCGTCCCAGAATGAAGAAGCTCATAAAGATGTTCAGGAAAGCAAGCGTCCTTCCAATAAAAGATCCAACCTCTAGTCAATCTCTAGTGAGGGTGGAAAGAGAATGCATCTGGGGAACGGCTATCAACAACCCAAACGTGCGGCACTAGAGCAGCAGACAACTCAAACTCGGAAAGCTGCGACTAAAACGCCTGCACAGCAACAAGAAACTGGAGAGGCTGCTCTAATCCTCCCATGTCCAATTGAATAGGTAATAGAACTCCTAGAAGCGTGGATTCAAGATGGCGTCATCAAGCTACCTCCTACCAAACGTCCTCCAACCGAAGAAGAAATGGCAAATCCAAAACATTGTCGTTACTATAGGTTCGTCAATCACCCCACCAACGATTGCAATAAATTAAAGCGCATTTTCAAAGAGAATGTGGATGAAGGAGAACTTCAACTAAGCACTGAGGGATGACATAGAGATCCTTTTCCCGTCAGAAGCTGCATGATTTTCCGGGACTCCGTCCAAAAAACTGTACAGTCCACGATGGAGCATTTATGTGAGACTCTGTAAAGGGAAGCGTCAAGACATATTTGCAGCCCTCAACCGTGTCATATCAGGCAAGCAACAATAGGCAAGCTTCCGTTAGGAAATCAGAGAGAAGCTGCTTCCCCAAAAATAAAAGAGGTGAAACAATGGAATGAGAAATAAAACTCACGTACGTAAGTTATATGAAGGGAAGAAACTCATCCTTTGGGTCATAACAGCCGATCAAAGCCTTTTAATATTCGTGGTCGTGGATAGTATCACCGCCTATGCCCACCTAAAGCTCGTGGACGTGTCTACTACTACTTATGCTTCTTCTTTCATCCAAGATTCATGGTCGTGGTTACCAAAGCCCATGACCACCATCACCACGCCTCTCCATGTCGTGTCTGTAGCCACCACTCGTCCCTGGCAAGATTTTTGCCCGTATTCACCACTTCTCCCTGTCAAGGATCGTGATCGTAGCCATCCAAGATCCAGCCAACCTGTTTTGTTCCCACGAAAACGCAGTCTCTTCTGATCATAGTTGCTTCCAAGAACCATTGATGCTCGTTTGTTGATACCAGCCAGAGCTTCACCATAACAAAAACAACTACGGATAAAGGTAATCTGAACTTCTTCATATTTTATTTTCCCATGGAGGAAGTAATAGAGTCACCAGTATGGAGGAAAGATGGTGATATTTTTATTATGGTAAACCCACCGACCATACAAGGTAGAATCACGTAAACCACACTTGGGAACTGAGGCTCAACACGGAATCCCTTCACTGTCAAGGACCTCTTCAACTCAAAAGAGACGGTCAACCAAGAAATCATGACAGGGTCACCACTCTTCAAAGATGTAGCGTGAGGATATCATCACCCCCTTGTCTGGAAGGCGCGTGACCAACAAGCAGTATTTGGCTCAACCATCCATAAGCGTTGTTGTCCAGAAAGAATAAAAGAGGAAAGTCGCGCCTCATCAAGCCACACATACCAACCGCATCATGCCTTCCACATCACCTACTCAGAACTCAGTGATGCCTACCCAAGGACTGCATGAAGCTGCACATCAACAACCACATCGTCTATGTTTCTAGATTTCCAATTTCCAATGGAAGGGGTGCATGGGATGCCAAAAGTTTGGATAGAATACATATCTATCAAGTGCGACTCCCCGCCCATTGATAAACAAGTGACGAATCCAAAGGATTGCCGCCTTCGTCAGTTCATCAACCACTTTCCCAGCAAACGCAATGGAAGTGCATCTTTCAGGAGAAAATAGGCTCAGGATAATTACACCTGGGAACTGCCAGCACAGATGCCTTCACGTCCCTCAACCAGGTTATTGCTGATATCAGTATCATCACTGTTAAATCTTTACGAACCGCATGAATTTCTCAAAATGAATCTGTACACGTGCATCAAAGACTCCAAAAGTACGCCGCAGAGATATTCTCACGTATCCGGCCACGCCATCGTGAAAATGCGGGGGTCTAAAAACCACACCCAACAATTCGTTTGGAAATCTTAGAGGACTTACTCCAATACACTTTCTAGAGAATCAACTAGACAGTCATACTCAATCTAGAATAAAGTATATCAAAGAGTTTAATATCTCAAACTCTTAATTCAATCCACAATCAGTAAATAGAAATCTGCGAGCCCGATTGAATATAAGAGGAATTACTTGAATGGTACCAAAGACCAATGTTCAAGTGTCAATCAATGTAAATCAACAACCAAAGGTTGGATATTGTAATTGATTGATCTTAACGCACAACCTGTGATATTTCAATTATATAACAAAATATAATGCGGAAAAGAAATAACATAGACACCAGAATTTTGTTAACGAGGAAACAACAAATATAGAAAAACCCCGGGACCTAATCCAGATTGAACACCACGCTGTATTAAGCCGCTACAAACACTAGCTTACTACCAATTAACTTCGGACTGAACTGTAGTTGAACCATAATCAATCTCACACTGATTCAAGGTACATTTGCGCTCCTTACGTCTCTGATCCCAGTAGGATACTACACACTTGATTCCCATTGCTGATCTCACCCACAACTAAGACTTGCTACGACCCAAAGTCGAAGACTTGATAAACAAATCTGTTTCACACTGAAAATTCTATAGGATTAAATAAATCTGTCTCCCACAGAAACACCCAAGAGTTTTTGTTCCGTCTTTTGATAAATCAAGGTGAACAGGAACCAATTGATAAACTGGACTTATATTCCCGAAGAACAACCTAGTATTATCAATCACCTCACAATAAACTTAATCGACTAGAGAAAAAAGTTATTGTGGAATCACAAACGATGAGACGAAGGTGTTTGTGATTACTTTTCTATCTTGCCTATCGGAGATATAAATATCAAGCCAATTTTACAATTGCACTCAATCACGATAGAAACAACAAGATCAAATCACGCAACTACAAAGAGAATAGTTGGGTCTGGCTTCACAATCCCAATGAAGTCTTCAAGTCGTTAACCTATAGGGTCTCGAGAAGAAACCTAAGGTTAAAGTAGAATCGACTCTAGTTACGCAACTATTAACATACATGAGGTGTGGGGATTATGTTTCCCAGTTGCTAGAGTTCTCCTTTATATAGTTTTCAAATCAGGGTTTGCAATCCAAGTTACCTTGGTAACAAAGCATTCAATAATCACCGTTAGATGTAAAACCTGATTCAACTAAACTAATATCTTTCAACCGTTAGATCGAACTTATCTTATTACACACAAATGAAATGTACCCACATTTAGTTTTGCAATCCAAGTTACCTTGAAGAAAAAGTATCCAACAATCACCGTTAAATGGAAAACCTGATTCAACCAAGCTAATATCTTTCAACCGTTAGATCGATCTTAGCTTGTTACACACAAATGAAATGTGCCCTCATTTAGGTTTATATGACCATACCTAAACGTGTACACCATGTTGGTTCACAAATAGTTAACCGAGGTTAACCATATGATTAATCTCACATCAACCTTATTCATCTTAACCATAACTAGTTCAAATGAAACTAGTTAAACAGTTGTTCAATTGCTATATTCTCATGGATTTATACAAGAAAACAATTGAAGCAAAATCGGTTTGATTCACTCGAATCGATACATGAACATCATAGCTACGGTTTGCAAAGATTGCATTCCTTATGATAAATATTTTAGTACATGAATTGACCGATTTGATAAAGTAACCAGCTTAAGTATGCGTACGGGTATGCCTACTTAAACAACCGGATTTGATTACGGGTACGCATACTTAAGGTGACTAGTTAAGAGCTTGTTAATTCCCAAACTCGGCAGAAGTTTTCGGTTGGAAAACTTCCGCCAGTATGCGTACGGGTACGCATACTTAACCTGTTTCCTTCACCAATTTCGTATACATACATATGCATACTCTTGGTTCCCGGTTTATGGATTTATACACTAATGTGCGAACACATTATATACGCATATATCCAGCGATGGTTACATAATTTCAACTTTTATTTCAATCATTTAAACATTCTTCTATAATGACAATAGCCGTTTTCACACACTATTAGCATCAAAGTAATTTTCAAGATATTGAAATAATCATTATCGAAACATTCCAAGTCTTACATCAAATGATTGTATCACACAAACCATGTAAGATGTTACTCGGAAATTTTCTCATGATATAAGATGAACTTGGTCGAAGCGAAAGCTTACGAACACATATTTCGAGAAATATGTAAGCGAGATATACTCAGCTCAAAATCTCAAATGTGTATAGAGAAAACTATATCGTAACACGACTTATGTCTCAATATAGGAGATAGAGTAGAAATATACTTTCCAAGTGATAGATGAGTTTAAGTCTCCACATACCTTTTGTCATGAAGTTCCACAAGCTCTCCTTAGTAGTTCTTCGTCTTCAAGTGATAAGCGTCGTGAAGTCTAAGCTCAACTACACAAACTATGTCCTAGTCTGAGACATCTATTAATAGGCTAGAAATCAAGACTTATAGTTTTTATCACTAACATTGACAAACATGCTTGAGATAGAAACGCATGCGAGTTCGACCGAGCAGTGCTCTAACAATATCCCCGTTTGTCAATTTTAGTGACAAAACTATCAATACATATGGATTACAAAATAAATAAAAATTGGAGCTTCTCATCCAAATGCTTGATCTCCTTGGCATCTTCAACGCGACTCGAAATCTTCGTCACTTCCAAGTACTCTATGATCCTAAAGGTTGTAAGTTTAGCATCATAGTTGTTGAAGATCCGTAGCGATAACAATGTGAAAACAAGTGCTCTCAATCATTGTTATACAGTGTCATAGTATTATTACACAACATCCAAGTTAAATTATATCACAACTTTGACAAAAATACTATGGTGATATGTGTCACTCCCCCTTAGTCAATACTTCATCTCGACATGAAAAGTACTCCCCCTTACATAATGATCCGTAAACCTTATGTATTTGTAGTATCACACTACACATTAATTCTCCCCCTTTTTGTCATTATAAATTGGCAAAGGTACAAAAACTAGTGGGATCCTCATGAAGTTTTCATAGAGATACTTCATGACCAAAGGAGAACACCATATCAACTTATTTAGATGCCATCATAAAGCCGAAGATAAATGCATTCATCAAGGACTTTATAAAGATACACGACAACCCCTATAATATTCCACAGCCGCAGTCCTCACAAATATTTGGCAAGTAATCACAAGTTCAAAAAGAACTCTCCCCAATAAAATGTCATTCCCGAAAGAACAACAAAGGCGACCTTACTTTCACGAGAAAAGAAGGATTTCTTTGGACATAACCAAATCACATGAAAACATGAATTTGAATCCAAAGTATTCAATTGAATTATCCACAAAAGAATTCATGACTAATCCAATCGAAATGCACAACTAAATTAACCACAAGAAAACCCATGATTAATTCATTTGAAATTACACAACTAAAACTACGAAAGTGATTAATTCAATTGGTCATGCTCGTCATAAGAGAACTTACAGAGCAATAACTAAACTGACCACAAGAGAATGATCAATTCAATTGGTCATGCTCAAACATAAGAAAACTTATGGAGCAATACAGTATACGTACAAAAATGTTGATCGGAGATTGACCAATACTGCGGAATATACGAGGATTCATTCTATTTTCCATCACTATTTGCACCATGACATATAATAGACTTAATCCTTGTAAACAAAAGTTTTATTCTTTCTTCCATCAAAACAATGACATAAAAGGCTTTAACTTTTGTAATGTCAAAAGTTCATTCTATCTTCTATCAATACTTTCATATCAACATAATAGAGATAACTTTTGAACAAGTATGGGACAGTCACAGGTTCATGGACGTAAACAACATATCCCATAACAATTTGCAATATATAAAATCATAAAGATTAAAATTGCAAAAAAATCATCTTCCAAAAAACTTAGAATTTAAATAAATAAATCTAAAAACATTGAAGATGAAAATTATTGGACATAACTATGTGTACTCACAAAAATGGCTATTCCAAACCCTAGTTATTTTTCTAAAAACATAAAAAAGAAGATTTACTAGACATTGATACCTCTGAAGAATTCTTTATCGTCCCCGAACTCCTTGTCGTCAACATCCATGGGAACATAAGGTTCATGGAGAAAGGAGTCAATTCCAACAAACATTCTAGGCTGATAATGTGGATTCAGGGCCTTCTGAATTTCGAGAGTTCTCATAACAAAAGACTTTATTTGCTGAATCTCCTTCATTGCTTCCTTCAACTCTTCAAGAATATCAGAAAACTTCTGAGAATTTGAAGGAACAACTCTTGGCTTCCTCACTTTCCTTCTTTTGTTCTTTAAAGTTGGAGGTAATGGAGATTTTTCTTTTTCCTTCATGATTGATGGCTTAAAAATCATATTAACATCTTTTCCATCAGAACATATGATGCTTGGAGTATCCATACTTGTATGGGTTTGTGAGAGGAACTCACGATTTAAACTCAACAGGCAGTCTTAAGATGAAAACAGCTTCGGAGAAGGAAAAAAATGTAGGCTCACGGAACCTTAAACAACACAGGTTCACGCACGCACAATTCACAACCCTAGAGAGAGTAGAATTGTTGAGAATAACCCTCTTTTATTGAATATACATGGAAGTCTCTTCCAAAACCAATTGACAAGGACGAATTCCAAATTTGCAAACCAAAGCAAAAACAAAATAACAATAAAAACTACTTTTCTTTTCTTAAAGCCTGAGGTGTGCATAATCTTTTCTCTTTTTGATCAGGCACATGAGACGAGATGCACGAAAACAACACAATCAAGTTGTACTGCGGTGAATAATAATTTGTCCACCACCCCCTTTTTGAAAGGAATTCATAGAACCATGTCTATCAAATTTTTTATACATACTCTTTTCTCTAGTGGTCTTGACCTATCTTTGGAAACCAACTTCTTTGAAGAGGATAAAATCTTACATACCTCAGCGGTTTTTTTTAACAAGTTTGAGGTTGTTTGCTAGGCGATTCGTTCTTCTTTGAAGTCTCTTGACATGTCTCGTCTTGTGTTTGTACTTGAAACACTTTTAAAGTTCATGACCCTTGAGTGAACAATAAGAACATGTCACTGGATAAGATGATTTAGACGCCCGAGATGTGCAAGCTGCTAGGCACAGAGTGGAACCTGAAAAATCAAACATAGAGTTTCCAACAAAAAGGTTAATTTCTTCTTCCAGATTGGTTGAGTCTTCTTCTGGAAGGATATCAAGATTGATGTATATATTGCTACAATTATCAAAATCAATATCTTTACAAAGAAGTGCAACACTTGATTTTTCGTCTTCGTTGGAATCATAGTGATCAGACATTTCATCAAGGTTTGCAGCAAGACCTTTGTTTCCAGTGTATATTCTACGGTTCGGACACTCATTCGCAAAATGACCAAAACCTTTACACTTAAAGCACTGTGGCATATCTTCGTCATCAGCCTCGTCCGCATCCCTTTTTTTAGGAGGAATGCGATTGTGAGGTTTAACTGATGACCTAGGTTTGTCTCTGGAAAACTGTTTACTTCTCTTCAATAGAAGATCCCTAAACTGTCTTGTGATCATAGATATTGATTTGTCAAGATCTTCATCTGATGAATCAGTCTCAGACAGATCATCCTCAGAGACAAAGACTTTTACTCTTGTCAAGTAATTTAGTGTTCCTTTGTGCTTTGAAGGCAACATCCTTTCCAATTTTGGATATATGCTCATGATCAAAGATCTTTAGCTTCCCAACCAACGTATTTCTGGAGAGAGTATCAAGGTTATTTACTTCAACGATGACATGCTTCTTAGAATCGTATCTAGATGGCAGCGATCTGAGAATTTTCATCACAATGGCCTTTTCAGGAATAGTCTTACCTAATGCTAAAGATGCATTAACAATTTCAGACACTTTGTGATTAAACTCATCAAATGAATCTTCATCTTCCATACGAAGGTTTTCCCAATCGGAATCAAGGTTTTGAAGTGTAGCTTCCTTTTCACTGGTATTTCCTTTGAATACGGTTTCTAAGATATCCCAAGCATCTTTAGACCGAGTACACGTAGTCACATGGTGCTGAAGATCTGGGGTAATGGCATGTATGATGGCATTCAAACCGTCAGAGTGTTTCTTTGCAACAAGTATCTCTGCAGCATCGTATGTACCAATGTTCTTTGGAACGGTCGCATTCCCTACTTCCACAACGGGAGCATCATAGACATTAACTACATAAACCCATGATTGAAAATCACGCGCTTGAAGAAAGGCACGCATAGCAATTTTCCACCACAAGTAATTTGAGCCATCGGAGACTGGTGGTACGTTTATAGAGATAACACCTCTATCCATATCAAATCGCTACAAACACATACTTGTAAGGTATTTAACGTGTTTTCCTTCTCTGATACCAATTGAAAATGCGGGGGTCTAACAACCACACCCAACAATTCGTTTGGCAATCTGAGAGGACTTACTCCAATACACTTTCTAGAGAATCAACTAGACAGTCAGACTCAATCTAGAATAAAGTATATCAAATAGTTTAATATCTCTAACTCTTAATTCAATCCGCAATCAGCAAATAGAAATCTGCGAGCCCGATTGAATATAAGAGGAATTTCTTGAACGGTACCAAAGACCAATGTTCAAAAATCAATGTAAATCAACAACCAAAGGTTGGATTTTCTAATTGATTGATCTTAACGCACAACCACTGATATTTCAATTATATAACAAAATATAATGCGGAAAAGAAATAACACATACGCCAGAATTTTGTTAACGAGGAAACCGCAAATGCATAAAAACCCCGGGACCTAGTCCAGATTGAACACCGCACTGTATTAAGCCGCTACAGACACTAGCCTACTACCAATTAACTTCGGACTAGAGTGTAGTTGAACCCTAATCAATCTCACACTGATTCAAGGTACATTTGCACTCCTTACGTCTCTGATCCCAGCATTTGATTCCCTTTGTTGATCTCACCCACAACTAAGAGTTGCTATGACCCAAAATCGAAGACTTGATAAACAAATCTGTCTCACACTGAAAAGTCTATAGGATTGAATAAATTTGTCTCCCACAAAAATACCCAAGAGTTTTTGTTCCATCTTTTGATAAATCAAGGTGAACAGGAACCAATTGATAAACTGGACTTATATTCCCGAAGAACAGCCTAGTATTATCAATCACCTCACAATAAACTTAATCGACTAGCGAAACAAGATATTGTGGAATCACAAACGATGAGACAGAGGTGTTTGTGATTACTTTTCTATCTTTCCTATTGGATATATAAATCTCAAGACAATTTTACAGTTGCACTCAATCACGATAGAAACAACAAGATCATATCACGCAACTACAAAGAGAATAGTTGGGTCTGGCTTCACAATCCCAATGAAGTCTTCAAGTCGTTAACCTATAGGGTCTCGAGAAGAAACCTAAGGTTAAAGGAGAATCGACTCTAGTTATACAATTAGTAACACACAGGAGGTGTGGGGATTAGGTTTCCCCATTGCTAGAGCTCTCCTTTATATATTTTTCAAATCAAGGTTTGAAATCCAAGTTACCTTGGTAACAAAGCATTCAATAATCACCGTTAGATGAAAAACCTGATTCAACCAAGTTAATATCTTTCAACCGTTAGATCGAACTTAGCTTGTTACACATAAATGAAATGTACCCTCATTTAGGTTTATGTAACTGTACCAAAACGTGTACACCATGTTGGTTCACAAACAGTTAACTGAGGTTATCCATATGATTACTCTCATATCAACCTTATTTTAACCGAGGTTCACCATATGATTACTCCCATATCAACCTTATTCATCTTAACCATAACTAGTTCAAATAACTCAAATGAAACTAGTTAAAGAGTTGTTCAATTTCTATATTTTCATGGATTTATACAAGAACACAATTGAAGCAAAATCGGTTTGATTCACTCGAATCGATACATTAACATCATAGACATGGTTTCCAAAGATTGCATTCCTTATTGATAAATTTTTTAGTTCATGAACTGACTGATTTGATAAAGTAACCAGCTTAAGTATGCGTACGGGTATGTGTACTTAAGCAACCGGATTTGAGTTGGTTTAGTTTCCAAACTCAGCAGAAATTTTCGGTTCGCAAACTTCCGCCAGTATGCGTACGGGTACGCATACTTAAGGTGACTAGTTAAGAGCTTGTTAATTCCCAAACTCAGCAGAATTTTTCGGTTGGAAAACTTCCGCCAGTATGTGTACGGGTACGCATACTTAACCTGTATCCTTCACCAATTTCGTATACACACATATGCATACTCTTGGTTCACGGTTTATGGATTTATACACTAATGTGTGAACACACTATATATGCTTATATCCAAAGATGGTTACATAATCTCAACTCTTTATTTCAATTATTTAAACATTTTTCTATAATGACAATAGCCGTTTTCACACACTATTAGCATCAAAGCGATTTTCAAGATATTGAAATAATTATTATCGAAACATTCCAAGTCTTACACCAAATGATTGTATCACACAAACCATGTAAGATGTTACTCGGAAATTTTCTCATGATATAAGATGAACTTGTTCGAAGCGAAAGCTTAACAACACATATTTCGAGAAATATGTAAGCGAGATATACTCAACTCGAAATCTTAAATGTACATAGAAAAAACTATATCGTAACACGACTTATGTCTCAATATAGGAGATATAGTAGAAATAGACTGTCCAAGTGATATATGAGTTTAGGTCTCTACATACCTTTTGTCGATGAAGTTCCACAAGCTATCCTTAGCAGTTCTTCTTCTTCAAGTGATAAGCGCGTGAAGTCTAATCTCAACTACACAAACTATGTCCTAGTCCGAGACATCTATAATTAGGCTAGATATCAAGACTTAGAGTTTTGATCACTAACATTGACAAACATGCTTGAGATAGAAACACATGCGAGTTCGATCGAGCAGTGCTCTAACACATCGGATCTAGCACGCATCTACAACTCCTTGCAAAAACGCATTGTATTCCCAAGCCGGCTCAAAAAGTACAGCTCTAGTAACCAAACAGAAGTGTAACTGGGGACTGCTCATCGCATCCCATTCCATACAACAATCCAAGATTCAGAAGATGATTCAAAGGATATCGCTTGGAACGAGTTCTTTGAAGACTTGATAGCAGCACGCCGGCAACAAAACGCTTCTCAACTCGTCTACTTCACTCATCGGCTCCGGAAGATTTTTCTCATACAAGCTTTCCAAGCATATCATCATCCCAATCAAAAAGGAAAGTATAGGCCTATGAGCTAAAGAGTCAGAATAAATATAATTTCGTGTCAGTCAATGCTCAGGAGTTTAAAGAACATTTTAATTGCGACTCAGCAGTCCAGACACCAAACAACTTAAATTTAAGGCCTCTTGCAATTGAGGGAAATGGAGTTTGGTAAATTTTGAAACCCATTAGAGAGGTTGGATGCTCATTTTCTGGAGACAGAACCTTATTACACATCCCGGAAAGGATCGATGGAGTTCACTCAGGATTTGATGAAATTTTCAAAACCGTGGAAGTTATACATACAACTAAAGTTCAGACTTGCAAAAAGAAGAAAGAACAAGATGTCTTTACCTTGCTTCCGACGATTGGCACACTCGTGATGGAGGTACTAATAGTGACGAAGAGGAGCCGGCTGCTACAGACGAAAGCACGAAGCAGACGAGCAACAAAAACGGAAGAGGGTTGATACTCCTTTTTTATATGAACATAGTTTCCAAAAGAATGATTCCTTTTTTCTCCATGAACGGAAATAGATGGATGGGCCCATAGCACTCATGCCCCATAGCCGAGCTAGTAACACGCTACTACAAAGACCACTGGCCGCGGTCCCGTTACTGGAGGACGATTAGAATTTTCCTGGTAATATCTACCTGCTTTATCTTTTCAATTTTAATTTCGTCTGTCACCAACTAATATTTACCCCGCAACAATGTCACTGTTATGTGCTAAGCATGCGACTTAATGTTGATGGTGGTTTTTAGTATTAGGGCAAAAACTGTAAAAGTCTTCTTACCTGACCCAGTATCATAATTTGTAGACCTTGACATGTTTATATTCAGCAAGGAATTTGAAGAATGTATCAGAATTTGATGAGTGCCTATGTCTCTTTTCATATTATATTGAAACCGAAGCTCCTAGATGAATTGTTCACTAGTATAGAGCCTAATGAGTATTTAAGCTCCTAGTTGCATTACTCACTAATGCCGGAGCCTGCCGAGTATTCATTCCTTGCTATGTTCCCAGCCGAACTCTTGATTTTTACATGACATGACAATTAATGTTCGCTCGCAACTGAACAACATGAATTTCCCGAAGTGTCGGGATTAAGATATGCATGGAAATACTCAATTAGGGGCACGCAAATTTATGATGCCCTCTGAAACATAATTAGTGATTTCTGTATCAATATGCGAAATTCACCAAAAATTGATTGGTTTTGCGGCAACCCGCAAAATTCAGTTCTTTAACCTAATTTTATCAATTTGCAAAAATTAGGTTTTTTCCACCCTGCGCGATAATTCGAAACCCATTGGTCGAAACTAAACCTAGCAAACTAGGAAATCGATCCATCACGGAGCTAGTAGGAGCAAGATCCTACCAAAAATAAGAAAGCAAGAAATAAAGAGGAATTGCAGCAAATAAGAGCAGCAGTAAAAGGAGGCGTGGCTGCGACACGCTCCATGTTGCTACTTGTCGGCCCCCTCTTCCCACAGACCAATCAGATCACTCCAAAAGCGCCACGAGCACTTTTAATTAAAATTGGAAGTCGGTTGGTCGACACACCTAATTCCTTAAGGAATTAAAGATAGGATCCCCATGTCAGTCTCAAAACAATCACGGCCACATGATTTGGCCAGCCGATTCAACAAGCTTGGCCTCCTCCCAGCAAGACCAAGCAAACTCCATGGTGTCCACCGGCGGGCCCACTATCATCCCATCCAATCAGAATCTTCTTAGCCCGCCAGTAGCATCCCTGATCGTTTACCAGAGTTAGGATGGTCGCGCTGTTGAAAGAGAAGCTCAGCGAGCTAAGACCAACCATAACGGCCTCAAACCCATCACATCCGTCCAACTTATCCAGCCTAATTGGACGGTTTACATCTTCTTTCGAACGATCAAAGAAGTACAGCCACGGTCACCGGCGACTCGCCTCCATACCTGGTTGATCGATCTACACATAGCAATCCAGGAGCGCGTCAAACCGCTTGCCTAAAGTAGGGTGATCGCGCGCTTTTTAAACCCAAATTGGGTCAGCGGCATTACACAACTACCGCCAACCAATCACGGCCATCTATCTTCGCCATCCTAGTCGGACGACCTAGATCTAATTTCCGGCGGCCAATGATATGCTGACAAGCTCGCCGGAAACCCATCTGTATGTGTACTCAATCGACTTCTCCAGATCAGCGACAAGCCCCCCAAATCGTTTGGCCAAAGGTAGGTTGGCCACATTGCTTTAAACCCTAAAATTCAATCAGCGGCAATGTACAACTGCCGCAAATTATCTCATCCGTCCAACTTCGCTAGCCTAGTCAGATGGCTTAGATTTAGTTTCAAATGGCCAATAGGGTGACACCATGATCACTGACCACCCCTCTTCCATGAGGAGCGGTCGGCCAAGCCATGGTATGCGCGCGTAGCTCCTACCAACTCCCTGAAAAAGGGTGGTCATACTCCTTATAAGACATTAAGCTCCGCGACTAACTCAGTCGAGCTTTAAAACAACGATGCTTCATGAACATCGATTATTTTGAACTGCTTGCTTAAAAGCGATGTTTTACATGTATCGAATACATACGATATTTTATGAATATCGGTTTCAAGAATAACTTAGTTATTTAACCTAATAGCTTTACATGTTATTCTTTGCGGAAAGTCTCATGACTTGTCTCGTCACACATGACCACCCGCCGCCTGGCTTGCGCGTGATTGGTCAAAATAACTAGGTCTTGCAAACAAGACACACTCAGCAACCTGTTGTATATTTCCCAAGAAAATACTCGAGACATCAAACATGTCACAAACTGGGGGATGACCATCAGGGTATTGGTCTGGCGGTTTATAGCGTGCGGCGTGCAACACTCCCATTATGACAAAGTGTCAGGAAAGCGGACAGTTAGTGGCGGCAGAGAAGTAGTGGGTGTAAACTGACCAGTCTTTCCCTCATAGTAGGGACGTGGTTTTCTACATTTTCACACGATCCCACTTCTCCATCACTCAACCACTCCCACTTCCTATGAGATCAGGGTGCGTTCAACTTTGACTTGCATAAATAGGTTTCAACCTATTTTAACTAACAAGAGTTTTGGTTAACAATACAGTATCCATAAAAACACCAAGAACTGATAGCTTACGTTCCGCAAGCCAGTTCCATATTCTGATACAAGTCATGAAACATCCACACCTTCGTAATTCAATATTCTGATCTCAACACCTTCTTCGCTTCCCTCCCTAAGATCAACCGTTCTCTTTCACTTTATGATCGAATCAAATCTGGAACGACCATTTCTTGGTATATTCCAGAGTCTTACAGGTTAATCTCTCCAATCTAAAAGTACTCCTATGCAGTACATTTGTTTAGGGTTTGAATTCGTTTCTCATCAACACACCCAAATTTACCAAAAACAGCAGAATCAGTTTTTACCCCAAAACAAGAACATTATCGGGTATGCCCATATTATCTCAAATTGAATTTTTATTTCTATTAAGTGGATATCGCTTTCACAACAATAGTTTATTTTATTTATCTTTATGTATTTCCTCGAAGCTCTCTCTTCGAATTATTAGCTATTGAAATAATTTGAATCAAATATGTAGTTTCTTTATTTTATTTTTTCGGTTTCTAAGAAGGAAAGGACCAAAAAACAAAAAAAACAACACAGAAAAATAAGACTCTACAAATTAAGAACTCACCATATCAGTGATACATAAAAGGTTTGAAAATTCCACCATTTGTGGATGTTGCATTAAGTGTTGTACAAGGGTTTCTGTTATGTAGTTAGTTCCCATTAATATTAGAAAAATAAATTGAGCTAAGAAAATATTCACTTGGTGCTATAAAAAATCAATAAAGCATGGGTCTGGTATCTGTTTGGTGAGATTTTTCATTCTCTATATTGAAGTTGTGTATAGACTATTGGTGCCTATGCCATGCTTATGTTGATTCTTAGGTTTTGCTCGACAGAGTAGTTCTTAGGTTCTCCTCTCCAATACGATCATGAACCTGTTGGTGTCGCTGCTTCCAAGATAGATTAAACTTCGATATAGCTGACGCAAGCAAGATTATACCGATTTTTTTTTTTGTAGGTATAGGTTAAAACACACCAGCACATCAACACGGGGAAAATACTCTCTCTTTAAGCTAAAGCCTTAAGTTTTGTGAAGTAAGTCCTTTTCCAGATAATTGAATTTGATATCTCTTATGTTTATTTTTGTTTTAATTACAAGAAGATAAGAATTCTGGTAGAAAAGGAGAATTGCCTGGGAAAATTTCAATTTGCCACAAGAATCCGTTTAGCATTTTGGAGTGAGGTCCTGAATGTGAAAATAAAATTGAAGAAACTCCAGACACTTTAGAAGCAATGGAGAACTCAGGTGAAGATCAAGACTCTTGTGTTGTCCATGTGGAAGAGATAAATCACTCCATTCTAAATCAGGTAGATGAAAGTGATGAGCCCTGTGGTGCATCGGAGTATGAAACAAATATTCAGGAGGTAGAAGTGGAGAAAGTGGAAAGAAAGAAAAAGTTAAAGGCCATTGAGGAAATTCTACACAGGAGACCCATGAGTGAAGAACAACACGTGGACAACCTCCTGCAACTTACTTCTCTATTTTGTGTTAGCTCTAGAGATACTACTGCGAAGTCTAAGACCATACTGAATGGTATTGTTAAAGATTTTAACAATGTAGGTGCTTCTAGAACTGAGAAAGAACATACGAAGATCTTTTGGCCGGGAGTTTATTGCAACGAAAAGCTTGGAAGAGGGAAAAGAACCCCTGCAAAGAAAACTAAATAGAAGGCATGTTGATTAGGAGTTTTCTGTTACTCGTTGTTTGTTCCAGTTTTTGGACTGAAACTTTGTTTTTCCTTTGTGTTTGGGTTGCTCCTACAACTCCTCTTGTATGTGCTTCGGTGCCTCCTTTCCTTGTTTCTCTTTTTTACTTCAAAAAAAAAAAGGTTCAAACATCTATAAACCCCATAGTCAGTTTATAATCTAATACCCAATTGTAATAAAATCATTTAGAATACACGCCCTCATAAGATATAGCACCTGCCGCGAAAATATGAAGGCTTAGCTTAGCTCTCTAAGTGGAGATCCTTTCCCTATTAATAGGGAGGATCTATTTTGAGTTCCTTTCATGCCCAGCACCTACGCAGATGGCCCGGACTCAACTTAATTCAGGCAAATCACCGGGGCTTTTTCATCCAAATTATATATATATATATCTACAGGAAGCTCAACTTTTACAATGTTAGATCATTTCTTAAAGGGTTGGAAGTAACTTACATCGTCATAGATCATGAAAACATCCAAGTTGTTGCATCATTGGTTCTCATGAAGGCTATTTCCTTCCATTTTCCAGATATTCGTACGCGCATCATCCAATGTTTGCTTTCTTCACCTTGACACGTATAGTTGAAAGGCTTGTAGGTGCTTGCCGCAGGAATTTTAGAAGGGCTGGTGCTATTCTAGGAACCCATTTGAAGAACCTATATTCTCCATCTAGTACACATTAGTATAACAGGCGGCAATCAAGAACTCAACAGTGTTTCGTGTCGGAAAAAAAAGGTTTCTCTTAAATATAGCCCACACATTTATTAATCATATCCCAAAAATTTTAAGTTAAAGTGAAAAGCCAAAACTTAAAATGAAAAACCAAACAACTTTTAATTTTCTACTGACAATTCAATTTCAATCTCCTTTTTACTCAAAATTAGTATAAACCTTTTTTTTTTGTTAACCATACTTAAAATTGATTATCATTGTTCTTTCAAATATTCTCACAAATTGAACAATTATATATAAACCCTACTTCTTACTTTTTCCCCAAAACAAAATAAATTCTAACCCTTAATTTTTTCTAAAATAATTTTTTGTTAATCATGATTACATTAAAATTGATGTATATTTTAATTGCTCTCTTAAAAGAACTCCACAACAACATCAATCGAAATGGAATAAACTAAGATTTTGTTCTTTTCATGTGACCATTCTCCTATAACTCCTTAAACATAATCCATAAAACAAAAAACAAAAATCTCTAAGATGATTTATTTTTGCTTTTCAATCATGATTATATTAAGATTGATTTAGGGTATTGATTATTCTTTTAAAACATTAACTATATCTAATATCTTACAAAAACTCAATCAAAAATTAGTTTTCTTTTTTTTTTTGATGTTGATTTAAGGATTTAATGATCGTCTTATTTTTTTGGGCTATAGATAATAATCATATATAATTTTGTGGGCTACGTGGAATGATTATAAAGGTGCGTTTGGTTAGCTTAAGCAATTATTTTAAATGGGCTATGGTTAATAAATGTATAAGCTACATTTAAGAGAAGCCAAAAAAAAAAAGAACTCGAAAGTGTTCAGTATTGGACCAAAATTCGGTATTGATTCATTTAGATTTTATAGTCAACATTTAGAAACCTGGCTTGATTGGGTATACCCAAATTAATTGGGGTGCACCAAATGAGACAAAATAAGGTCATTTTGAAGTAAAACACAAAGCCCCTTATCCACATATTTACAAAAATGGCTAATCTACCCTTGATTAATTAATACTAATAAATGTGATTAGGATAATTAATTTAATTAGTTAATTAAAATTTTGAAATTAGGTTTTATTTTAGATTGAACTCGTGGATGTGGGTAGACTTTTGAGAATTTTTTATTTTTTTTAAGAATTCTACTTGTAACGGAAATGAAATCGTACTACCCAAACACTTATAAACATGGGATTGTAGAGCTGCTGGACGATTTTATACTCAAAATTATAGAAGGAATCAACATTCTCAGTTCTGAAAATATGAAAAGTCGACAAGGTTTACGGATGAAGAACATGCCGATTATATCTGGCCGGTAAGGTCTGCGGATGAAGAACATGCCGACCACTTATGGCCGGCAAGGTCAATAAAAAAATACCCTGCTGACTGTAGGATTTTTGACATATGGAGAAGGTGTTACAAATGCATGATTAGTCGGCAAGGTATTAATTTCATAATCTGCCGACTAAAATATAGTCGTCAAGGTATAGAGATGGATATCCTGCCGACCATGTAACTGCTAATTTCAGAGATGAAAAGTCGGCATGGTATTCAGAGATGAAAAGTCGGCATGGTATTCAACCTAATACCCTGCCGACTATATTTTAGTCGGCAAGGTCGACAAAAACTACCCTGCCGACTTTTGGTTCGTTTTGATTCTTCGTTTTTTTTTTATTATTTTTTTTTATTTCACATGTATAGTTAGAGTGTAGAAGAAAGATTTTGATTTTTTTTTTAATATGTTTTGGTCGGCATGGTCTTTTAGTATGGGCAATTTGATCTTTTAACACCTTTTAGACACCCCTTAGCACACTAGTTTGGATACGAATAAAATGGGTATACCCCAATCTCACCAAGTTTAAAAATACCGTTGATGAATAAAACCATAAAATCTACATAGGTACAAAAACAACAATCAAAGATAGGTAATTTCTCCGTCAATTCAAATGATTTACCTGATATGGATGTCTCAGTCAATTTACTTGATACGGATGCTAGCTCTTTTCTCAATCATACACCAATCGATCAAAAAACTAAATCAAAGAAGCACTCAACAAAAGTGGTGAGTCTGGTGACCTTCATTTAACATTTTAAATTTACGAAGAAATAGATTGACAGCAATACAAACAATAAAAAATTTCTAAGTTTCTTTTAAAAGCAATGACGTAAAGAAAATGAGAAAATTTATCCACAGGGGATGAACCAAGCATCCATATTCCAACTCGAAAGTGCCGACAAATTTGAATCTTGATAAACTTACTACAATGAATTGATCAACACTAATTCAAAATAATAACTATAAAAAACCATGAGACAAAGATTGCTAAAAATCGAAATCCTACGATTAACCAAAGAAAAATCAAATTAAAAGAGATAATCACTTACAAACACAAAGTTTCTGCACTTTCTACATGAATCAACCAAAAACGGATTGAACAATAATCTATTTCGATCCATAAATGAGTTTAAATATTTACATTGATTATCCGTAACACCTCCCCATTGAAGGGAAAGAAAATTAAAATAAATTTAAAAATTAATAGGATAAGTAACGGAAAGAGCAGGAGATTAGGGCAAGTAATGCAAAGCTGAATCACCACCCTTCTTTATCTCTCGGCGATGCCATTTTGGGAGGAATTGAAGTAGAAAACGTCCCAAGGGATTAATTGGCATATGCTAATAGAATTGAATGGGAAGATTTAGGATCGTTGGATGAGGACTTAAAACGGGGGTGCATTTTTAGTCGAGATTTATCTTTTGCATTTTGTGGCAGTCTGAGAAGAATATGAACCACTGATCGCTATCAAAGATCCATGCAGAACCGTCGGTTTGAAAAAACACATTTGTTTTTATAAGATAGATATAAACATATGTGTGTTATATTGCTTAAATTATTATCTAGGGTTAGTAAAAAGATGCTCAATCACGGTTTGGTGTACCTTTATGCTTATTTAAAATGGGGCAATTGTGCACACAAGAAATAGATATTTTCTTCACGTGGGCTTATGAAATGGCAAATGAAGTAGCAATAATTAAAAAAAGGAAAACTTAGGCGCAGGCCCAAAAAAATAATATTCTCATTGTCAGGCCCATAATTAATTTTAGGTACCGTGACATCCATAATTATTTCCCGGACACCCAAAATTATATGAAATTATTAAAAATGTCTGCATGACGGATTCTGCCTCCACATGACGGTTATGCATCAGGGGTATAATTGGCAACACAACTTGGATATAACATATCTAAAAATCCGCGCCTTGGAATTTTATAAATTTTATATCGTTAAAAATATTTTTAAGAGAGCTACGCAACGAGTACAAACAAGAATATCAAATTTTTGTTTTTCAAGAAAAAATCGGAGGTGATCATCATTAGGCAAAATTTTCGAAAACTTGATACATAACTGTTATACAGCCACCAAAAAATATGCATAACACATTTTGCAGACGCATAACGAATTATCCAACCATTTTCTCCACTGCATAACAAATTATGCATTTGGATAACAAAGTTATGCATCTATAACAAGTTATATAACCATTGTTTTGGTTGATTTTAGTGTATACATAAAAAAAATTGATGCATAATGCAATATGCATCCATATTTACGGATGCATATCAGGTTATGCATCTATTTTCTCGATGCATAAAAGATTGTGCAACAATTTTCTCGATGCATAATGCATTATGCAGTCATATTTTCGGATGCATAACAGTTTATGCAGCCACTAAAACGATGTATATGCCTGAATCCAATAGAAAAAGCAGAGGCATAACGAATTATGCAACCATTTTCGCAACTGCATAACAAGTTATGCATCTATAGCATGTTATGTAGCCATTGTTTTGGTTAATTTTAGTGTGTACATATAAAATCGATGCATAATGCATTATGCAGCCATATTTTCGGATGCATACTAGGTTATGCATCCATTTTCGTGACTGCGTAACATGTTATGTAGATATTATTGTAGGTGCATGACAAGTTATGCAGTCTTTTTTTATATTGATGGTTTCGATACTAACAAATAAGCTAATGCATAATGTGGTATGCGACCATTTTCTGGACTGCATAACAAGTTATGCAACAACTTTTGTAGATGCATAACAGGTTATGCAACTATTTTCGTAGCTGCAGAGAAGATCATTCAACTACTTCAACATGTTTTGGTGCAACTCAAACATTCGTGTGCTTTTCGAGAGAGATTAAGCTCACCTACTTTTCAGTGTTGTCTGACCAAGAAAAGGTTAAATAAACTTTAGAATAATTGAGAAGATTGGCGTTAGCCCTCATCAGACTAACCCAAACCGCCACCATAACTCAGCCACTGATCACACCATTCGTCTTTTGAACTGCAACAGTTCATTCCTTCACTGCGTCATTTCTGGTCTCATAACTATCTCCCACAACCTGACTTATAGGTCAATCTGAGCTCCATTCGCTAGCTGTTTTTTACTGGCTCAAATTCCTTGTTACAGGGTCTAGAAAATATGGAAGACTAACCCATCATTCTTCCCTGACTTTCCGATATGAACTGAACTCCAAATATCTTGCTAACTCTAGTTCAGGAATTTTGTCAAGCACTATACGCGCGTATTGCAATCTGATGAGGGCTATGCACCGACTGTATATTGGAGATTGCACAACTTCTTCCCTTCTCAGAATTCGAATTCACACACAACCCATATTGACAATCCATTCAAAACTCTTCAACAATTATTATTCTCCACCTTGAATCGCCTATGTTTTTCATGATTTAGCCATACAACAATGGCAGTTTACTGAACTTCTTCACTGCAATGCATTTCTTAGTTAGAATCTCCTTGCCAATGAAAAATTCAGCTAGAACCCAATGTTCATGATGCCTCTATCCTCAGGTACCTGTCTAAATCTCCTCCATTGAACAGCGGAATTGCTTTCTCTTGATCTTTATCCACCAACTAATGCACCATCAAATGAAAAAACCCAAATTAGAAAAACATAATCTTTGATTTGATAAACACGCCAGCACTATAATTGAGTGAAAATTGAGAAAATGGGGTTCATGCTAGTTTAATTACCTGAACGTTTTTGGCTCGGACATAAGGAGTATCACCAACATGAACCTTATGAGTAACATGAAAGGAGTTCCATGTATATCCAACAATCAAAACCCTGTTTAATTCTTCCATTTCTTCATAATAGCAACAACCACCAGAAACCCATCTCATATTCGAGCCAAAACTTCTCTCGGTTCAGATCCCCTTCTCAGATACCTTCTTGAACTCCAATTTCTCAATTCGATTACCATAGCAAAACCCTATACAATACCCATTTCTTCTCTGATTGATTTCAAATCCAAAAAAATAATATTAGGGAAGAAGAATAAAAGAAGTAACGAAAGAAAAACAAGGAAGAATAAGCGAAGAAACAATTTTAGAAATTTTAGGTGTGGGAGAAATTTTCACCGAGAAAATGAGTGCGTTCCTGAAGTTTTTTTTCGTTGGGTTTGACAGTGGGAGAAATCTGAAAAATGGGTGTGACTGTAGTTTTCACTTAAAAAAACGGCCTAGATTACTAATCAGTGAAAAAAAAGAAAAACAAAAGATTAATTACATTATTCACCACTTCAACAAATTTATGCTTGGAAGGGAACGGAAGAAGCTACCATGTTATGTCTAAGGTAGCTCGCATACTAGCATATGATCAATCATAGTTTATATAGTTGTTCTCATGCGCATAAGTATTAGATGCCCCGACATTTCAGATTAATGAATTCGTGCATTCCGAAAAAAACGAATAATTTTTTGTCATTTTGTTTTATATATATTTTTTAATCTATTTCACTACATTACTCACAACATTGTAGGGTGTTTCTTGCAGCGAGGAACTCAAGGAAGGTCTCACACTAACAGTTGGAAAACCTGTTTGATTTCTGAAGAAAGATATATCAGTGCATTTCCTTGATTATGTCTTCTTTGACGGGAAGCATTTCATATGCTTTGCATTATTTAGAGTTCGCCAATCTATTTTATATTAAATTATCATTTTGTTTAGTGTCTCTAATATCAGACATTAACACAACTATATAGTGAATGTGATTTTTTTAATAAACTACAGGGAGTTGGATCATGGAAGAGTAGTTGAGTTGGCCGCTTGATTCTTAACGCAAGTATATGATTTTTGAAGAAAGATATATCAGTCATTTCATTTATTACGTCCTTCGACGGGAAGCACTTCATATGCTTTGCATTATTTAAGGTTTGCTATATATTTTATTTATATCTCATTTTATTTAGTATCTCTAAAATAAAATATTGATTGATACAATATAGTGAGTGTGATTTTTCATTTAACTAGATCGAGTTGGAGCCTGGAGGAGAAGTTGAATTGGCCGCTTGGTTCTTAACACAAGTATATGATATCTGAACAAAGATATATCGGTGCATTTTCTTGATTACACCATCTTTGATGGGAAGCACTTAATATGCTTTTCACTATCGAGAGTTGCCAACCTATTTTATATTAGTATCATTTTATTAGTGTCTCTAATATTAGATATTGGTACAACTACACAATGAACGTATTTTTCATTTAACTACAGGGAGTTGGGGCATGGAGGAGCAGTTAGGTTGACCGCTAAATTCTGAACACAAGTCTGTGATATTGTATATAAGGAAAGTGCAAAAATTGGTTAACCAAGAGATATTGTGTAGGTATTTTAAGTTGTAGTGCTACTTTCAGCAACAGACTTAAAACCTAACCTTGCAAATTATCTCTAGATTATTGATGTTGGTAATGTCTTGAAGTACTTACTGATTTAAAAGGTTGGCACAATATTTCAGAAATATTTTCTTTAAGAGGACTTCTTAATCTCCAACACTTTTAACGGTGCACAGTCGATGAATTTGGTTCCAATTGTTAATTTAATTTAATAAATGATAATTGGTGATTTCATTATACTTCGAAATTGTTAATTGGGACCCTATGTGGGAAGGGTGCGGCGCAAAGCCCCGCCACACCAAATATGGGCCAACTCCTATCATTCCCGGTGCATAGCACCGGTTACACACTAGTTTGGAACTCGTGCTACACACCGGGACTGCTGGATTTGTTTTATATTGTTGGTTTGTGTCCACTGAGGTGGGGCTTCTCCCCGCCCCGGTCCCAATAAGAGTTCAAATAGACTAATATAGAATTACTATCCAACGAATTAACAATTAAAACTATGTAATTGTAAATTTCTAATAATCAAATGTGTAATATTATTCTATTTTAAAAATCTCACATGAAAACTAACTTCAAGCAATCGAATAAAACAGTAACCAATTCTTCAAATAAGCTAAAATAAATCAATCTAAGTAATCTCAAAAGTAAAATAGCTTAACTATAAATATAAAGCATAATTAGATTTTTTTTCTTCTTATTTTATCTGTGTTACGTACCGGGTATGATGAGAAATGATCCCATTTGGTGAGGCGGGTTTTCGCCGCGCACTTGTTTAAGAAGGTGTACCAATTAAAAATGCAGTACATCAATTATCATTTAGTATATTAAATGTTGGAACTAAATTCACCAATTACAAAAAAATCCTCTTAAAAAATACAATTGAAAAATTACACCAGCTTTTGGAATCAGTAAACTTCATGGCATTGCCAATATCAGTACTCTAAAAATAATTTGTAAGGCTAGATTTGAAGTTTCCTACTCAAAGTAGCACTACACCTACCATTATTCTTGATAGATTTTAGAATATATATTTCTTGGCTAATCAACTTTTGCAACTTAAAAGTACAGAAACAAAGTCACCTTAAAACCCTGATAAGGACTTCCATATCGGCTAAATCATGTTTGTACTTCAACCTCTATATACTCCACCATCTGTCTTACGTACCATATCACATAATTTTGTTAAGAATCAAGCAGCCAACTTAATTGCTCTTTCAGACTCCAACTCACCTCAGTAAAATATAAAAAAATACACTCACTATATATTTATATCAATAGTGGGTATAAGAGATACTAAAAAAAATAATAACATAAAATATGTTACAAATAGTGCAAAACATATGAAGTGCTTCCCATCGAAGATGATGCAATCAAAAAAATGTACTGATATGTCTTTATTCAGAAATCATATATTAGATATCTTAAAAAAAATGATATCAATATTTAATATATTGCAAGCTCTAAATAGTGAAGTGCTTCCCGTCGAAGATGATGTAATCAAGAGAATGCATCGATGTATCTTTCTTCATAAATCATATACTTGTGTTAAGAACCAATAAGCGACCAAATCAGTTGCTCTTCCAGGCTCCAACTCGACAATGAAACGAAATTCACGCTCACCATATGGTTGTATCAATATATGATATCAGAGACACTATAAAAAAACATAATATTAATGAAAAAAAGGGCCAATTATACATAGTGAAAATCATATGAAGTGCTTCTATTAGAAGAACATGTAATCAATTTATCTTTCTTCAGAAATCATATATTTGGGATACTAAAAAAACGATATCAATGTTAAATATATTGCAATCTATAAATAGTGCAAAGCATATGAAGTGCTTCCCGTCGAAGATGATGTAATCAAGAAAATTCACCGATATATCTTTCTTCATAAATCATATACTTGTGTTAAGAACCAATAAGCGACCAAATCAATTGCTCTTCCAGGATCTAACTCTCTATAATTAAACGAAAAATCACAATCAATATATGGTTGTATCAATGTATTAGAGACACTATTAAGAGAAGAAATATTTGGATAATATTAATAAATAAAAAAAAGATTTCCAACTCTATATAGTGAAAAGCATATGAACTTCTTCCCGTAGGAAAATCAATGAAAAGTACTGATATATCTTTCTTCAGAAATCATATACTTGCCTTAAGATCAAACAGCCAACTAAACTGCTCATCCATACTCCAACTCCTTATAGTCAAATGAAAAAACACATGACTACATTAGAGATATTTACAAAAATATATATATGTTAATATTAAATAGTTTACTAACTCTAAGTCGTATAAAGCATATGAACTGCTTCTTATCAAGGAGAAGCAATGATATATCTTTCTTCAGAAACCATATACTTGCTTTAAAAATCAAGCGACCAACTCAACTACTCTTCCAGGCTCCAACTTCTTGTCACTAAATAAAAAACTACACCCGTTATATAGTCGTATTGATATATGACATTAGAGACATTAAAAAACACACAATATTGACATAAAATATATAGTTAACTCTAAATAGTGCAAAACATATAAAGTGCTTCCCGTCAAAGAAGATGTAATCAAGGAAACGCATTGATATATCTTTCTTCAATCATACATGTAATCAAGGAACTACAACCAGCACCACGCACCGGGTCCAGTGGGAATTTTTGATTTGGTGTGCCCGATATCGTCATGAAACCATCTAAAAACTCCAATATATCTTTATTTATTAGTATGATTATTTTCACTGGGTAGCAAAAATTGATATACTTTGATAATCCAATATAAGGTTTTTTTTCACCAGTTTTATTATAATTTGGTTGCTATAATAGATTATTTTTTTTAACTATGGAATTTTATCGGTTCAAATTAATATATTTTAATTATATAGGATGAACATGGACGATTTAAGTGACGAACTCAAAAATTTAACGGTCCGAGATTTTAAAAAACTTTGGAAACGTGGTGTAAGAATACGAAATAAAATCTCAACTAATCAGGACTAAGAGTTTCATTAACCACCCAAAAGGAGGATAAGCGCTTCCTTTGAACTTGGAACCAGAGATAGATCCCATTTAATAAAAAATTAACGGACACTAAATATAAACAGTTTTTAGACCAATCGTAAGTCATGGTTCCGCGGACCGCAAGTGGGAATAAAGATAAGCACAACTTTAAACGTGTTCCTCAGCTATAAATACCCTTTATAAAAATAATTTGGTATCTCACAGGTTGTGTAGTAAGCCGTCTTTTTTTAAAAAGAGAAAATGACTGCAAAGATTATATATTAACATGATTAGTTGTTATTAAAAAGTGAAGCATAAATTCTACGACTGATTAAGAAAATGTAAGGAAAATAGAAAAGTGTTCCTTTATTAATGAACTCAAATGTTCAGGAATTAGAGAAGACCGAAACTTGATATGTTTATCTTAAAACATTGAAACCAAAATTTCTGTGTAAATTATATTATGTATTAATCGAAGAAATAGATCTCACTAAAACGTTTGTGCTCAATCAAAGATAGAGGTTACTTATGAGAAACAATTAAATAAAGATGTAGTGAACGATTATAAAGTAGGTCAGAATGAGGTCTCGTGTATAGAACTTCCCAAATCTATAATAATATTTGCAGCAGAGAAATGTTTTGAACCATTCTTTGAAGAAATAAAATATATAAATTCGCATGAATCCTTTGAAGTCTTGGCTGGAAAATTCCGTTATTCGCACTCGACTTACCAGTAATCTTTTCTCCATCTAAAATCGCCATGCGAGGTTTTACAATTAAATATCAACTGGGATTGGTGGAGGTGTTAGCAACTCCCTCCGGATCATTAGACCCGTCTCTGAAACCTAAAAACGAAATACAATAACAATCATTAGATATCTTAAAACCACAGAAAGTCGGCTAGTTAAAAAGCTTCTACTCTAAGCCAGTACCAATAAGATCCCGTGTAGAATGAATGTGATTTCAAAAGAGCTATTCTCAGTTTCTAAGTAACACCGAGAACAAAACAAACAAAAGAAATTCAAAACTTATGTTGACATATTTAGGTTACAACTTCTTTTAATACATTGTTAGTGAGATAAAATAGACCTTGTCCCAACTATGCCCTAGCAACTCGGTAATTGCAAGTTCATTCATTTCATATATCAATGAAAATATCCAATATCCCCATATCCACCATTTTTTTACATTAAGTATTTAAAAGCCTGAAAAAAGCAAAAAATCCTTATATGGGAAACAAATAGTGCATAAAGGCGGATAACTTCCATTTATCTGATTGCATACTCCTAATGGATGTCGAAGTAACACACTTTAAAATTAAATGGAAGAATATATCACACACAATTATAAATTTAAGATGGATTAGGATAGTGATGATATAATTCTTAACCTATACTCAATGTGACAATGTATTACAAAAAAAGAAGAAGAGAGAAAACTGGTTGGACAATAATATGAATTTTTCTGTTACGGGAAAAGGATGCTTGATCAGAAAAAGTAATCACATGTATTAATAATGTTAACCGGAAGAAGAAATACGACCAACACAAATTTCGCAATATAGTTGATTTCCAAGTTGATACCCATTAAGGATAATGGTTGTAACTTGTATAAAGGAAAAACTATAAGTAGGAACTAAGAACGTGTCAATCTTAACTGATCTCAATGATACATCTACTAGGGTGATATTTTTTTACATGTTGCATGTAGGTATGCAAATAAAGTTTCCTACTAAAGTTATATTTGTTTACATGTAGGCGTCTGATTTAGGTTGCCTGATGGAAGATTGAATGTTTACATTATTCCAAAAGAGAGTTCATTTAACTAAATGGCACTTACATCGGTTTCGAAGGTCATGTAGATTCAAATTGCATATTTTTTTTCTTAACTCGCATAACCTAAGCGGCTAAACCCTGTAATCTAGCTGAGGTATGTGTATTTCTTGCTCAAACAAATTAGTCGCCATTATAATATGTGAGTTTACAAATGATTTTGAATAAGTGTTCTACTGCACCACGTTTCAGCTCTCATTTCTCGTACTTTCCAGTAATAAGTTCATTTGAATGTATGTATGACTGCAAAAGGTTGCAAAAAAGACAATCAAGATAGAAGGGATCAACATGATAGATATAAAAAGAAAAAAAAATCAAAGAATACTACAACCAACTGATGATACTGATATCAAACAAACATGAGTCGAAATTCTAAAGCTAAAACTTAAAAGTTATTTTATTTATTATTCAAGGATTATGGATTTATTTAACAAAAATATTGATATATAAAACATTTGGAATAAACTTGGACTAATACGTGATGCTAAGTTCAAAGATCAGTCCAATGAGAATAGGAAAAAAGTACCAAATTTATTGTTGTAAATGTTGTTCCTGCTCATATACAAAAGTGAAGGTAACATGAAAAGAACGAAAGACCATCCTATTTTACAATTACAATCCACTAATTCTGTAATTAAAAAATGAAAAATCAAGACAAAACAATATGAAGCCCTTCCTGTCTTCTTAGGAACTTCAGTGTGCAACAAATTAATAAAAGTAATCCAGAATAAGGATCGTCAAATGAAACCATCACGTGCAACAAAAAACAACAACATATAATCAACATCCAAATGTATTTGTAATCCTATTCAACTAAATGTATTTGTAATCCTAATCAACATCCAAATGTATTTGTAATCCTATACAACAACTCGAAATAGCGCCATATGTTAGCATGCAATAATTTCATCGATGTAAATATTGATAAAAAAAAAATCATCACAACAATTTGTCCTCATTATTCCAAATCATTAATGAAGAGTTCAAAGCGATTAACTACCATAGAGTAAAATCTTACCAATTGCTGACTTGAATGAAAAATTCAAACCAAGAAAATGAAAATTACCCGAGCAGTCTTCATATGAGAGGATCAATGACAATCAACTAAAGCTTTCATTATATCTGCAAAACGATGATATTGCATCGTAAGCATCCACTAACAAAAGACCAAAATAGCAGAGAAGCAACATCCAATAACATCAAAAAAAGAATGAGGCTTGGAATTGCACTCAAGTGTTTTTATATAGGGAGAGAGAATTTTTTATTTTTTGAACTAAAATCAAAAATATTTTTTGTTCTCCATTTTTTTTATCTTTACCTCTGAATTAATTAGGAAACTATTATATAAAATATCGTTATTTTTTGCTAGGTATATTGGCGATTTAATATTCCGTGATTTTTTTTTCTTGATCAATTTTAGGAAAATAAATATTTAGAATATTCCTATTTTTAGTTAGTTATATTAGAGTTATTATGTTCACGTTTTTTTTTCTTTGCTGATAAATATAGAATGAGTGATGTAGAAAAATAATCTCTAGATTAATTTTAAAAAAATATATTTTTAATATTGTTAATTCTTTTAGCGTATATTTATTGGATTTGTTACCTTGTAATCACATATTATATTTTCAATATGATACTAATAATTATTCATAGATTTTTTTACCTTAAAAACGATCCAAAAAATATAAATATGATTTTTTCACCCGATAAACATTTTATCCGATTTTCCGGATTTTTATCATAAATATTCGAAATTAACATAGTAATTTTTTTGGATATTTATCATAAATACTCGAAACTACTATAGTATTTTTTTAGAAAAATTCGACGGACATGATTTTAAAATAATCATGTAAACTCGGTGTAACTATACGTAATAATTTTAGGCCGTTTAATCAAAGATCTTGGCCATCTAGCGGTCAGACATAAAAAATAATGAGAGTCGTCCGTTGGGTGTGTATCGACCACCTACCCAATCTATACCGCAGGTTGACCCATCAACATATCATATTTCACCAAATTTCATCTGATGAACACGAATGGTTTTTGTCCGAGCCAATGAGAGAGCGTGGTTACGATAACCAGCCAATAAGAAGGAGGGTAAACTTCACCAGTGTTACTTTTATTCTGGAGTGAGAGATGGTATTGAGTTTTTAGCTTGTTGATTACCAAAATAAGGGAACAATTCTTTTTTTCATAACGACTTAATAATCAAGCCGGTTTTATTTGTTAGTTTTTTTAGAATGTCGAGATATTTATAAATATTATATCCAAAATACAATCATATTACTAATAGATTCGGTATCCCTATATAAATATTTGAAACAAAACGTAAACCCCCCTTTTGGACACCACTTCTCTCTTCAGCTTTGATTTCTAAGAATATTTTTTTATATATTTTCTTACATGCGCCCGTTGTTTGTTTTGCTGGTAGCCATATAAAGCATTCGTGCAACACCAAACCCTTTTGTTTCCGTGCAAGTTGTTTCTCTCTTCTAGAATTAAAATTTTATTTTTTCTTTTTATTGGAATTGAATGTTTTTTATTCAATCCTGTTAAAGGGACGGCGGATTCCATTGAATGGGCGGCAGTGAATAGGACAAAAAGGGTCATTACATGGTAATTCGAAGTGCCCCTTATAAAAAAACTGAAAATGACTAATTAACCCTTATATAGTTTAGTGTTGATAATTAAATTTCACTTATATTAACTGTAAAACAAATCAAAATCAGATTTTTAGAGTTTAAAAAAAAAAGTTTAGAGGAGAAGAAAAGAAAAACTTTTGTGATATTTGTGAAACCCTAGATTTTGATTCACTCAACCAAAATGAGTGATTTCCAGTGACAAATTTGAGATGGGCGAATCTCTAAATTAGTTCCCATTAGCTTTTTGTCGCTCAAAATTATCTAAAGTACGTAAAAAAATTGAAATTTTTAAAATTTCAGAAGAACTTACGGTTGAAATTTAGATCGTTACCAACCGTAAATCTCAGTTACGGTTCCAAAAGTATCAAATACCAACCGTAACTGGTTCAATTTGGGGAAAACCCAATCGTAATACCAGTTACGGTTGGTAGAATGACAACATATACCAACCGTAACAAATTACGGTTGGTAACTAATGAATCGAGATCAACCGTAAATAACCTACGGTTGGTAAGGTTATTTGAGTTACAAGTCGTAACTCAATACGGTTGATAACAGTGATGCAATTACAAACCGTAAAAAGAAAATGAAACATCCAGGACAACTTATAGTTCGTAACTTAAGTAATGACACAAACCGTAAGTAATTTACGGTTGCAAAAAAAATCGTAACTAAACATTTTATCTCAAAATCAAGAACTTATGGTTGGTATTTGAGTTAAATGAACCGTAACATCGACCAAATATATAGTTACGGTTCCAATTGGAGTTATTACCAACCGTAACTCACATGCAACACAGAAATTTTAATTTCAATTTTGATCCAAAACCCTAATTTTTGATACAAAACTAACTTAAATCAAACACAATAAACAAAACCCTAATTGGGTCTTTTCGAAATATAGTTTTCAATCAACGATTATCAATTTTTCAAATCGCTGATTAATCGAGGACGATGAAGTTTCAATTTTAATGGAGGAAGAGAAGAGAAGATGAAAAAAATCAAAAAAGTTTTTTGATTTTTCTGATTCCATTAGGTTAAAAATTGGAGAGGGTAATCTAGTCAATTTACACACCATATAGGACACCCCATAACCAATAAGAGGGACATTGCTCAATGTTCCAAATTTCGGTATAACAGGGTTGTTTTTATTTGATATTTTAGTTGTTTTTACGGTATACGCTCAATGTTCCAAATTTCGTTGCGATATCAAACACCATAACTTTTTGTGTTTTGCGGATCTTATTGATGATGCATAAATATTGTTGCAAAATTAAATGCCATAACTTTTTTTTTTGCAGGGCCTATTGATGCATAAAACGATTGCTACTTCACCTATTTTCTAAACGTTTGTTTAATTTTATTATTTACCTTGCTCATATGATTGTTTCTTATTTTCTCTTTTAATATGTTTTTTTTTTGTTGGTTAATAATTAACTTTATGAATTTTTATTAGTGATTACGTAAATCGGCTTTCCTACGTGCATATGGTTCTGTTTTTTGATCTATTTTTTGTTGTATTCAATTGGCATTGATGATGGTTGCGTCAATGCGATTGCATGAACGCTGATATGAAGAAAATCTCAAAAAGATGATTTCACTTCTATAAAGGATGATGCCAAGATATCTTCGATTTCACGTTGTTTTTTTTGTACTAGAGTTTTGCGGTTTTCTTCTCCTATATTAATCAGGAATGTTTTTCACTGTTTGTACATCTCTGCTATCTATTTGTTTCAAGTTTTCTCCTAGCCCTAATTTTTCATATTAGTTTCTTATCTGATTTTCATTAGTGTATTGAAACACTTCTTTGTTCTATTTTGCAGGAAATTGTTTCTCAATTATGTTGTTATTTCTTTTTGGTTTCATATCTTCTCAATCTCAGGTTCTTAGCGACAACTTATTTATGTTTCTTTTAATTACTTCTCAACATCAGAAGGTTTAGGTAATATAGGTACTACTCTGTCCTTTAAACTTCATGTGAAAGTATTATTTGAGTGATTAATTTGTGAAATACAAGCTTCGTACTAATGATGCTAAATCATTGTAATATAACATCACGGGAAAGAAAAAAGACCAACATTGATATTCAGAATTTTGAGTTATGTGTAATGCAAAAGTGAAGCTGGAAATTGCGGATTATGAAAATGGTATCTAAATTAAGGAAGTTTGAACTGAGAATTATAGTTGTATTGTATCTAAACTCTTACGGCCATGCTTTTTGTAAACAAAAATCATATAATTTTGTCTACATTTTGGATTGATTTTATTTTTCTTTCGGTAACTTATTTACTATGAAAATATACACTTTGGAAGTGCGACTTTGTATGTTGTCGAATAAGATGTAGTCTTTCTCATCAATTCATTTTGTTAGGTTCCGAAGAAGGAAAGAAACTCGGATCTAAATTCATGTTTGAGTTGAAAGGGAAGTGTTATATTTTGTGCGGATTGTTAAGGTTTTATTTGTATCCTTTTATAGGTATAGACATTTTTCTATTTATATTATTCGTTTACAGTTTTTGCTTCATTTTGGCTTTTATTATTGGATTTAGTGGTTTTTATTGTGTAGAAAAACCCATTTCCCTGAGAAGGCCGGTATGACATATTAAAACTGACGAACATCTGTAGACAACAAGAGAGTTCACTCCTTGAACTTTCATTTTTTTTTGCTGGTATTCCACATAATTGGTGTATCAAAATTCAAAATGAGGTTTGTTGAGGGGTGATTATGAGTTTGGTCATACCCGTCCTAGTCACACCTCATGACCTCACTTACTAGGAATGGTAAGAGAGAGATGCCTTTCCATTGTACCTTGTCCTTCTTTATCTAGACTTCATAAAATCCCTCCTTTTATGACATCATGCCACATGTCCTAAACCTCCTTAATTACTACTAATGCCATTCCTTTCTTAATATAACCTCTTCCTTCTTCATTAATCCCTTCCTTATCCCTCTTGTTTCATGGGTATTTTCTCATTGAACTTGGGCTTTAGTCCCCATGACTTTTCTTAGTTTTGCCTTCCCCTTTGGGGGCACCCCAAACCCGTTAAGGAGTATTATTTTTCATGTATCAACATTAGTTCCCTGACTATTGGGTTAATTGTTAAATAAACCAGTAGTCATATTTTCCCTTTAATGCGAGTCGACACATATCACGATATATATGAAGAAGTGTGAACGGCTATTGCATCGTAAATGACACCACTCCTTCCTATATATACGGTTTGTATTTTATAATCCAGTTACTAGTTTCGTTTTCAATTTCATCTTCCAATTCTTCTATGATTGACATCCCCTAGATGGCCAATTCTCTTCAAGGGTACGTGTTGTCCTTGGCGCCCATTCCTGTGTTAGCCTCGTCAATGTTTAAGCAATGTGAATTGAAACGATTGTTGCTCGTGAAGACTGAAATCGAAGCGTTTCGGGAGCAAAGGATAGCACACAGAGACGCCATGCACGCCAAATTTAAGGAACAATACGAGGCTCATCAAGCCGCTCAGAAAGATGAATCATCCGGTCGCGTATCACTGGAGGTTCAACGTACGTTGCATGATGCCGTCACTTCTCATCACGCGGCTGACAATATATTCGTGGATTCTTCAATAATGATGGCTACTATAGATCGTGCCATTTCCAATTGTCGTCTCCAGATTTCCGACCAAGCGGCTCCTCCGCTCCTCGGGCATACTCTGACTTTAGCGGTTGTGTCTTCGCGTGTGCCCTACCCCTACCTTGAGGATTAGTTGGCCCGTTTGTTGGTTTTGAGGGAGGAGGTGGGCATGTTATGGAATCTTAGGTTGATTCGTCAGGATGAGGCGCGTAAAGAGTACGACGAGCATGAAGATACTCTCTTTTTTGCCCCCGGGGCTAAGGATAAAGACAAGATCATTCAGGATATCCATAGACTAGTGAATGAAGCTGATCAGAATCTTCGTCTAGCCAACGCGCAATGTGATGATGGGCGTCTGATGGTGGAGGACTTAGACGCGGATATCGCTCGTTGTCGGGCGTTAATGGATGGTTAGGTTACGCGTCTTCTTGCGGGGGTTATCTTTTGTTTCGTTGTCTTGTTTATGGTCTTCGCTGTTGTTTTCTTAATTACCCGCTCTGAAGTCTTTTCCTTATGGGTCCAATTCCTTTGGATGTTTGTTTTTCTTTCTTGTAATTTTGTTTTAGGTGAGAATATTACTCCATTCTTCTCTCTTCCCTTCTCTCTTTTTTTTTATTGCGCGATTTTTGTCATTAACTAGGGTGGGTTAGTGGTAGCGCGTCTATCCCTTTTCTTTTTATGGAGAAGGGACATATATAACGCGCCTACTCTCCCCTTCTTTTTCGGATGGGTAGGGCGGGATGGTGTAGGGCGTTGGTTAAACGCGCCTACCCTCCTCTTTCTTTTTTGAGATGGGTAGGGCGGGATGGTGTAGGGCGTTGGTTAAACGCGCATACTCCCCCCTTTTTTCCAGATGAATAGGGCGCTAGTTAAACGCGCCTACTCCCCCTTCTTTTTTTTCGGATGGGTAGGATGGGATGGTGTATGGCATTGGTTAAAAGCGCCTACCCTCCTATTTATTTTTTCAGATGGGTAGGGCGGGATGGTGTAGGGCGTTGGTTAAACGCGCCTACTCCCCCTTCTTTTTCAGATGAATATAACGTTGGTTAAACGCGCATACTCTCCCCTTGTTTTTCGGATGGGTAGGGAGGGATGGTGTAGGGCGTTGGTTAAACGCTCCTAATCCCCCCTTCTTTTTTCAGATGAATTGGGTGTTGGTTAAACGCGCCTACTCCCCTTTCTTTTTCGGATGGGTAGGGCGGGATGGTGCAGGGCGTTGGTTAAACGCGCCTACTCCCCCCTTATTTTTTTTCCAGATGAATAGGGCGTTGGTTAAACGTGCCTACTCCCCCTTCTTTTTCGGATGGGTAGGGCGGGGTGGTGTATGGCGTTGGTTAAACGCGCCTACACTCCTCTTTCTTTTTCTCAGATGGGTTGGGCTGGATGGTGTAGGGCGTTGGTTAAAAGTGCTTACTCCCCCCTTCTTTTTTCAGATGAATAGGGTGTTGGTTAAACGCGCCTACTCCCCCCTTTCTTTTCGTTCGAGTGGGGAGGGCGCTGCTCCCCCTCTCTTTATCGACTGATCGGGCACCTTTGGCATCTCCGTAGTCTTTTCTATAAATCTTTTGGGCGACTTTGGAATTCCCGTACCCTTTTCTGTAAATTTGTTAGCCGACCGGGTTCCTTTGGCATTCCCGTAGCTTTTTCTGTAAATTTGTCAGCCGATTGGGCGCCTTTGGCATTCCCGTAGCTTTTTTTTGTAAATTTGTCAGTCGACCGAGCGCCTTTGGCATTCAGTAGCTTTTTCTGTAAATTTGTCAGCCGACCAGGCGCCTTTGGCATTCTTGTAGTTTTTTCTGTAAGTTTGTCAGCCAACCGGGCGCCTTTGGCATTCTCGTAGCCTTTTGTAGATTTTTCAGCCAACCGGGCGCCTTTGGCATTCCCGTGGCCTTTTGTGAATTCCCACAGTAATTTCGACAACTTCCTTTGTTATTCGAAATCTTATTACATCGAGCGATTCATGCATGGAAACTCTTTAACTATTTTCCTTTGATGGATGATTTGACCTTGGAGCCGTCCATCCTTCTAAGTTTATAATATCCACTTTCTTCCACCTTCCTTATCTTGAACAGACCATCCCAGTTTGCTGCAAATTTGCTTGCACTAGCGTTCCTTTGTACGTGGGGGAGATTTTAAGGACCAAGTCATCCACCTTGAAGGTCCTCTCCTTCATGCTCTGGTTATAATAGTTAGTCGTGCGCTTCCTATAAGCTTCTGCAAACCGCTCTGCTCGCGCTCTTCTTTCTTCTATTGTATCTAGGTGTGCGAAACGGCTTACTTCGTCTGCGTGGTATGGCTGCCCATCGCCACCCTTGCTGACGGGACTGCTATTTCTGCTGGTAGTATTGCGTCTTCTGCATAGACTAGTGAATAAGGATGCGCTTCAAAATCCTGTATGCCCATACCGCGAGTTTTAGCTGCTCGTGTCATTCCCTGTAATGATCATGCACTGTGCGGCTCAGGATCCGGAGGAGTGTTTTGTTAGATGCTTCGGCTTGTCCATTCCTCTGTGGATAATAGGGGGTCGACGTATGCAGCCTCATGTTGTATTGGCGGAGTAGATCTATTACGTCTTTGTTTACAAACGATTTGGCATTGTCTGCCCTAATTATCATAGGAGCGTCGAACCTGCAGATGATGTATCCCTTGATGAATGCAGCCACGGTTGCTCCAGAGTAATCATTTAGGTTTATTACCTCTACCCATTTTGATGCATATTCTGTAGCAGTTATAATGTACTTGTGACGCTTCCAAGACATTGGGTTGATCGGTCCTATAAGATCCAGTCCCCAGATATGAAATGGCCATGGCGCTATTATACTATTTAGTTGAGTGTGAGGCGCTCTGATCAAGGTCCTATGCATTTGGCATTTTAAGCACCTTCTGACACGTTCGACACTATCGCTTTCCATAGTCGTCCAATAGAATCCGCCTTCGTAAAATAACTTCTGGATCCCTTGGTGTTCAACGTTGTGAGATTGGATCATTACTTCGGTTGCCTCTTGGTCAGATAAGCACCGCAAGATCGCGTTATTATAGCTCATTCGGTAGAGCACATTCCCGTTCATGAAAAGGCGTGCTGCCTTTTTTTGAATATTTAGAGCCGCCTGTCTTTCGTTGGGTGAAGTGTTTTCAAAGTTGTTGTAGATAGTGATAAAAGGGTTGTTTTAAGACTTGTGAAGGAAATGAATTTTAGACTTAATAAAAATAAAGCATATTAATTTTCAAAGAGTGATGTCAAGATTTAAAATGGACTAAGGCTCTGGATTCACTATTACTTCAAGTCGATTGGTTACAAAAATATTTCATAACTATTATCTAGCTCTTTTTCCATTAAATCACTTATTAATCTATAAGGTGTCCAAATATTAAATTGTAATCCTTAAGCATGATTTATCAAAGAATTAATTCTAAGCATAAAACATCAAACTGATTCACAACTAATTAAGAAAACCATTTTTATCTCTTTTTTTTATTGATCCAAGTGAATTAAATAAAATAAATAATTAAGAAATTATAAAAAGAATTTACCAATCAAACATGAGTGAATAGCTCCTCCGTCGCCTCAGTCACCAGGTATTTTATCCGCTCATCATGTTGGAAAACCTCTCAAAATATTTCATTGATGCTCAAAAGTGTTTTACAATGAAGAGAAAGAGAAGTAAATAGTATAGAACAGGATTCTGCGACCCACAGAAGGCGACCAGAATCAACGACACAGGGATAGCACTGTTGGTACAATGACTCAGTCGCGGAAAGGAGTGGAAAAGTGTCGCAATAAAGCGACAATTTTTAACGACTTTCCTTCCTCGTCCAATGTTCTTCGTGTTCTTCAGTTCCAGCAGCAGCAAGAACTTATTCTTCACAGCGCCTAGTTCTTCGATTTTACGTCTCTATTCTCTTCCTAACTCTCCCTAAACTTGCTAGCATTTCCCAAACTGTTTTGCCTTGTATTTATAGTGAATTGGAGCCAAAAATCCGACCATTGATTGCATATATTCTCCATTTAATCCAAATATTCTCGGATGCCAATAATAACGAAAATTTCCATTTTTAATCCCATGCACGCATTAACTTTGATCCTGCACGCTCCCAAATGTATTCTCCACGCCTCAACACTCTTCCAACGCTAGTAGGACTCTTCCATGCACACAAGAACTCCATTTTTTCTCGTGTTACAGTGCACATGCTCTGTTTTTGGCTCAAGGATCATCACGCGTTTTCCAGCCACTTCTGATCAAACCTACTGCTCATAATGTGTTCCTCATGCCATATCACATCTTCCTACCAAGTTTGAGCGATTGAATCTCCCTAAAACACCTTCATTTTGTTGATTGAAACTCTAACAGTTGAGAACTTCATTTCCCGCCAAAAAAAAGTTTTTGAATTTAAAGAGATGAAGTGCCCCTAATCGTCTGTGGAGTGTAAATAGCAAATGCCCAACTGAGGTGCCCCTTAGTAATTGGGTTTCCCCTTAACCAAAATGAGAGTCCGAATAAAAAATGTCCTCCGGGGATGCCCCGCATAATTTTTCGAGCAGATCTTTCCAAAAATGTTTATTTCCTAAAAATACATAAAAACACAATATTAGTACAAAAATAGAGTTCCAACAATACGGACATTGAGGACAAATTAGACAGAAAAATGTGTCTATCAAATACCCCCAAACTTATTATTTGCTAGTCCTCGAGCAAATCTAATCTAGAAAGTAAAATGACTACACTTAGCACGTGCAGCAAGCCGTTAAACCACTAGGTGGCCCTAGTGGCGGAGTGTTGTCTCCGGAGGGTTTACCAGAGGTGTACCCACAAAACCTTTACTCCATACCCTAGCTATCTACAACGAACCTTGGAAGGCACTAAAGAATCTCCTTGGTTGGCTTACAATCACTGACTACAGGAGGAAGTACCCTGATGCGAAATTCCAATTGTTGTACACGAGTTTACACTCAAGCATACTAAAATTCATATAAAGTGACAGAGCTCTACTCAGATTGTTGCACTATGGACATCATATTCAGAGTCAAACTAATCATATGGATAGAAAAAGGAGATGGAAATAGAAAAATGTAGATGGTTTTGATGTTAACCAAATGATCGATGTTTCACATATCTGTCTGAAGGCCACCGCCAGAATGAACCTATCCTAATGGACTGAGATACCGGTCTGACTAATATCAATACAACTGGCATATACAAGGGAACCAGTGGTCAATAACTTAAATCTAGATCAACAAACTGGCAAATACAAGGGAACCAGCAGTTGACTACACAGAACAAAAACCATTTTTTTTTTAACTTAACGACATGAATAGATCTTTTTGATCCAAGCGCATGCTTCTCGTCAGCAGATTACACGATAGTTCCCACCGGTCCTACATTCCACGCTTGCTTAGGCGACGGAAACAGGGAGAACACACGCATATTGCTATCCAAGTGTTAATACTTATTCCGATTGGTCTAACTGGTCCAGTCTTTTTTTTTTTTAGTAACTCCATCACTCTAATTCACCCTAGCAGTGGTAACAACTTGAATCGTGTGGCCCACCTAATCACTTAGAGAAACATAGTTTAAAATGAAAAAATAAAATAAAAAAGAAATGAAAAGGACTCAACGAGATATGGTGCAACTATCATGTTATTTCTAACACCTGAGCTCTGTGCTTTTATGAATAGACTCTATAGATGTTTCCATCTAATCAGATTGGTTCCTCAACTCCTACAACCAAGATGCTTCCATCCACTTAGATTAGTTAGTGTCATCCTGAATACGCATAAATTTCTAGGCTCTGGAGTTTATTTATTGCAACTAAAAGATTTTCCCATACCCCCAAACTTAAATCTAACATTGTCCTCAATGTTTCCAATGATAAAATTAACAGCATGAACGAGGAGAAATCGTTACCACTTGAAGCAAAAAAGGGTTGAGGAAAGATATTAACGTGTTGCGTGAGATTGGGTTACCTCCCAAGAAGTGCTAAGTTTAAAGTCTTCAGCCAGACATCAAATACCTCAAAAAGGATCTTCAACTTCCAAAGTCATATACCAATATCCGAAAAAGTTGTGGGTCCATAATACCAAATAGAGCTAACACCAATATGAGACAACTGCACTGGTTCAGAAAAATGAACAGAAGGAGCACATCCTCATCTAAGGTTTCTTGCAAGACAACCGGATCTATTCAGAGCCTCCAGTTGGGATTCATAAGAGTGTCTTGAAATATAGATTCATCCGAAAAACGGGTTTCTAATATATGGATTTCCTTCTGAACAGTATCAGGCGGATCAGTTTGTGGAGTCTGAATAGACTCAAGCGATACCTCAGATGCACTAGGCTTGAGTCCCAAGTTAGGGACTTCTACTGGGGATAATTGACAATCTCTACCCCCAAATTTAGGGTAATCACTATTCTCCGTAAGACCTTTAACTATGGCTTGAATTTCCGGATCCGGAGAGTATTTAAAATACTCTAGAGCTTCTTCTATTTCACTACCCCCAAACTTAGAGTTTTGGGTGTCTCTAGATAAACTAGTCACAATATTCCCAATTTCTAGACTATCCGGTTCCTGAAAAAGGTCAATTGCTTTCTCTGAGTTATAATCAGGTGGTTCATCCTCTAAGTTCTTTTGAGGTATACTAGTTATAGGAATTATATGTCTCATATCCTCTATGGTCATACCTAGAGTTTCCTTATTGTGTTGAAGCACGGTTACTGGCCTAATCTCATGATCACTATCCAAATCGGAAGTTATAGGCAAAATCTCAGATGGGCCTACAAATGCATAATTGGGGTCCAACTTAGGAGGATCTTTAGGCTCTTCGAAATAAGGGTTTAAGGTAGATTCGGTAGCTAGTAATGGTTCAAACCTAGATTTCCATATATCGGTATCTAACATAGGAATAAAATCCAACAGAGCATTTACTTGTTCAATGTTGCTATCATCGTCGAAATCCATGCTAAAACGGGCTATACAACTCTCTAATGGATCTTCCGATTCGGTGTTTGGTACAGACTTCAGAACTAAGGTTCCTATCATGTTGACCTCTTCAATGCACGTGTCATCTAGCTCAGAGGGTAGCTTACTAATATTAAAAATGTTCAGCTCAATAGTCATATTACCAAAAGACAAATTCATAATACCATTTCGACAGCTAATGATCGCACTGGATGTAGCTAAAAACGGGCGACCTAAAATCACTGGTATTTGGTTCTCTGGGTCAGGGATAGGTTGGGTATCTAGGATAACAAAATCCACCGGATATATAAACTTATCGACCTCTATGAGAACATCCTCGATCACACCACGAGGAATTTTAACGGACCTATCACCTAACTGAAGTGTCATCTGTGTATGTTTCATCTCACCAAGTCCTAGCTTAAGGTACACATGGTATGGCAGTAAGTTCACACTGGCTCCTAAGTCAAGCAACGCTTTCTCAACACGGTACTTACCTATTGTACAAGCAATGGTAGGGGACCCTGGGTCTTTATACTTAGGAGTAGTGGTATTCTGAATAATAGAACTCACATGACTAGCTATGAAGGCTTTCTTCTGGAAAATGAGCTTACGCTTTCGCGTACACAAGTCCTTAAGGAACTTGGCATAAGAAGGAATCTGCCTAATTGCATCTAATAATGGAAGGTTGATATTAACCTGCTTAAAAACCTCCAATATATCATTAAAGTTGGACTCCCTCTTAGTCGGAACTAGCAGCCGGGGGAACGGGGCTCTGGGAACAAAGCCGGGCTCATCAGGACCCTCATTGGTCTCCTCATTTTCTGGCTCATAAGGGTGAACTACAACATGTTCACTATCAGGCATGGCAACCTTATTGTCAACTTTCTTTCCACTCCTAAGGGTTATAATAGAGTTCACATGATTGTATGATTTCTCTGCTTTAGGATTGGGTTGAGTTTGACTAGGAAACTTACCTTTTTCCCTCAAAGACTCATTTATATGACTAACCTGGGTTTTCAACTCGGAAATAGCCTGAGAGTTAGCCTGACATATTCTCTTATTTTCTTCTATACCTTGAGCAACAGATTGCTGAAACTGCATAGTGTTACGAGTTAACAAAGCAAGAGACTCTTCTAAACTCATAATCTTCTTATCCAAAGGGTTCTGAAACTGTGCCGGGGCTGAAGGATTCTTAGGATAGCCAAAACCTGTGGGAGCTTGAGAGTTACTAGACTGACCTTGATTCTGGCCCTTAGACCAAGAAAGGTTGGGATGGTTTCTCCAACCAGGGTTATAGGTTTCTGAATAAGGATCAAACTTCTGACGGTTATCGAATCTAGTGTTGTTATAAAGAGCATTGGCTTGCTCTTCAACAGTATGGTCTTCCCAAAAAGGCTCTATTATACCACTAGTACCACTAGAATAACCTAATTCCAACGCTTCTAACCTTTTGGCTATGGCTGCTATTTTAGCATCTGACTCATAGGATCCTTCTACCCTATTGACATTTCCTCTACTTAGAAGAATTGTTTTCTGGGGTTCCCTATTATTTTCCAATTGTTGGGTCTTATTGCCGATTTCATTCAAAAATGTCATCGCCTCATCAACAGTTTTATTCTCAAACCCACCTGTGCATAAGGACTCAACCATGGTCGTTGTTGAATAGTCTAAACCCTCGTAGAGGATCTGAACTAACCTAACCTTCTCTAAACCATGATGAGTACATTGATAAATTAAGTCATTGAACCTTTCTAAATACCTATATAAAGATTCTCCCTCTTGTTGAGCAAAAGTACAAATTTGTGTCCTAATAGACGATGTTTTGTGCCTTGGGAAAAACTTATGTATAAAGGCAGATGTAAGTTGTTCATAGGTTTCAATTGACTCAGAATCCAAACTATACAGCCAAGATTTGGCTTTATCTTTTAAGGAAAAGGGGAATAACCTAAGTTTCAGTGCATCATCACTAAGGTTTTTAATTTTCAGAGTACTACATACTTCCTCAAATTCCCTAACATGAAAATAGGGGTTCTCATTCTCTTTTCCTAAAAAGGTTGGGAGCATCTGTAAAGTCCCAGGTTTGAGTTCATAATTTGCCTCGGTTTCAGCTAACTTGATACAAGACGGACGAGAGGTCCTAGTTGGGTTCAATAAAGCTTTTAAAGTTGCCATTTCTGGCACTACCAAAGGACTAGGAGAACTTTCTTCACAAAGACGCAGATTCTCAAAACTGAAGTTTCCAAAAATGGGGCTCTCTAAAGAAGAGTCTTCGAGCTCCCCGCCTTCACAAGAAAAACTACTAGGTTTATCACTAATCATACGACCTAGAGTGTTTCTTTTCCAAGCCCGTTCTACCTCGGGCATACACTAGAAAAACAAAACTAAAAAGAAAAGCCCTAAAAGAGAAGGGAAATTCTATGCAAACACAAACAAGGATGACTCCACCACAGCAAACCTACTGAATTCTAGCAAAGAAAAAGCATGATGGCTCCACTTAGATTGTTTCTAGACCAGCTTCTAATCCTTCGAAAGGGAATTCGTTACAATTTAAGAAAACCCCTCTGGAGTCAATCCGAGTCAAAGTAAGTTGAATTGAGGCGAGGGAAGCTCAGTGGGGCTTTGATACCCAAGGCCTCACCGCTATCACAAGGCGGCGCAGTCACGCATTCAACTCACAGAGACCATCATGAACTTCGAAGTATGCTAAAAGAGTAACCAATATTTTCCGAACGACTTTTCTACTAAGCTCGTTACCCTATAGGTCTCGTTCTATTCCAAATTTTAAAGCTTAGGTTCGCGTTTGGTTTCGTTTTCCTAAGGCGGACAAGAAGGGAACGGTGATGAAATCCGAACCCTTATCTTGTATTGGCCAGGCCTTGCCCTTTACTAGGAATTTAAAAACAGTCCAAATTCGTCCTCAATCAATGAATCACCTTAAGGAATACAGTAACTCGCTTACAGGAGATTTGCGAGTGTTTCGATGGACTTACCTCCCGTACCAGACGGGGGATGAACCGTCGAAGTCGACTCGGGCCACGACTCATATGTCATGTACGAACCCGAGGGGCCGAGACGATATCGTAATCGTCGTCCTTCCCTGCACACAGTTTGTATTTAAGGTACCCTTCCGTAGGGTAAAAATAACTTAAAAATTTCCAACGTCACAGTCCAAGTCCAAAGTAAAGTGCAAAAATATTACAAAAATTTCCTAATACAATTCTAAAAAAAAATTAAAAAAATAATAAAACTAAATCCTAAAAAAAATTATTTGTCTTCTTTTTTTCTTTTCTTTTAGCTTTAAGCTTTGTTCCAAGTCCTTAGTATCCAACTTCAAACCTGCAAATCAAAGACACGCCCAAAGAAACGTAAAAAGGAACAAATGAAAATAATAATAAAAAAATCTAAAAATGATACCTAAACACAAATCCGCGTCGGCGGCGCCAAAAATTGAAGTGTTTTCAAAGTTGTTGTAGATAGTGATAAAAGGGTTGTTTTAAGACTTGTGAAGGCAATGAATTTTAGACTTAATAAAAATAAAGAAAATTAATTTTCAAAGAGTGATGTCAAGATTTAAAATGGACTAAGGCTCCGGATTCACTATTACTTCAAGTTGATTGGTTACAAAAATATTTCATAATTATTATCTAGCTCTTTTTCCATTAAATCACTTATTAATCTATAAGGTGTCCAAATATTAAATTGTAATCCTTAAGCATGATTTATCAAAGAATTAATTCTAAGCATAAAACATCAAATTGATTCACAACTAATTAAGAAAACCATTTTTATCTCTTTTTTTTATTGATCTAAGTGAATTAAATAAAATAAATAATTAAGAAACTATAAAAAGAATTTACCAATCAAACATGAGTGAATAGCTCCTCTGTCGCCTCAGTCACCAGGTATTTTAGCCGCTCATCATGTTGGAAAACCTCTCAAAATATTTCATTGATGCTCAAAAGTGTTTTACAATGAAGAGAAAGAGAAGTAAATAGTATAAAACAGGATTCTGCGACCCACAGAAGGCGTCCAGAATCAACGACACAGAGATAGTGCTGTTGGTACAATGACTCAGTCGCGGAAAGGAGTGGAAAAGTGTCGTAATAAAGCGACAGTTTTTAACGACTTTCCTGCCTCGTCCAATGTTCTTCGTGTTCTTCAGTTCCAGCAGCAGCAGGAACTTCTTCTTCACAGCGCCTAGTTCTTCGATTTTACGTCTCTATTCTCTTCCAAACTCTCCCTAAACTTGCTAGCATTTCCAAAAATGTTTTGCCTTGTATTTATAGTGAATTGGAGCCAAAAATACGACCATTGATTGCATATATCCTCCATTTAATCCAAATATTCTCGACTGCCAATAATAACGAAAATTTCCATTTTTAATCCCATGCACGCGTTAACTTTGATCCTGCACGCTCCCAAATGTCTTCTCCACGCCTCAACACTCTTCCAACGCTAGTAGGACTCTTCCATGCACACAAGAACTCCATTTTTGCTCGTGTTACAGTGCACGTGATCTGTTTTGGGCTCAAGGATCATCACGCGTTTTCCAGCCACTTCTGATCGAACCCACTGCCCATAATGTGTTCCTCATGCCATATCACATCTTCCTACCAAGTTTGAGCGATTGAATCTCCCTAAAACACCTTCATTTTGTTGATTGAAACTCTAACAGTTGAGAACTTCATTTCCCGCCAAAAAAAAGGTTTTTGAATTTAAAGAGATGAAGTGCCCCTAATCGTCTGTGGAGTGTAAATAGCGAATGCCCAACTGAGGTGCCCCTTAGTAATTGGGTTGCCCCTTAACGAAAATGAGAGTCTGAATAACAAATGTCCTCCGGGGATGCCCCGCATAATTTTTCGAGCAGATCTTTCCAAAAATGTTTATTTCCTAAAAATACATAAAAACACAATATTAGTACAAAAATAGAGTTCCAACAATACGGACATTGAGGACAAATTAGACACAAAAATGTGTTTATCATTGGGCAGTTTGCCATGCTGGGTGAAATCAATGTATGGTTGTCTCCAGTCTACTCCCTCGGTTGTATAGACCTCTGCGGGTTGAGGTGGGGCTTGGCAGTCGGCGCAGCTATCTTGGAGGGCTGCTGACATGATCGGCCAGTATACTCCCAGCCTTTGAAGCTTCCTATAGGGGTGGACAGCGCCGGTCTGCCCGCATGTCTCTGCATGAAGTTCCCGGAGTATTTTCTCTATCTCCCTTTTTATTTATGCACCTTTCCAGGGATCCTCCGACATCTTGGTAGTACAGATGCCCCAGGATCATCACGAATTGTTTTAAGGCTAGGGTCGGAATTACGCGGTCATCCTCTGTCCGGGTTAAGTCTTCGATGTATACTTTCCTCCAGTCGTCTGATTCTTCGAAAGCCAGGTCTTCTTTCCAAGTGCTGGGTATCTCCCTTCTTTTTATTGTTACCGTGCCTCCTTCTTCGTCGTTCAATTGTATCTTGCTCGTTAATGTTGCCAGGGCATCAGCATGTCGATTCCCGCTTCTTCCCGTATGATCCAAAAATGACCCAGTCTGGTGGATTTGAGCTTCTGCTCGATAGGGTGCCAAGTGTGGTTCCTTAACGAGGAAGTCGCCATTCACTTGGTTCGTTACTAAACTCGAGTCACCCTTTATCTCTATACTTCCTAGACTGAGTTCCTTTTCCATTTTGAGCCCTAGGATCAGTGCTTCATACTCAGCAACGTTATTACTGCACGGGAAATATAACTTGAATGATTACGAAAATAGGTCGCCTTGTGGGGCTTCGAATACTATTCCATCTCCTACGCCGGTACCGTATGATGAATCTTCGAAGAACATAGTCCAGGATTTGTCGATTTCTGCACCTGATACTTATCCTGATATGTACTCATGCACCTCATCGTCCCCTTCCCCAAGGAACATGGCTATTAGATCGATTATTACTTGCCCGTACACTCCATTTGGTCGCTGATATTTAAGCTCGAATTCCGAAAATTGCAATAGCCACCGAGCAGTTCTTCCCGTCAGAACATGCTTGGATGCTAAGTATCCTATAGGGTTTGCCACGACAATCACTATGGTTTCGTGCGTCAAGAGATACAGGCGTAGTTTCTGTGTTGCATATATGAGAGCTAGGCATGCTTGTTCCATACGTGGGTATCTCAGCTCCGCCTCTCATAAAACCCGACTTACATAATAGATAGGTGACAGTTCGTTTCTTCCCATATCTTGCGCGAGCACAGATCCTATTTCCACGCTGGTGAACGTTGTGTAGAGGTAAAAGGAAACCCCTCTTATTGGCGGCCTGAGGACTTGCGAGATGATGAGGCAGTGCTTCAGTTTCTCAAACGCCGCGCACTGCGCTTCCCCCATACAAAAGCAATCCCCTTTTTTAGTAGGGGTAAGAACGCCGTCATTATTTGGGATGGCCCGGGGACGAAGTGTCGTGTATACGATATCCTTCCGACAAACTCTTGTAGCTCTCTCGCATTGGTTGGGGGTGCCATCGTTGTGATTTCCTCGACCTTTCTTGGGTCTACTCGGATTCCCTCGTTGGTTACCACGAAACCTAGGAATTTTCCTAACGTTACCCTGAAGGCGCACTTGAGGAGGTTCATCTTGAGCATAAATTTCCTACATCTCTCGAATACCATATTCAAATGGGAGATGTGACTCTCGAGGGTTTGTGATTTGACCACGATGTCATGAACGTATACCTATACTGACTGATGTAACAAGTCGTGAAATATGGATGTCATCGCGCGCTGATATGTGGCACCTGCATTCTTCAACCCGAAAGGCATTACTACGTAGTAAAAGTTTCCATACGGATTTTGGAAAGTCGTCTTTTTTGCATCTGACGCGTCCATCTTTATCTGGTTGTACCCGCTGAAGCAGTCCATGAAGGAGAAACTCTTCTCACCCTCGTCACATCTAGTGTCAAGTCTATGTTAGGTAATATAAAATCATCCTTTGGGCACGCCCGATTCAGGTCTTTGTAGTCCACGCAACACCTGATATTTCCATTCTTTTTTACCACGGGTACGATTTTGGCTATCCAGGTCGGGTGCTGGATGGGCTTGATGAATTTGGCTTTTAGTAGCCGCCCTACCTCTTCTTTTATTGCTAGAGCCGTAGTTCTAGGGAATTGGATACTCCTTTGGTTCACAAGCTTAAACTCGGTGATACTCCAAGGTTATGGGCTACAAGGTGGCTATCTAGTCCTGACATCTCACCGTAATCGAAGGAAAAAAATCCTTGCATTCTTTGAATAGCAAAATCAGTGCTTCTCTCTACTCTTCGTCCAATCTTTTGCTGATCATAACGTGGCGCTTATATTCTTGTGTTCCGAGGTTGACTTCCTCTATGCCGTCCATAGTGAGGTCTCCTGGTGTTCGCTCTTCTTCGGCTGTGGGCGTTGCCTCTGCAAGCTGGTTTCGAAACTCCTCATCGTTGATTGTGTTATAGGGTAATTCGATCAAATCCTAACTGGTATTTTCTGAAAGAACCTCCGCTTTTTCGCTTACTAATGCTACGAGGTGGTCATTCGTATCCGCGGGTATTCCTTCGGCTAGTTGCTATAATCGATATACGTGCCCTCCATCTGGTTTCAAGAAGCGCTGGAATCTGGGATGCCCTTCTTGCTTCCTCTTTCTTTATACATGGAATACCATCCTGGAGGGGCTTAATACAGACTTAGCGGGCTCTGGCTTTTCTTCTTCCCCCCCATTTAGGGAGTAGGGTAAGTTGTATCTCGGGTACTTCGTTTGACTCCTTTGTGTACATCGTAGAAATTGCATCTACCATGTATGCTTCCTCTGGGTCGAAAGGGTTTCTTGTTGTGGAAATTCGGTATTTCCTGCCTCCGATGTTGGTCTTTGCACACTGATGGTATGTCAAAGCCACTACCTTATGGTTGAGCAGCCACCCCCTTCCTAATAGTACGTGGAAAGTGGTGTCATATTCCAAGACGTAGAATGGTGTAAGTTCTCTGATAGGACCGACCCTCATGTCTAAGTTAACGATACCTATGGCCGTCTGGGAATGTCTGCAGAATCCTCTTACTGTAGTAGACCTGCCCTGATTGCTGATCGATGTACCCCTAAGATATCCAACGTGTACTGGTGTTGATGGTGTTTTTTAGCTTAGGGTCAAAATCGTAAAACTATACATCTGACATGACGTCACTATGACCATTAGCACATTTATTGAATCAATCAGCATGCCTACGTAAGAATTACCGGGGTACCCTTTTTTTTACATGGGTCATGTTCCACGGCAGAACCCTTAACACTGACTGACATCATCTATGCCAAACCTTAATTCTCATGCTACCGCGCCAAGGCATGCCAACCATGCCAGCCGCACCACTATGCCAATGGCATACCATGCTATCCACATCTCCGCGCCAAGGCGTGCCAACCATGCAGCCGCACCTCCGCGCCAAGGCATGCCAACCATGCCATCCGCACCACTGCGCCAATGGCATGCCATGCCAGCCGCACCTCCGCGCAAAGGCATGCCAACCATGCCAGCCGCACCACATGTGCCAATGGCATGCCAACCACCTTGCTGCGCCATACCATGTCGGCCTTCCCTATGCGGCTACCAAAACGAAGGCATGCCTTGGCGCATGGTAACCTTTGGCCCAACGCCACCCTAGTTTGGGCCAATGTCATGCCGCGCCATCCACCTTTTCGCGCCTAAGCCATGCCATGCCGGCCTTCCCTTCACGGCTGCCAAAACGAAGGCGTGCCACAATCAACGGCCACCCTTCCATCTTAGATGCAAATCTCAGCCGTCCAAGGTCACCAACCAACACATGGTAACCTTTGGCCCAATGCCAAAACCCTAGTTTTGGTCACGCCCAAACCGCGCCAAGGCATGTCGTCCATGCCACATGTTCCAATAGCATGCCAGCCACCTTGCCGCGCCATACCATGTCGTCCTTCCCTATGCGGTTACCAAAACAAAGGCTTGAGACGATCAACGGCCATCCTTCCATATAAGATGCAAATCTTAGCCGTCCAAGGTCGCCAACCAACGCATGGTAACCTTTGGCCCAAAACCCTAGTTTTAGTCATGTCCAAACCGTGCCAAGGCATGTCGGCCATGCCACATGTGCCAATGGCGTGCCATCCACCCTGCCGCGCCATACCATGCCGGACTTCCCCATGCGGTTACCAAAACAAAGGCTGACGACGATCCACTCTGCCGCGCCAACGGCCATCCTTCCATCCAAGATGCAAAACATAGCAGTCTAAGGTCGCCAACCAACGCATGGTAACCTTTGTCCCAACGCCAAAACCTTTGTTTTGGCCACGCCCAAACCGCGCCAAGGCATGCCAGCCATGCCACATGTGACAATGGCATGCCAACCACCTTGTCGCGCCATACCATGTCGGCCTTCCCTATGCGGCTACCAAAACAAAGGCTTGCGAAGATCAACGGCCACTTTTCCATCTAAGATGCATATCTTAGCCGTCCAAGGTTACCAAACAACGCATGGTAACCTTTGGCTCAAACCCTAGTTTTGGCCACGCCAAACCGCGCCAAGGCATGCCATGTCACATGTTCCAATGGCATGTTAACCACCTTGCCGCGCCATACCGTGCCGGCCTTCCCTATGCGGCTACCAAAACGAAGGCGTGCGAAGATCAACGTCCACCCTTCCATCTTAGATGCACATCTCAGCCGTCCAAGGTCACCAAACAACGCATGGTAACCTTTGGCCCAACGCCAAAAACCTAGTTTGGCCGCACCTAAACCACGCCAAGGCATGCGGACCATGCCACATGTGCCAATGGCATGCCGCACCATCCAACTTGCCGCGCCTATGCCATGCCATGCCGGCCTTCCCTTCACGGCTGCCAAAACGAAGCCGTGCAACAATCAACGACCACCCTTCCATCTTATATGCAAATCTCATCCGTCCAAGGTTACCAACCAATACATGGTAACTTTCGGCCCAACGCCAAAACCCTAGTTTTGTTCACGCCCAAACCGCGCAAAGGCATGTCGGCCATGGCACATGTGCCAATGGCATGCCATCCACCTTGCCACGCCATACCATGCCGTCCTTCCCTATGCGGTTACTAAAACAAAGGCTTACGACGATGGACGACCATCCTTCCATCTAAGATGCAAATCTTAGCCGTCCAAGGTCGCCAACCAACGCATGGTAACATTTGGTCCAAAACCCTAGTTTTGGTCACGCCCAAACCGCGCCAAGGCATGCCGGCCATGCCACATGTGCCAATGGCATGCCAGCCACCTTGTCGCGCCATACCATGCTGACCTTCCCTATGCAGTTACCAAAACAAAGGTTGGCGACGATCAACGGCCATCCTTCATCTAAGATGCAAATCTTAGTCGTCCAAGGTCGCCAACCAACGCATGGTAACCTTTGGCCCAACGCCAAAACCTTTGTTTTGGCCACGCCCAAACCGCGCCAAGGCATGCCAGCCATGCCACATGTGCCAATGGCATGCCAACCACCTTGTCGCGCCATACCATGCCGGCCTTACCTATACGGATACCAAAACAAAGGCTTGCGAATATCAACGGCCACTTTTCCATCTAAGATGCATATCTTAGCCATCCAAGGTTAACAGCTAACGCATGGCAACCTTTGGCCCGATGCAAAGACGTAGTTTGGTTGCGCCCAAACAAAGCCAAAACCCTAACTTTTTGCCGCGCCTAAACTAGGCCATATTAAAGACGTACCGGCCATGCTTTCAAGCCATTGTCTACCAAACGAAGGGTTGCAATAATCAACGGCTACCCTTCCTCTCAAGATGCAAAATCTCGACCGTCGAAGGTCACCACCGAGCCGGCAAGTATCCCAAGCTCAACTTTCCGAACAAAAACGTGCTACATGTTTTCCACGAAAACACTCGAGACATCAACACATGTCACAAACTTGGGGATGATCATTGGGTATTGGTTTGGCGGTTTACAACGTGCGGCGTACACTACGCTCGTTATAAGACAGTATCATAAGGATGAGGCGGTTATTAAATACAGAAAGTAATGGTGAAACGCTTTATTTTATGGAACATCAATTCCAGGCGTTACTGGTTACCACCTCCTCCCATTTTCTCATCCGTTTTCCATTTCTTACGAGACCAGAGTACGTTTCACTTCAACTTGTATAAATAGGTCTTACCTATTTCCACCGAACAACAAGTTCAGGTCAGGAGCATACAACACTCAGAAAAACATTTGCTAGCTTTCCCATCTGTTAGCTTTCAACTTTCTGATACAAGTCGTAAAACAACTTCTCTTCCAGAATCAACTATTTTGGTCTCAACACTCTCTTCGCTTACCTCCCCAAAACCAACCCTTCTTCTTCACTTTGTGACCGAAGAAAGTCTGGAACGACCATTTCTTGGTTTAGGCTGTATTCGTAAAGATTGATCTCTCGAATATAAAGTACTCCCTCGCAGTACATTGTTTAGGTTTTAAATTTTTTTCTCACCCACACACTCGAAATTACCAAAATCAGCAGAAACCATTTTCACCCTCAAAAAATTGGCAACCACAGTGGGAGGTTTATCTTTCGGTCACGATGTCAAATTTCAATCCTCGATCTCATATCTCGACCCAGACGTCAGGACAGTAAAATCAAATGATCCGTTCAGGAATCGACGACTCAGCTACTAGAAGGCTCGATTACCAGTCGTGACACGGAAAGGGACGACTGGGGACTTCCGAGGGGTTATAATAAAACGATCCTCCAAGGGATCGACAACACGACAAGGAATTACTGGGGACTTTCCACAGTCACGGCGATGTTTCCCACAAATCTCGGTCTTACATCCGGGAGATTCCTTTTTCACCAAAAGATCCAAAAACCGAGTAAGTCTTGCCTAGACAAAATACGTGGTTTACTACTTCAGGTTTTCACGGGAATGATGAAACCAATAACCATGTTATGTTTCATCTCATGCTCTCTGTCTACAAGCAATGCTCACGATTCAGTGGCTTTCCTGGGATGTTTGCACCATTCGCAATCGTAACCAAAAAGCATCGTTATTCTAAAAACAGTTCGTTCCAAATAATAATCCCAAACCCTCAAGTTAACATTTGTCTGTCAAACCAAAAATCCAGGAAATCAAAACTGTACACTAGGCGTTTCATTTGCCTTTCAAAAAAAAAAAACCTAAAATAAGAAGTTCAGAAGACAGAAATGCGTTCAAGGAAAGTTTTTCAACAATGGCTTGCTATTCTTGGCAAAAGCCTCTTTTATGCTTTGGAGAGCCGCCCTCTTCAACTTCAGCTTTCTGGAAAACTTTTCGACTTCTGCTTCCTGCTTCTTCACCATATCCGCAGAAGGACCTTCGACCGTTTCGTCCAGCAACTTTTCAACCTCAGAAAAACCTTCAACGAACCAAGGAACATTGAACTCGAAGTTTATACATGTGTCACGATGGAACCTCCAGCTCGAGACTACATCCTCAGAAACAGAATTACCAGTCACATTGCACATGTCATCAATCGAAGACAAAGCTTCCTCCACACGCTTAACCAACGCAAATCGACTAGTAATTTTCTTTGTCATGGCGATATGTCAGTAGCTTTCCCATGTCCTGGTGTATAGCTGATGAGTGCCAAATAATGTATATATTTATCCCTTTTTGTTGGCATTTAACTCATCTTTTGCGCATTAATTCTACATTTTATCCCATATTCTGCATTTTCATTGTTTTCAAGAATAAATATTTTTCTTAATTAATTTTGCATTTTTAGGTAATAAATAAAGTCTGGATGATTTGCAGAGCAGAAAAGTAGTGAAAAGCCGGGAGGAATTACGCAAGGAAGCCGTGAAGAATGATGTGCGGAAGACCAAAAGGGTAGAAATGGGCTTGAAGAAGAAGAATTGATCTTAAAGAAGAAGTGGGCTCTAGATTGTCCAAGCCCAAAACTCATTTCTCAAACCCAAATTCTAAACCCAAAGCCTAAAACCCAAATCCATTCCCGCCTCCGCCTGTAGCCGTCAGATTGGATCTCAGCTGAATCCAATGGTCGCTTCAGTAAAGTGCATCAAAATCCGAGGTTCTTGTCAAACACCATAGTGCTTAAATTCCAAGCCTTCAGATTAGATTGCCTTTGAATCCTACGGTCGCTCCTATGCCTGTGCATCAAATATCGATAATCCCGCTTAAACTACAACACCTAACCTAATCTTGCACCGTTAACTTCGTTGTATTTTACATCCAACGGTTTCTACAAACTCTGTTCCATCTAACCGTCCGATCCACCTACCATCTCCATATCCTAAGGCTTCAGCTTGCGATACATCAAACTTTTCTGTACCGACTCACACCGAAATAACCCTAGCATATATAACCCCAAAATATACCTAACCCTAATCATTTTCACTCCCCTCTTCTCTTCCTTCTACCCGCACCACCACCAACTCCACTGCCGCTCCACCGTACCACCATGTCCGCCACCACCAACTCTGCCACAACCACACCACCTTCTTTATCATCACCACCACCTACCGCACATGGTAACTTTCAATCAACTTCATCAACATCACACGATTTCAGTGACGTGTGGAATTGATGAGAATGATTGCATGTTATCAATCGAAGCTAGAAAAGGCATGGGAAGGAGCAGTGAAGTCAGAGGAAGGATGGGTCAGCGATTGATTGAAGAAATTGCGCCATCAAAGTAAGATTTTACGAAACCCTAATTTCTCAATTTTTGGGATTTTTATAGAAAACCCTAATTTCTGTTAGGAGAAGCAATGAATTAGTTATGGGTTCAATTTGTACTGTCAAAAATTAGGTAAATCATATACCTAATTTCACTGTTTGAATTTGGGTATTTTTCTATAAACCCTAAATTGGGTATTGGGTATAAAAGGGAACTGTGGGTTTGTGTGTGAAGTTTCATGCTGGACTAGCCAGTGTCCAGAACTTTGCTGTTCTGTATATGTTCTATTCTTGGTATTCACTGTGTAATGTTCATGTTCTGTTTATGTTCAATTTTTGAATTCATGTTTCAATTATCTTGTATGATGTATGTTAGTGTTAGCATGTTAGTCATGAGCTATGTCTCACTAGCTGAGGCTCAGATGAAACTTCAGTGCACTGTCTGATAGTGGAATGCTAGGTTAGAGCCTTAGTGCATTGTTTTGATTGAGCAATGGGAAGAGATTGATGCTCATAGTGCCTGTGATTGATTGTTCTGTCAAAAGACAGTCAATGCTAGGGGAAAACTAGTGAGCAAATTAGTTTTCCTCCCATTCTAGATGTATGCATAGGATTTTCAACTCAACCTAGGATCACATTGTTTGGCTAGGACACAAAGGTGGACTCTAAGACTTAGCTTAGACCACAATACCTTATTTCAGTCACTTACAATTTCAGTCTTATTTTGCTCCCTGCTCAGCTAAATTTCTTAGCTATCTTGCTGTTTATTTCTTGTATTTTGAAGCCTGTTGTGCATTGAAATCAGTGCACAAACTCACCCCTGCCCTTGGCTCACAGCCTTGGTTCCATGCTGTTTTGTCATCCTTGCTTTGATTAACTGTTTTGGTTCTTTGCAATTGCCATTTTACTTTGCCCTGCTCACAGCCATAGTGCCTTGTCTCCATTGCTAGCTTAGGAAAACTTCTTGTATGCTCCCACTCCCTGTGGACAAACCCCTACTCATCCCTATACTATAAAGCTTGGCCTTGTATACTTGCAAGTTTTTGTGTGTCTTTTCTAACCACACCAAGTTTTTGGCGCCGCTGCCGGGGAGCTGGCTGCCATATTTTTGAAGTTTTCATTGCTGTTCTGTGGCCTTGTTCTGTAACTGCGTACTCTGCTGAAAATTGCATCTTGGCTGTGCTGTTTTGAAGCTGCTGTTGCTGTTGGAATTGCAGTGAAGCTGAAGTTCCTGAACTGGTGTTGTGGCCCATGTTGCTGCTTGTTGCTCTTTGCTGCTGCTGTTGATACTTTAGTACTGTGGTGCTAAGAAGCTACTGGTGCTGAGGACTTGCAGCTGTGCAACCTGCTGGATATTTGGAGATGTTGGTGCTGGAGCTGTAAACTGCCTGCTGAACTGAGCTGTGCTGCTACTTTCTTCTTCTCCCTGGTGCTGCTGCTACTTCTTCCTGCTGCTGCTGGAGCTTGGGCCATTGCTACAGCCAGCCTCTGGTGCTGCTGTTGTTTCTTGCTGGTCTGAGCTTGTGCTGAGAGCCAAAGCCCAACTGGGCTGTAAGCTGCAGAAGGAGAGGAAATTGAACCAAGCCCAACTGGGCCTTGAGTGTTGAAGCCAAAGCTTAGGATGATCCAAAGCCCAACTGGGATTTTGCAACCAAACTGAGCAGCTGGGCTGTGCTTCAAAGGTAGGCCTAAACCCATTAAGAGAACCCAACCTGTGGGCTTCCATTTTTAATCTGTGGGCTTGTAATAATTTTTTTTTTTTTTTTATTTTAATTTTATTTCTTTCTTTATTTGGGATTGTAATTTAGTTGTTTGTTAGGCTTGTAGTTTCTTTTAAACTAAAATTTGGGCTTCAAAACCCAACCCAAAAAAAAAAAAAAAAAAAAAAAAAAAAAACTTTGCTCCTTATTTCAAAAACCAAAATTTTATCCCAAGCAAAACCAAATTTTCTTTTCAAAACCCTTTCAAACCAAATTTTCAAAACCCATAAAAACCAAATGTTTCCCATCAAAAACCAAATGTTTTTCATTCCCATCAAAACCAAAATTTTCCCATAAAAAACCAAATTTTGAAAACCCTTTAAAACCAAATAGTGGGCTTTGTGTCTTTTCAGTATGGGCCAACCTAATACTCTCCATGAATACATGTATCCCACAATAAAAATTCCATTATCATGTATTGTCTTACCTCAAACCAATAACCCTTTTAAAATAAATGCAAGCATGATACAAATACTTCCTATATTTCGAGGGTTCGATTCTGAGAACCCCTATACTCATGTAAGAGAGTTTGAACAAATTTGTCGGACTATGCAACCTGATCATATGTCCGAAGACTCTCTGAAATTGCGTTTGTTTACATTTTCTCTAAAGGAAAGGGCCAAAACATGGTTTTACGGTTTGAGACCACAATCAATCACCACTTGGGAACAACTCACTAATCAATTTTTCCAAAGATTTTTTCCACATCATAGGACCATCGCTATTCGTCAAAATATCAATTGTTTTGTACAGTTGGATGAGGAAACTGTTTTTGACTATTTTGAACGTTTTAATGATTTGTTGAGCGAATGTCCACACCATGGATTTGAGAAGTGGAGACTTGTCGTCATCCTCTATGAGGGACTAGACTTTAAATCTCGAACCATGGTTGAGTCTATGTGTAATGGTGAGTTTATTGATAAATCTGTGGATGATGCATGGAATTTTTTAGCCGAGATTGCAGAGAAAACCCATCAATGGGAATCCGTTAGGGAAACAGGAACAACACCACATGATATGAGTCACCCCCATGAATTAGAGTTTTATTCTTGTAATAGCTCCGACCTTAGGATTGAAAATTATCCTAGATTGCAAAATCCCTATCATGATGATGATGATGATTATGATGTTATGTTAGAAGAACATGTCTATACTGAAAATGTTATGGAACTTTTGGGTTCAAATACATTAGGCTTCTCTGCCCCGACCTTAATGCATGATATTTCTTCTAGTATTCCATGTGATGTTTCCCCTGATGTGCCGATACACGAGAATAAATCTATTGATGATGTTGATGATTCTGATTGTGATCTTGCCAATTTGATTGATGATTGTGAGCATGATGTGACATGTGTAGATGAGTTAGGAGATTTTGATTTGATTGATAATGATATGCCTATTCTTCTACCTAAGTCACAATCTGATGGCCTTCCACCCAACCTAGATTTGGTTTGTACCCATATTGTCAAACCGATTTTTCTGAAAATTCCTAATCTAGGATTGGAACTGTGTGCTTCCCAAGTCCTCTTGGACTATTTTGCTTCTAAGTATAATACATCTGAGGAACCACAGTTGGAATTAGCATGTTTGCCCGTCCCTAGCACAGTTCACTTTGAGCTAGACCTTGTGCATGATGAACCCCCAAAACTGCGAGATTTTGTTTCCAAAATTTTATCCGTTGAAAAATCCAGGTTTGGAGGTAGCTCATTTTGTTTCACAGCTTCACTTGCATGCCTACCATATTATTATTGTGTGAAGCTGTTGAAACCTTTACACTTTGTCTTTTGGGTTGATCCTCAACTCTTTAGATTGTTAGTGTATGGTGAATTTTTGTATATAATCCAGTAGATAAAATTTCTTAAAAACCCCTTTTTGTTCCTTTTGTATATATTTTGCTAATCCAATATGATCTCGGCTGACATATGTTGGATTCTTGCCTTGAATAACGGAGTTCTAATATTGCTTTCGCCGAAATCGGGTATTCTCTTTCCTTTTTCTCTACTCAACATGATCCTCTTCATATGTTGTATTATAATTTTGTTCATATTTTGAAACATTGAGGACAATGTTTAGTTTAGGTTTGGGGGTGAAAAGTAGATACTTTGATAATTTGCCATAATTGAAAACAAAAACTCCTTCTTTTTGAAAAAAATTAAAAAAACCAAAATTAAAAATTGAAAATTGAAAAAAAAAATAAAAAAAAAAAAAATTAAAAAATCATAAAAATGGAGCTCATTTACCTTGAAATGTTGACTCTTGTGCAAATATGTAATTATTAGGAGTCTTAGTCTAGATATTTAGGCACCCTGATTCTAGCACAATTCACATAGTGATAAGAATTTTGCACGCGCACGATCTACCAATACATGTATGGCCTCGATCTTCAAGGTGTTTGATAGGAAGTTACGATTGCCAATCACTTTAGAATACTGAACGAAACTTGACTAGCTTGTTCTTTGGTTGGTTGGGATAGAAGGTGGAGGTTACATTAAGAAAGACAACCATCGAATTTAACTGGGTGCATCAAAAAGGGCTACCTCTTGCAAAGTGTCATGTAATTTTTTGTTTCTTTTTGTTATGTATCAAAAGAGCTACCATATGTAAAAATCAATTTCAGTTCTCAAAAAAAAATAAAAAATAAAAAAATATATATATCAGAAAAATACAAAAAAAATCAAGTATTTATCAATTCCATTCTCTCTTGTTCCAAAAATAAAAGAGAGTAGTCAATGTAAATAAGAGTCATGTAAATAGTCATTTTGTTGTTTCATTGTAATAAGCAAGGAAGGGTGTATGCCATTGATGTACAACGCGAGTAATTGTGAAATACCTCCAACTCATTCACAATTCTCGTAAAGTCCGGACAGCTAGCTAGATTTCGACCTTGGTTCTTAGCCTGAGAAACTATCTCTTGGTGATTAGTAGTCATAACTTCAGATCTTTCTTTACACATGTGTAGATACACTTTACACTCTTATCACATGTCTTTTTTTGTTATCAGTGCTAGGATTGTGCCTTTGATAGCTAGATTGACATCTCCATTTTGCTGTGAGCTTAAACTGACTTGCACATGTCACATTTGATGGAATCTGAGCTTATATTTTGACCTAGAACTTTGTAGGTACGTTCTAAGCAAACCTTCACGAGACTTAAACTCGTCCACTAGGGACACTTAGTGGTTTAAAAGGCTTAGTGCATACGCTAAATGCATTCGAGAGACCAGCGACAGTGGTATAGTTAGGATTTCCTTAGTTTTGTTTTACTTGAGGACAAGTAAAATTCAGGTTTGGGGGTATTTGATGAGTGCCAAATAATGTATATATTTATCCCTTTTTGTTGGCATTTAACTCATCTTTTGCGCATTAATTCTACATTTTATCCCATATTCTGCATTTTCATTGTTTTCAAGAATAAATATTTTTCTTAATTAATTTTGCATTTTTAGGTAATAAATAAAGTCTGGATGATTTGCAGAGCAGAAAAGTAGTGAAAAGCCGGGAGGAATTACGCAAGGAAGCCGTGAAGAATGATGTGCGGAAGACCAAAAGGGTAGAAATGGGCTTGAAGAAGAAGAATTGATCTTAAAGAAGAAGTGGGCTCTAGATTGTCCAAGCCCAAAACTCATTTCTCAAACCCAAATTCTAAACCCAAAGCCTAAAACCCAAATCCATTCCCGCCTCCGCCTGTAGCCGTCAGATTGGATCTCAGCTGAATCCAATGGTCGCTTCAGTAAAGTGCATCAAAATCCGAGGTTCTTGTCAAACACCATAGTGCTTAAATTCCAAGCCTTCAGATTAGATTGCCTTTGAATCCTACGGTCGCTCCTATGCCTGTGCATCAAATATCGATACTCCCGCTTAAACTACAACACCTAACCTAATCTTGCACCGTTAACTTCGTTGTATTTTACATCCAACGGTTGCTACAACCTCTGTTCCATCTCACCGTCCGATCCACCTACCATCTCCATATCCTAAGGCTTCAGCTTGCGATACATCAAACTTTTCTGTACCGACTCACACCGAAATAACCCTAGCATATATAACCCCAAAATAGACCTAACCCTAATCATTTTCACTCCCCTCTTCTCTTCCTTCTACCCGTACCACCACCAACTCCACTGCCGCTCCACCGTACCACCATGTCCGCCACCACCAACTCTGCCACAACCACACCACCTTCTTTATCATCACCACCACCTACCGCACATGGTAACTTTCAATCAACTTCATCAACATCACACGATTTCAGTGACGTGTGGAATTGATGAGAATGATTGCATGTTATCAATCGAAGCTAGAAAAGGCATGGGAAGGAGCAGTGAAGTCAGAGGAAGGATGGGTCAGCGATTGATTGAAGAAATTGCGCCATCAAAGTAAGATTTTACGAAACCCTAATTTCTCAATTTTTGGGATTTTTATAGAAAACCCTAATTTCTGTTAGGAGAAGCAATGAATTAGTTATGGGTTCAATTTGTACTGTCAAAAATTAGGTAAATCATATACCTAATTTCACTGTTTGAATTTGGGTATTTTTCTATAAACCCTAAATTG